>NC_141229.1:24368455-24420955 GCF_054856515.1 Filicampus tigris | reverse complement strand
TGGAAGCACAGCAGCGCACTGGGGAAGTCCACAGGTGGACCGAGTTTCAAGTCTCTAGCTCGTACCATCGAGGAGTAAATGGGGTTCATTAGGATTAGCCAGTGGCTGATCGTGGTTATCATGCCTATACCTAACCCTAACCCTAACCCTAACCCTAACCCTAACCCTAACCCTAACCCCTAACCCTAACCCTAACCCTAACCCTAACCCTAACCCTAACCCCTAACCCTAACCCTAACCCTAACCCTAACCCTAACCCTTATCATGCCTATACCTAACCCTAACCCTAACCCTAACCCTAACCCTAACCCAATCTGATGCGGATAACTCCGGAACCACGGGCCCTAGGACGATGGGACTTTGACCTACCTGGGGTAATTCGCCCGCGCTGAACACGCTGGTCAAGTCCGCATCTCTCTACGACCGTCCGCTCCGGAGATATTGCCGTTTTTCCGGTATAACTCCGGAACCGGAAGTGACGCGGCCACCGAAATGGAAGCACAGCAGCGCACTGGGGAAGTCCACAGGTGGACCGAGTTTCAAGTCTCTAGCTCGTACCATCGAGGAGTAAATGGGGTTCATTAGGATTAGCCAGTGGCTGATCGTGGTTATCATGCCTATACCTAACCCTAACCCTAACCCTAACCCTAACCCTAACCCTAACCCTAACCCCTAACCCTAACCCTAACCCTAACCCTAACCCTAACCCTAACCCCTAACCCTAACCCTAACCCTAACCCTAACCCTAACCCTTATCATGCCTATACCTAACCCTAACCCCTAACCCTAACCCTAACCCTAACCCAATCTGATGCGGATAACTCCGGAACCACGGGCCCTAGGACGATGGGACTTTGACCTACCTGGGGTAATTCGCCCGCGCTGAACACGCTGGTCAAGTCCGCATCTCTCTACGACCGTCCGCTCCGGAGATATTGCCGTTTTTCCGGTATAACTCCGGAACCGGAAGTGACGCGGCCACCGAAATGGAAGCACAGCAGCGCACTGGGGAAGTCCACAGGTGGACCGAGTTTCAAGTCTCTAGCTCGTACCATCGAGGAGTAAATGGGGTTCATTAGGATTAGCCAGTGGCTGATCGTGGTTATCATGCCTATACCTAACCCTAACCCTAACCCTAACCCTAACCCTAAACCCTAACCCTAACCCTAACCCTAACCCTAACCCTAACCCTAACCCCTAACCCTAACCCTAACCCTAACCCTAACCCTAACCCTAACCCTAACCCCTAACCCTAACCCTAACCCTAACCCTAACCCTAACCCCTAACCCTAACCCTAACCCTAACCCTAACCCTAACCCTAACCCTAACCCTAACCCAATCTGATGCGGATAACTCCGGAACCACGGGCCCTAGGACGATGGGACTTTGACCTACCTGGGGTAATTCGCCCGCGCTGAACACGCTGGTCAAGTCCGCATCTCTCTACGACCGTCCGCTCCGGAGATATTGCCGTTTTTCCGGTATAACTCCGGAACCGGAAGTGACGCGGCCACCGAAATGGAAGCACAGCAGCGCACTGGGGAAGTCCACAGGTGGACCGAGTTTCAAGTCTCTAGCTCGTACCATCGATGAGTAAATGGGGTTCATTAGGATTAGCCAGTGGCTGATCGTGGTTATCATGCCTATACCTGTCCCCTAACCCTAACCCTAACCCTAACCCTAACCCTAACCCAATCTGATGCGGATAACTCCGGAACCACGGGCCCTAGGACGATGGGACTTTGACCTACCTGGGGTAATTCGCCCGCGCTGAACACGCTGGTCAAGTCCGCATCTCTCTACGACCGTCCGCTCCGGAGATATTGCCGTTTTTCCGGTATAACTCCGGAACCGGAAGTGACGCGGCCACCGAAATGGAAGCACAGCAGCGCACTGGGGAAGTCCACAGGTGGACCGAGTTTCAAGTCTCTAGCTCGTACCATCGATGAGTAAATGGGGTTCATTAGGATTAGCCAGTGGCTGATCGTGGTTATCATGCCTATACCTAACCCTAACCCTAACCCTAACCCTAACCCTAACCCTAACCCCTAACCCTAACCCTAACCCTAACCCTAACCCTAACCCTAACCCCTAACCCTAACCCTAACCCTAACCCTAACCCTAACCCTAACCCTAACCCCTAACCCTTTTTCCGGTATAACTCCGGAACCGGAGGTGACGCGGCCACCGAAATGGAAGCACAGCAGCGCACTGGGGAAGTCCACAGGTGGACCGAGTTTCAAGTCTCTAGCTCGTACCATCGAGGAGTAAATGGGGTTCATTAGGATTAGCCAGTGGCTGATCGTGGTTATCATGCCTATACCTGTCCCCTAACCCTAACCCTAACCCTAACCCTAACCCTAACCCAATCTGATGCGGATAACTCCGGAACCACGGGCCCTAGGACGATGGGACTTTGACCTACCTGGGGTAATTCGCCCGCGCTGAACACGCTGGTCAAGTCCGCATCTCTCTACGACCGTCCGCTCCGGAGATATTGCCGTTTTTCCGGTATAACTCCGGAACCGGAAGTGACGCGGCCACCGAAATGGAAGCACAGCAGCGCACTGGGGAAGTCCACAGGTGGACTGAGTTTCAAGTCTCTAGCTCGTACCATCGATGAGTAAATGGGGTTCATTAGGATTAGCCAGTGGCTGATCGTGGTTATCATGCCTATACCTAACCCTAACCCTAACCCTAACCCTAACCCTAACCCTAACCCCTAACCCTAACCCTAACCCTAACCCTAACCCTAACCCTAACCCTAACCCTAACCCTAACCCCTAACCCTAACCCTAACCCTAACCCTAACCCTAAATCAAATAGAGATGCATCAACATAACCAAAAAGAAGAAACGGAAAAATACAAAGTGCACAACATTTATTACTTATATAACCAAGGCGAAATCAAGCAGAACCGAGAGAACACAAATAAGTGAAAGCTAAAGAATGGCATGCAGAAGAAACAAAATATACAAAGAGTGAAATAAACTACAACAAAAGTCAAGAGAGACGCGCGTTAGTGGTGCTTGTGGACCGTGGGACGAGTTTTGGGGTCGGGAGGCAGGACCGTGCACCTCTGCCTCACCGGCCGAGGGGCTTAGTCTCCTCGGGGTGGTGTGGGCGGTTCATTCCCCTCACCTAACCCTAACCCTAACCCTAACCCTAACCCTAACCCCCTAACCCTAACCCTAACCCTAACCCTAACCCTAACCCTAACCCTAACCCCCTAACCCTAACCCTAACCCTAACCCTAACCCTAACCCTAACCCTAACCCCCTAACCCTAACCCTAACCCTAACCCCCTAACCCTAACCCTAACCCTAACCCCCTAACCCTAACCCTAACCCTAACCCTAACCATAACCCTAACCCTAACCCCCTAACCCTAACCCTAACCCTAACCCTAACCCTAACCCTAACCCCCTAACCCTAACCCTAACCCTAACCCTAACCCTAACCCTAACCCCCTAACCCTAACCCTAACCCTAACCCTAACCCTAACCCTAACCCCTAACCCTAACCCTAACCCTAACCCTAACCCACTAATTTAAAGCCCAATCTGGCCTAACCCTAAACTCAACCATGGTAATCCTAATTCGACTAATGCCTAAACTGGCCTAACCCTAAACATAACCATGAGGAATGTGATGTCTAATCTGGCCCTGATCTGAATAACCCTAATTGGATGTAACCCTAATCGGGAGTAACCCTAATCGGCAGTAACCCTAATCGGAAGTAACCCTAATCGGAAGTAACCCTAATCGGAAATAACCCTAATCTACTAAACCCTATCTGGCCTACGAAATTAATGTCTAAATTGACCCTGAATCTAAACGGAATTAAAAAGGATGTAAAACTTGGGGATGGGGAACCGAGGTCTACCTGTCCCTGAACTCAAACTTGGGTCCCTACACGATGCTAGCCCAGATTATGAACGTTGGAAAGCTAAGGACGGCGAAAATATAAGAGTAGCACTGGAAAGTTGGAGAGTGATAGGGGGTGCCATAAGGGTGGGAATAATAAAACCAAATGTATAAACCAAAAAAGGATCGCTCCGAGAAGCTGTACCTCGTAGAGCCATTTAAATTGAGGGATGGGAGTGCTAGTATTGTTGTAGGGGTCTGGGAGAAAGGGAGAGGATGGGTGACGGAGGTTAAAGGAAGTTGGATAGTAAAGGACGGCTGCTTCTGTAGCATATGGATGGGGAAAGATATGGGGGTGCCAAACTAACGGGAGGGAAAGCCAAAAATATGGAATAAAAAGAACCAAAGAAGAACATGCAAGAAGAAACAAAGAATAGAAAAGCCAAGCAAAGATGGTAGAAGCACATGCAGGAGATGACAAAAAGTCAGAAGAAGAAAACATGCAAGAGAAATGAGAAATAAAGAGTAGGAAAGCCGAGCAAAGATGATAGAAGCACATGCAAGAGAAGACAAAAATGCAGAAGAAGAAGAAAAAGAAACATGCGAGAGAGATGACCAAAAACAAAAATATGACGAACAAAAGAAACACAGCCCAAACCGGGAAATTGGAGAGTCCAAATTGGGAAGGATGGGGCCTCGCCTGAGGAAGGACAAATAGTTATCCGAAACGTCGCGACAGGCCCCATCCCTAGAAAATCAAATAGAGATGCATCAACATAACCAAAAAGAAGAAACGGAAAAATACAAAGTGGACAACATTTATTACTTATATAACCAAGGCGAAATCAAGCAGAACAGAGAGAACACAAATAAGTGAAAGCTAAAGAATGGCATGCAGAAGAAACAAAATATACAAAGAGTGAAATAAACTACAACAAAAGTCAAGAGAGACGCGCGTTAGTGGTGCTTGTGGACCGTGGGACGAGTTTTGGGGTCGGGAGGCAGGACCGTGCACCCTGCCTCACCGGCCGAGGGGCTTAGTCTCCTCGGGGTGGTGTGGGCGGTTCATTCCCCTCACCTAACCCTAACCCTAACCCTAACCCTAACCCTAATTTTGATTCTCTTAACCCTAATTCTTAATATAACTCTAATTTCTAACCCCTATCTCTAACCTACGTTCTAGTTCGGTCATTTTTTCCAAAAATAAACAAATAAATACAAATAAAAATACTATAAAACAGAAAAAACAAACAAAAATATATATAAAACTGTTAAAATAATAAAAACGTTAGGGTTACCCCCTAACCCCTAACCCTAACCCGCTTTACAACCTATTTGGGGGAGGGTTAGTTCCACTGAGTGGCTTAAGTTGATGAAAATTATAAGTTTCAACACTTATCTACGAGGCGAAATTCGGCAGGTCGCCTGAAAAATATGACCGAGGAAGGTGTGCTTTTGGCGGATAGCCAAAGCGGAGGAGTCGGCCCCTACGGTTGGAGCACCGCAATGTGAATCACGGCTGCCCAATCCAAACCAAAGGTTGCAGATGCGTATTTACAAGTGTATCTAAAATAAATATAGTGCCGAAGCAGTAAGTGACATTAATTTCACTATACAAGTCACGCCTGTCAAGAAAGGCAGACGAAGAACACAGGGGACAGCGCAGATACACACGTCGTTTTAAGGCACAAAACAACAAATTGTCTATGAAGTAAGGACTTTACAACCATATTTGGGGGCGGGCAAGTTCCCCTGAGTGGCTTAAATTAATGAAAATTGTCATTTTCAACACTTTTCTCCGAGTCGAAATTCGGCAGGTCGCCTAAAAAATATGACCGAGAAATGTGTTCTTTTGGTGGATAGCCAAGGCGGAGGAGTCGGCCCCTGCGGTTGGACCTCCGCACTGCGAATCAATGCTGCCAAATCCAAACCACAGGTTCTACATGCATATTTACAAGTGTGTCTAAAATAAATATACGTGCCGAAGCAGAAAGTGACATTAATTTCACTATACATGTCACGCCTGTCAAGAAAGGCACACAAAGAGCACAGGGGACAGCGCAGACACACACGTCGTTTTAAGGCACAAAACAAAAAATTGTCTATGAAGTAAGGACTCTACAACCATATTTGGGGGCAGGCAAGTTCCCCTGAGTGGCTTAAGTTGATGAAAATTATGTTTCAACACTTATCTACGAGGCGAAATTCGGCAGGTCGCCTGAAAAATATGACCGAGGAAGGTGTGCTTTTGGCGGATAGCCAAAGAGGAGGAGTCGGCCCCTACGGTTGGAGCACCGCAATGTGAATCACGGCTGCCCAATCCAAACCAAAGGTTGCAGATGCGTATTTACAAGTGTATCTAAAATAAATATAGTGCCGAAGCAGTAAGTGACATTAATTTCACTATACAAGTCACGCCTGTCAAGAAAGGCACACGAAGAACACAGGGGACAGCGCAGACACACACGTCGTTTTAAGGCACAAAACAACAAATTGTCTATGAAGTAAGGACTTTACAACCATATTTGGGGGCGGGCAAGTTCCCCTGAGTGGCTTAAATTAATGAAAATTGTAATTTTCAACACTTTACTCCGAGTCGAAATTCGGCAGGTCGCCTAAAAAATATGACCGAGAAATGTGTTCTTTTGGTGGATAGCCAAGGCGGAGGAGTCGGCCCCTGCGGTTGGAGCTCTGCACTGCGAATCAATGCTGCCAAATCCAAACCACAGGTTGTAGATGCATATTTACAAGTGTATCTAGCATCAATACAGGTGCCGAAGCAGAAAGTAACATTCATTTCAGTATACAAGTTACGCATGTCAAGAAAGGCACACGAAGAGCAAAGGGGAAAGCGCAGCCACACATGTCGTTTTAAGGCACAAAACAACAAATTGGCTATGAAGTTTGGACTTTACAACCATATTTGAGGGCGGGCAAATTCCCCTGAGTGGCGTAAATTGATGAAAATTATAATATTCAACACTTTTCTCCGTGTCGAAATTCTGCACTGCGAATCAATGCTGCCAAATACAAACCACAGGTCGTAGATGCGTATTTACAAGTGCATCTAGCATATATACATGTGCCGAAGCAGAAAGTAACATTTGTTTCAGTATACAAGTTACGCCTGTCAAGAAAGGCACACGAAGAGCACAGGGGACAGCGCAGCCACACACGTCGTTTTAAGGCACAAAAAAACAAATTGTCAACAAAGTCTGGGCTTCACAACCATATTTGGGGGCGGGCAAGTTCCCCTGAGTGGCTTAAATTGATGAAAATCATCATTTTCAACACTTTTTTCCGAGTCTAAATTCGGTGGTTCGCTTGAAAAATATCACAAAGAAAGGTGTGCTTTTGGCGGATAGCCAAGGTGGATGAGTCGGCCCCTACGGTCGGAGCTCCGCACTGTGAATCACAGCTGCCAAATCCAAACCAAAACTTGTAGATGCTTATTTAAAAGTGTATCTAGCAATTATACACGCTCCGAAGCAGAAAGTGACATTCATTTTGTTTTTTATTCAACCACTATCAAATTAACAGCACTTGGCCAAACTGTCACTTTCAGGCGCTGAAACGCTCATTTTGTACATAAAACACCAAAAGGCTGCCAAATCGATACCGGAGGCTGTAGATGCATATTTACACGTGTCTCTAGCATAAATACACATCTGGAAGAAAAAAATGACATTAATTCCAGTATACACGTAACCCCTAGCAAAATAACTGCACGTGGCCAAACTGTCATTTTTAGCCGCTGAAACGCTCATTTTGGACATAAAAACCAAAAGTTTGGTAAATCTAAACCAAAGGCTGTAGATACATGTGTACACATATATCTAGCATAAATACATGTCCCAAAGCAAAAAATGACATTAATATCAGTGTACACGTAGCCCCACTCCACGTTGCCAAACTGTCACTTTCAGTCGCTGAAACGCTAATTTTGGACATAAAAACCGCAAGTTTGGCAAATCTAAACCAAAGGCTCTAGATGCATATTTATACATCTATCTAGCATAAATACACGTCCCACACAAAAAAATGACATTAATATCAGTGTACACGTAATCCCTATCAAAATAACTGCACGTGGCCAAACTGTCATTTTCAGGAGCTGAAAAGCTCAAATTGGACATAAAAAACAAAAACCTACTAAATCCAAACAAAAAGTGCTAGATACATATCTACAAGTGTATCTAACATAAATAAATAAGGTGAAATGGAAAATGACATTAATTTCAGTGTACATGTAAACGACTCTGTCCAGAAAGGCACAGAAGAGCACAGGGGACAGCGCAGACACACACGTCGTTTTAAGGCACAAAAAGAAAAATTGTCTATGAAGTAAGGACTCTACAACCATATTTGGGGGCAGGCAAGTTCCCCTGAGTGGCTTAAGTTGATGAAAATTATAAGTTTCAACACTTATCTACGAGGCGAAATTCGGCAGGTCGCCTGAAAAATATGACCGAGGAAGGTGTGCTTTTGGCGGATAGCCAAAGCGGAGGAGTCGGCCCCTACGGTTGGAGCACCGCAATGTGAATCACGGCTGCCCAATCCAAACCAAAGGTTGCAGATGCGTATTTACAAGTGTATCTAAAATAAATATAGTGCCGAAGCAGTAAGTGACATTAATTTCACTATACAAGTCACGCCTGTCAAGAAAGGCACACGAAGAACACAGGGGACAGCGCAGACACACACGTCGTTTTAAGGCACAAAACAACAAATTGTCTATGAAGTAAGGACTTCACAACCATATTTGGGGGCGGGCAAGTTACCCTGAGTGGCTTAAATTAATGAAAATTGTAATTTTCAACACTTTTCTCCGAGTCGAAATTCGGCAGGTCGCCTAAAAAATATGACCAAGAAATGTGTTCTTTTGGTGGATAGCCAAGGCGGAGTCGTCGGCCCCTGCGGTTGGAGCTCCGCACTGCGAATCAATGCTGCCAAATCCAAACCACAGGTTCTACATGCATATTTACAAGTGTATCTAAAATAAATATACGTGCCGAAGCAAAAAGTGACATTAATTTCACTATACATGTCACGCCTGTCAAGAAAGGCACACAAAGAGCACAGGGGACAGCGCAGACACACACGTCGTTTTAAGGCACAAAACAACAAATTGTCTATGAAGTAAGGACTTTACAACCATATTTGGGGGCGGGAAAGTTCCCCTGAGTGGCTTAAATTAATGAAAATTGTAATTTTCAACACTTTTCTCCGAGTCGAAATTCGGCGGGTCGCCTGAAAAATATGACCGAGGAAGGTTTGCTTTTGGCGGATAGCCAAAGCGGAGGAGTCGGCCCCTACGGTTGGAGCACCGCAATGTGAATCACGGCTGCCCAATCCAAACCAAAGGTTGCAGATGCGTATTTACAAGTGTATCTAAAATAAATATAGTGCCGAAGCAGTAAGTGACATTAATTTCACTATACAAGTCACGCCTGTCAAGAAAGGCACACGAAGAACACAGGGGACAGCGCAGACACACACGTCGTTTTAAGGCACAAAACAACAAATTGTCTATGAAGTAAGGACTTCACAACCATATTTGGGGGCGGGCAAGTTACCCTGAGTGGCTTAAATTAATGAAAATTGTAATTTTCAACACTTTTCTCCGAGTCGAAATTCGGCAGGTCGCCTAAAAAATATGACCAAGAAATGTGTTCTTTTGGTGGATAGCCAAGGTGGAGGAGTCGGCCCCTGCGGTTGGACCTCCGCACTGCGAATCAATGCTGCCAAATCCAAACCACAGGTTCTACATGCATATTTACAAGTGTATCTAAAATAAATATACGTGCCGAAGCAAAAAGTGACATTAATTTCACTATACATGTCACGCCTGTCAAGAAAGGCACACAAAGAGCACAGGGGACAGCGCAGACACACACGTCGTTTTAAGGCACAAAACAACAAATTGTCTATGAAGTAAGGACTTTACAACCATATTTGGGGGCGGGAAAGTTCCCCTGAGTAGCTTAAATTAATGAAAATTGTAATTTTCAACACTTTTCTCCGAGTCGAAATTCGGCAGGTCGCCTGAAAAATATGACCGAGGAAGGTGTGCTTTTGGCGGATAGCCAAAGCGGAGGAGTCGGCCCCTACGGTTGGAGCACCGCAATGTGAATCACGGCTGCCCAATCCAAACCAAAGGTTGCAGATGCGTATTTACAAGTGTATCTAAAATAAATATAGTGCCGAAGCAGTAAGTGACATTAATTTCACTATACAAGTCACGCCTGTCAAGAAAGGCACACGAAGAACACAGGGGACAGCGCAGACCCACACGTCGTTTTAAGGCACAAAACAACAAATTGTCTATGAAGTAAGGACTTCACAACCATATTTGGGGGCGGGCAAGTTACCCTGAGTGGCTTAAATTAATGAAAATTGTAATTTTCAACACTTTTCTCCGAGTCGAAATTCGGCAGGTCGCCTAAAAAATATGACCAAGAAATGTGTTCTTTTGGTGGATAGCCAAGGCGGAGGAGTCGGCCCCTTTGGTTGGAGCTCTGCACTGCGAATCAATGCTGCCAAATCCAAACCACAGGTTGTAGATGCATATTTACAAGTGTATCTAGCATCAATACAGGTGCCGAAGAAGAAAGTAACATTCATTTCAGTATACAAGTTACGCATGTCAAGAAAGGCACACGAAGAGCAAAGGGGAAAGCGCAGCCACACATGTCGTTTTAAGGCACAAAACAACAAATTGGCTATGAAGTTTGGACTTTACAACCATATTTGAGGGCGGGCAAATTCCCCTGAGTGGCGTAAATTGATGAAAATTATAATATTCAACACTTTTCTCCGTGTCGAAATTATGCACTGCGAATCAATGCTGCCAAATACAAACCACAGGTCGTAGATGCGTATTTACAAGTGCATCTAGCATAAATACATGTGCCGAAGCAGAAAGTAACATTTGTTTCAGTATACAAGTTACGCCTGTCAAGAAAGGCACTCGAAGAGCACAGGGGACAGCGCATCCACACACGTCGTTTTAAGGCACAAAAAAACAAATTGTCAACAAAGTCAGGGCTTCACAACCATATTTGGGGGCGGGCAAGTTCCCCTGAGTGGCTTAAATTGATGAAAATCATCATTTTCAACACTTTTTTCCGAGTCTAAATTCGGTGGTTCGCTTGAAAAATATGACAGAGAAAGGTGTGCTTTTGGCGGATAGCCAAGGTGGATGAGTCGGCCCCTAGGTTGGAGCTCCGCACTGTGAATCACAGCTGCCAAATCCAAACCAAAAGTTGTAGATGCTTATTTAAAAGTGTACCTAGCAATTATACACGCTCCGAAGCAGAAAGTGACATTCATTTTGTTTTTATTCAACCACTATCAAGTTAACAGCACTTGGCCAAACTGTCATTTTCAGGCGCTGAAACGCTCATTTTGTACATAAAAAAACAAAAGGCTGCCAAATCGATACCAGAGGCTGTAGATGCATATTTATACGTGTCTCTAGCATAAATACACATCTGGAAGAAAAAAATGACATTAATTCCAGTATACACGTAACCCCTAGCAAAATAACTGCACGTGGCCAAACTGTCATTTTCAGGAGCTGAAAAGCTCAAATTGGACATAAAAAACAAAAACCTACTAAATCCAAACAAAAAGTGCTAGATACATATCTACAAGTGTATCTAACATAAATAAATAAGCTGAAATGGAAAATGACATTAATTTCAGTGTACATGTAAACGACTCTGTCCAGAAAGGCACAGAAGAGCACAGGGGACTGCGTTGCCACACACTTCGTTTTAAGGCACAAAAAAACAAATTGTCTACGAAGTGAGGGCTTTACAACCATATTTGGGGGCGGGCAAGTTCCCCTGAGTGCCTTAAATTGATGAAAGTTGTAATTTTCAACACTTTTCTCCGAGTCGAAATTTGGAGGGTCGCCTAAAAGATATGACAGAGGAAGGTGTGCTTTTGGCGGATAGCCAAAGCGGAGGAGTCGGCCCCTACGAATGGAGCACCGCACTGTGAATCACGGCTGCCCAATCCAAACCAAAGGTTGCAGATGCATATTTACAAGTGTATCTAGCATAAATATACGTGCCGAAGCAGAAAGTGACATTAATTTCACTATACAAGTCACGCCTGTCAAGAAAGGCAAACGAAGAGCACAGGGGACAGCGCAGACACACACGTCGTTTTAAAGCACAAAACAACAAATTGTCTATGAAGTGAGGGCTTTACAACCATATTTGGGGGCGGGCAAGTTCCCCTGAGTGCCTTAAATTGATGAAAATTATAATTTTCAACACTTTTTTCCGAGTCAAAATTCGGCGGGTCGCCTGAAAAATATGACCGAGAAAGGTGTGCTTTTGGCGGATATCCAAGGCGGAGGAGTCGGCCCCTACGGTTGGAGCTCGGCACTGTGAATCACTGCTACCATATCCAAACCACAGGTTCCACATGCATATTTACAAGTGTATCTAGAATAAATCTATGTACCGAAGCAAAAGTGACATTATCTACACTATACAAGTAACCTCTGTCAAGGAAGGCACAGAAGAGTACAGGGAACTGCGCAGCCACATACGTCGTTTTAAGGCACAAAACAACGAATTGTCGATGAAGTAAGGGCTTTGGGGGGGGGGGGGGGGGGGTTAGTTCCCCTGAGTGGCTTAAGTTGATGAAAATTATAATTTTCAACACTTATCTACGAGTCGAAATTCAGCGGGGCGCCTGAAAACTATGACAGAGGAAGGTGTGCTTTTGGCGGATAGCCAAAGCGGAGGAGTCGGCCCCTACGAATGGAGCACCGCACTGTGAATCACGGCTGCTCAATCCAAACCAAAGGTTGTAGATGCATATTTACAAGTGTGTCTAGCATAAACATACGTGCCGAAGCAGAAAGTGACATTAATTTCAGTGTACATGTAAACGACTCTGTCCAGAAAGGCACAGAAGAGCACAGGGGACAGCGCAGCCACACACGTCGTTTTAAGGCACAAAAAAACAAATTGTCAACTAAGTAAGGGCTTCACAACCATATTTGGGGACTGGCAAGTTCCCCTGAGTGGCTTAAATTGATGAAAATCATCAATTTCAACACTTTTTTCTAGTCTAAATTCGGTGGTTCGCTTGAAAAATATGACAGAGAAAGGTGTGCTTTTGGCGGATAGCCAAGGTGGAGGAGTCGGCCCCTACGGTTGGAGCTCCGCACTGTGAATCACAGCTGCCAAATCCAAACCAAAAGTTGAAGATGCTTATTTACAAGTGTATCAATTATACACGCTCCGAAGCAGAAAGTGACATTCATTTCTGTGTTTACTCAACCACTATCAAATTAACAGAGCACTTGGCCAAAACTGTCACTTTCAGGCGCTGAAACGCTCATTTTGTACATAAAAAACCAAAAGGCTGCCAAATCGATACCAAAGGCTGTAGATGCATATTTATACGTGTCTCTAGCATAAATACACATCTGGAAGAAAAAAATGACATTAATTCCACTATACACGTAACTCCTAGCAAAATAACTGCACGTGGCCAAACTGTCATTTTCAGCCGCTGAAACGCTCATTTTGGACATAAAAACCAAAAGTTTGGCAAATCTAAACCAAAGGCTGTAGATACATGTGTACACATATATCTAGCATAAATACACATCCCAAAGCAAAAAATGACATTAATATCAGTGTACACGTAACCCCACTCCACGTGGCCAAACTGTCACTTTCAAGCGCTGAAACGCTCATTTTGGACATAAAAAAAACAAAAGGCTGCCAAATCAAAACCAAAGGCTGTAGATGCATATTGCCACGTGTATCTAGAATAAATACAGGCTTTGAAGCAGAAAGTGAGATTAATTTTAGTGTACACGTAACCCATATATAAATAACTGCACGTGGCCAATGTGTCATTTTCAGGCGCTGAAACGCTCATTTCGGACATAAAAAAAAACCCTGCCAAATCCAAACCAAAGGCTGTAGATGCATATTCACACGTGTATCTAGTATAAATTTACGCCAAGAGGCAGAAAATAACATTAATTTTAGTGTACACGTAACCCTATCAAAATAACTGCAAGTGGCCAAACTGTCACTTTCAGTCGCTGAAACGCTCATTTTGGACATAAAAAAACCAAAAGGCTGCCATATCAAAATCAAAGGCTGTAGATGCATATATATACATGTATCTAGCATAAATACACGTCCCAAACAAAAAAATGACATTATCAGTCTACACGTAACCCCTATAAAATAACTGCACGTGGCCAAACTGTCACTTTCAGTCGCTGAAACGCTCATTTTGGACATAAAAAAACCAAAAGGCTGCCATATCAAAATCAAAGGGCTGTAGTTGCATATTTACACGTGTATCTAGCATATATAAACCTCTGAAAGCATAAAATAACATTATTTCAGTTTACACGTAACCCCTATCAAAATAACTGCTCATGGCCAAATTGTCACTTTCAGGCGCTGAAACGCTCATTTTGGACATAAAAAAACAAAAGGCTGCCAAATAAAAACCAAAGGCTGTAGATGCATATTTATACATGTATCTAGCATAAATACACGTCCCAAACAAAAAAAATGACATTAATATCAGTGTACACGTAACCCCTATCAAAATAACTGCTCATGGCCAAACTGTCACTTTCAGGCGCTGAAACGCTCATTTTGGACATAAAAAAACCAAAAGGCTGCCAAATAAAAACCAAAAATGTAAATGCACATTTGCACGTTTATCTAGTATAAATCAACCTCTGAAAGCCTAAAATGACATTAATTTCAGTATACAAGTAACGCCTTCAAGAAAGGCACACGAAGAGCACAGGGGACAACACTTTCACACACGTCGTTTTAAGGAACAAAACAACAAATTGTCTATGAAGTAAGGACTTTACAACCATATTTGGGGGCGGGCACGTTCCCCTGAGTGGCTTAAGTTCATGAAAATTATAATTTTCAACACTTTTCTCCGTGTCGAAATTCGGTTGGTCGCCTGAAAAATATGAACGAGAAAGTTGTGCTTTTGGTAGATAGCTAAGGCGGGGGAGTCGGCCCCTGCGGTTGGACCTCCACAATCAATGCTGCCAAATCCAAACCACAGGTTGTAGATGCATATTTACAAGTGTATCTAAAATAAATAAACGTGCCGAAGCAGAAAGTGACATTCATTTCAGGATATAAGTAACGGCTGTCAAGACTGGCACAGGAAGAGCACAGGGGACAGCGCAGCCACACACGTCGTTTTAAGGCAGAAAACAACAAATTGTCGATGAAGTAAGGGCTTTACAACCATATTTGGGGGAGGGCAAGTTCCCCTGAGTGGCTTAAGTATATGAAAATGATCATTTTTTAACACTTATCTCCGAGTCGAAATTCGGCGGGGCGCCTGAAAAATATGACAGAGAAAGGTGTGCTTTTGGCGGATAGCCAAGGTGGATGAGTCGGCCCCTACGGTTGGAGCTCGGCACTGTGAATCACTGCTGCCAAATCCAAACCGAAGGTTGTAGATGCATATTTACGACTGTATCTAGCATAAATATACGTGCCGAAGCAGAAAGTGAAATTAATTTCAGTTTACAAGTAACGCCTGTCAAGAAAGGCACAGGAAGAGCAAAGGGGACAGCCCAGCCACACACGTCGTTTTAAGGCACAAAACAACAATTTGTCGATGAAGTAAGGGCTTTACAACCATATTTGGGGGAGGGCAAGTTCCCCTGAGTGGCTTAAGTATATGAAAATTATCATTTTTTAACACTTATCTCCGAGTCGAAATTCGGCGGGGTGCCTGAAAAATATGACTGAGAAAGGTGTGCTTTTGGCGAATAGCCAAAGGCGGAGGAGTCGGCCCCTACGAATAGAGCTCGGCACTGTGAATCACTGCTGCCAAATCCAAACCAAAGGTTGTAGATGCATATTTACAAGTGTATCTAGCATAAATATACGTGCCGATGGAGAAATTGACAATCATTCAGTATACAAGTAATGCCTGTCAAGAATAGCACACGAAGGGCACAGGGGACAACGCAGCCACACACGTCGTTTTAAGCAACAAAACAACAAATTGTCTATGAAGTAAGGGCTTCACAACCATATTCGGGGGCGGGCAAGTTCCCCTGAGTGGCTTAAGTTGATGAAAATTATAATTTTCAACACTTTTCTTCGAGTCGAAATTCGTCGGGTTGCCTGAAAAATATGACCGAGAAAGGTGTGCTTTTGGCGGATACCCAAGGCGGAGGAGTCGGCCCCTGCGGTTGGAGCACCGCACTGTCAATCACGGCTGCCCAATCCAAACCACAGGTTGTAGATGCGTATTTACAAGTGTATCTAGCATAAATACATGTGCCGAAGCAGAAAGTAACATTCGTTTCAGTATACAAGTTACGCCTGTCAAGAAAGGCACACGAAGAAGCACAGGTGACAGCGCAGCCATACACGTCGTTTTATGGCACAAAAAACAAATTGTCAACAAAATAAGGGCTTCGCAACCATATTTGGGGGAGGGCAAGTTCCCCTGAGTGGCTTAAATTGATGAAAATTGTAATTTTCAACACTTTTCTCCGAGTCGAAATTCGGCGGGTCGCCTGAAAAATATGACCGAGAAAGGTGTGCTTTTGGCGGATAGCCAAGGCGGACGAGTCGGCCCCTACGGTTGGAGCTCGGCACTGTGAATCACTGCTACCATATCCAAACCACAGGTTCCACATGCATATTTACACGTGTATCTATCATAAATATATGTGCCGAAGTAGAAAGTGACATTAATTTCAGTATACAAGTAACGCCTTCAAGAAAGGCACACGAAGAGCACAGGGGACAACACTTTCACACACGTCGTTTTAAGGAACAAAACAACAAATTGTCTATGAAGTAAGGACTTTACAACCATATTTGGGGGCGGGCACGTTCCCCTGAGTGGCTTAAGTTCATGAAAATTATAATTTTCAACACTTTTCTCCGTGTCGAAATTCGGTTGGTCGCCTGAAAAATATGAACGAGAAAGTTGTGCTTTTGGTAGATAGCCAAGGCGGGGGAGTCGGCCCCTGCGGTTGGACCTCCACAATCAATGCTGCCAAATCCAAACCACAGGTTGTAGATGCATATTTACAAGTGTATCTAAAATAAATAAACGTGCCGAAGCAGAAAGTGACATTCATTTCAGGATATAAGTAACGGCTTCAAGACTGGCACAGGAAGAGCACAGGGGACAGCGCAGCCACACACGTCGTTTTAAGGCAGAAAACAACAAATTGTCGATGAAGTAAGGGCTTTACAACCATATTTGGGGGAGGGCAAGTTCCCCTGAGTGGCTTAAGTATATGAAAATGATCATTTTTTAACACTTATCTCCGAGTCGAAATTCGGCGGGGCGCCTGAAAAATATGACAGAGAAAGGTGTGCTTTTGGCGGATAGCCAAGGTGGATGAGTCGGCCCCTACGGTTGGAGCTCGGCACTGTGAATCACTGCTGCCAAATCCAAACCGAAGGTTGTAGATGCATATTTACGACTGTATCTAGCATAAATATACGTGCCGAAGCAGAAAGTGAAATTAATTTCAGTTTACAAGTAACGCCTGTCAAGAAAGGCACAGGAAGAGCAAAGGGGACAGCCCAGCCACACACGTCGTTTTAAGGCACAAAACAACAATTTGTCGATGAAGTAAGGGCTTTACAACCATATTTGGGGGAGGGCAAGTTCCCCTGAGTGGCTTAAGTATATGAAAATTATCATTTTTTAACACTTATCTCCGAGTCGAAATTCGGCGGGGTGCCTGAAAAATATGACTGAGAAAGGTGTGCTTTTGGCGAATAGCCAAAGGCGGAGGAGTCGGCCCCTACGAATAGAGCTCGGCACTGTGAATCACTGCTGCCAAATCCAAACCAAAGGTTGTAGATGCATATTTACAAGTGTATCTAGCATAAATATACGTGCCGATGGAGAAATTGACAATCATTCAGTATACAAGTAATGCCTGTCAAGAATAGCACACGAAGGGCACAGGGGACAACGCAGCCACACACGTCGTTTTAAGCAACAAAACAACAAATTGTCTATGAAGTAAGGGCTTCACAACCATATTCGGGGGCGGGCAAGTTCCCCTGAGTGGCTTAAGTTGATGAAAATTATAATTTTCAACACTTTTCTTCGAGTCGAAATTCGTCGGGTTGCCTGAAAAATATGACCGAGAAGGTGTGCTTTTGGCGGATAGCCAAGGCGGAGGAGTCGACCCCTACGGTTGGAGCTCGGCACTGTGAATCACTGCTGCCAAATCCAAACCACAGGTTGTACATGCATATTTACGTGTATCTAGCATAAATATACGTGCCGAAGCAGAAAGTGACATTAATTTCAGTATCCAAGTAACGCCTGTCAAGAATAGCACACGAAGAGCACAGGGGACAGCGCCGCCACACACGTCGTTTTAAGGCACAAAACAACAAATTGTCTATGAAATAAGGGCTTTACAACCATATTTGGGGGCAGGCAAGATCTCCTGAGTGGCTTAAGTTGATGAAAATTATAATTTTCAACACTTTTCTTCGAGTCGAAATTCAGCGGGTCGCCTGAAAAATATGACTGAGAAAGGTGTGCTTTTGGCGAATAGCCAAAGGCGGAGGAGTGGCCCCTACGAATAGAGCTCGGCACTGTGAATCACTGCTGCCAAATCCAAACCAAAGGTTGTAGATGCATATTTACAAGTGTATCTAGCATAAATATACGTGCCGATGGAGAAATTGACAATCATTCAGTATACAAGTAATGCCTGTCAAGAATAGCACACGAAGGGCACAGGGGACAACGCAGCCACACACGTCGTTTTAAGCAACAAAACAACAAATTGTCTATGAAGTAAGGGCTTCACAACCATATTCGGGGGCGGGCAAGTTCCCCTGAGTGGCTTAAGTTGATGAAAATGATAATTTTCAACACTTTTCTTCGAGTCGAAATTCGTCGGGTTGCCTGAAAAATATGACCGAGAAGGTGTGCTTTTGGCGGATAGCCAAGGCGGAGGAGTCGACCCCTACGGTTGGAGCTCGGCACTGTGAATCACTGCTGCCAAATCCAAACCACAGGTTGTACATGCATATTTACAAGTGTATCTAGCATAAATATACGTGCCGAAGCAGAAAGTGACATTAATTTCAGTATCCAAGTAACGCCTGTCAAGAATAGCACACGAAGAGCACAGGGGACAGCGCCGCCACACACGTCGTTTTAAGGCACAAAACAACAAATTGTCTATGAAATAAAGGCTTTACAACCATATTTGGGGACAGGCAAGATCTCCTGAGTGGCTTAAGTTGATGAAAATTATAATTTTCAACACTTTTCTTCGAGTCGAAATTCAGCGGGTCGCCTGAAAAATATGACTGAGAAAGGTGTGCTTTTGGCGGATAGCCAAGGCAGAGGAGTTGGCCCCTACGGTTGGAGCTTGGCACTGTGAATCACTGCTGCCAAATCGAAACCACAGGTTGTACATTCATATTTACAAGTGTATCTAGCATAAATATACGTGCCGAAGCAGAAAATGACATTAATTTCAGTATCCAAGTAACGCCTGTCAAGAAAGGCACAGGAAGAGCACAGGGGACAGCGCAGCCACACACGTCGTTTCAAGGCACAAAACAACAAATTGTCGATGAAGTAAGGGCTTTACAACCATATTTGGGGGCGGGCAAGTTCCCCTGAGTGGCTTAAGTTGATGAAAATTATCATTATCAACACTTTTCTCCGAGTCGAAATTTTGCGGGTCGCCTGAAAAATATGACCGAGAAAGTTGTGCTTTTGGTTGATAGCCAAGGCGGAGGAGTCGGCCCCTACGGTTGGAGCTCCGCACTGTGAATCACTGCTGCCAAATCCAAACCACAGGTTGTAGATGCATATTTACAAGTGTATCTAGCATAAATATACGTGCCGAAGCAGAAAGTTACATTAATTTCAGTATCCAAGTAACGCCTGTCAAGAATAGCACACGAAGAGCACAGGGGACAGCGCCGCCACACACGTCGTTTTAAGGCACAAAACAACAAATTGTCTATGAAATAAGGGCTTTACAACCATATTTGGGGGCAGGCAAGATCTCCTGAGTGGCTTAAGTTGATGAAAATTATAATTTTCAACACTTTTCTTCGAGTCGAAATTCAGCGGGTCGCCTGAAAAATATGACTGAGAAAGGTGTGCTTTTGGCGGATAGCCAAGGCAGAGGAGTTGGCCCCTACGGTTGGAGCTCGGCACTGTGAATCACTGCTACCATATCCAAACCACAGGTTCCACATGCATATTTACACGTGTATCTATCATAAATATATGTGCCGAAGTAGAAAGTGACATTAATTTCAGTATACAAGTAACGCCTTCAAGAAAGGCACACGAAGAGCACAGGGGACAACACTTTCACACACGTCGTTTTAAGGAACAAAACAACAAATTGTCTATGAAGTAAGGACTTTACAACCATATTTGGGGGCGGGCACGTTCCCCTGAGTGGCTTAAGTTCATGAAAATTATAATTTTCAACACTTTTCTCCGTGTCGAAATTCGGTTGGTCGCCTGAAAAATATGAACGAGAAAGTTGTGCTTTTGGTAGATAGCCAAGGCGGGGGAGTCGGCCCCTGCGGTTGGACCTCCACAATCAATGCTGCCAAATCCAAACCACAGGTTGTAGATGCATATTTACAAGTGTATCTAAAATAAATAAACGTGCCGAAGCAGAAAGTGACATTCATTTCAGGATATAAGTAACGGCTGTCAAGACTGGCACAGGAAGAGCACAGGGGACAGCGCAGCCACACACGTCGTTTTAAGGCAGAAAACAACAAATTGTCGATGAAGTAAGGGCTTTACAACCATATTTGGGGGAGGGCAAGTTCCCCTGAGTGGCTTAAGTATATGAAAATGATCATTTTTTAACACTTATCTCCGAGTCGAAATTCGGCGGGGCGCCTGAAAAATATGACAGAGAAAGGTGTGCTTTTGGCGGATAGCCAAGGTGGATGAGTCGGCCCCTACGGTTGGAGCTCGGCACTGTGAATCACTGCTGCCAAATCCAAACCGAAGGTTGTAGATGCATATTTACGACTGTATCTAGCATAAATATACGTGCCGAAGCAGAAAGTGAAATTAATTTCAGTTTACAAGTAACGCCTGTCAAGAAAGGCACAGGAAGAGCAAAGGGGACAGCCCAGCCACACACGTCGTTTTAAGGCACAAAACAACAATTTGTCGATGAAGTAAGGGCTTTACAACCATATTTGGGGGAGGGCAAGTTCCCCTGAGTGGCTTAAGTATATGAAAATTATCATTTTTTAACACTTATCTCCGAGTCGAAATTCGGCGGGGTGCCTGAAAAATATGACTGAGAAAGGTGTGCTTTGGGCGAATAGCCAAAGGCGGAGGAGTCGGCCCCTACGAATAGAGCTTGGCACTGTGAATCACTGCTGCCAAATCCAAACCAAAGGTTGTAGATGCATATTTACAAGTGTATCTAGCATAAATATACGTGCCGATGGAGAAATTGACAATCATTCAGTATACAAGTAATGCCTGTCAAGAATAGCACACGAAGGGCACAGGGGACAACGCAGCCACACACGTCGTTTTAAGCAACAAAACAACAAATTGTCTATGAAGTAAGGGCTTCACAACCATATTCGGGGGCGGGCAAGTTCCCCTGAGTGGCTTAAGTTGATGAAAATTATAATTTTCAACACTTTTCTTCGAGTCGAAATTCGTCGGGTTGCCTGAAAAATATGACCGAGAAGGTGTGCTTTTGGCGGATAGCCAAGGCGGAGGAGTCGACCCCTACGGTTGGAGCTCGGCACTGTGAATCACTGCTGCCAAATCCAAACCACAGGTTGTACATGCATATTTACGTGTATCTAGCATAAATATACGTGCCGAAGCAGAAAGTGACATTAATTTCAGTATCCAAGTAACGCCTGTCAAGAATAGCACACGAAGAGCACAGGGGACAGCGCCGCCACACACGTCGTTTTAAGGCACAAAACAACAAATTGTCTATGAAATAAGGGCTTTACAACCATATTTGGGGGCAGGCAAGATCTCCTGAGTGGCTTAAGTTGATGAAAATTATAATTTTCAACACTTTTCTTCGAGTCGAAATTCAGCGGGTCGCCTGAAAAATATGACTGAGAAAGGTGTGCTTTTGGCGAATAGCCAAAGGCGGAGGAGTGGCCCCTACGAATAGAGCTCGGCACTGTGAATCACTGCTGCCAAATCCAAACCAAAGGTTGTAGATGCATATTTACAAGTGTATCTAGCATAAATATACGTGCCGATGGAGAAATTGACAATCATTCAGTATACAAGTAATGCCTGTCAAGAATAGCACACGAAGGGCACAGGGGACAACGCAGCCACACACGTCGTTTTAAGCAACAAAACAACAAATTGTCTATGAAGTAAGGGCTTCACAACCATATTCGGGGGCGGGCAAGTTCCCCTGAGTGGCTTAAGTTGATGAAAATTATAATTTTCAACACTTTTCTTCGAGTCGAAATTCAGCGGGTCGCCTGAAAAATATGACTGAGAAAGGTGTGCTTTTGGCGGATAGCCAAGGCAGAGGAGTTGGCCCCTACGGTTGGAGCTTGGCACTGTGAATCACTGCTGCCAAATCGAAACCACAGGTTGTACATTCATATTTACAAGTGTATCTAGCATAAATATACGTGCCGAAGCAGAAAATGACATTAATTTCAGTATCCAAGTAACGCCTGTCAAGAAAGGCACAGGAAGAGCACAGGGGACAGCGCAGCCACACACGTCGTTTCAAGGCACAAAACAACAAATTGTCGATGAAGTAAGGGCTTTACAACCATATTTGGGGGCGGGCAAGTTCCCCTGAGTGGCTTAAGTTGATGAAAATTATCATTATCAACACTTTTCTCCGAGTCGAAATTTTGCGGGTCGCCTGAAAAATATGACCGAGAAAGTTGTGCTTTTGGTTGATAGCCAAGGCGGAGGAGTCGGCCCCTACGGTTGGAGCTCCGCACTGTGAATCACTGCTGCCAAATCCAAACCACAGGTTGTAGATGCATATTTACAAGTGTATCTAGCATAAATATACGTGCCGAAGCAGAAAGTTACATTAATTTCAGTATCCAAGTAACGCCTGTCAAGAATAGCACACGAAGAGCACAGGGGACAGCGCCGCCACACACGTCGTTTTAAGGCACAAAACAACAAATTGTCTATGAAATAAGGGCTTTACAACCATATTTGGGGGCAGGCAAGATCTCCTGAGTGGCTTAAGTTGATGAAAATTATAATTTTCAACACTTTTCTTCGAGTCGAAATTCAGCGGGTCGCCTGAAAAATATGACTGAGAAAGGTGTGCTTTTGGCGGATAGCCAAGGCAGAGGAGTTGGCCCCTACGGTTGGAGCTCGGCACTGTGAATCACTGCTACCATATCCAAACCACAGGTTCCACATGCATATTTACACGTGTATCTATCATAAATATATGTGCCGAAGTAGAAAGTGACATTAATTTCAGTATACAAGTAACGCCTTCAAGAAAGGCACACGAAGAGCACAGGGGACAACACTTTCACACACGTCGTTTTAAGGAACAAAACAACAAATTGTCTATGAAGTAAGGACTTTACAACCATATTTGGGGGCGGGCACGTTCCCCTGAGTGGCTTAAGTTCATGAAAATTATAATTTTCAACACTTTTCTCCGTGTCGAAATTCGGTTGGTCGCCTGAAAAATATGAACGAGAAAGTTGTGCTTTTGGTAGATAGCCAAGGCGGGGGAGTCGGCCCCTGCGGTTGGACCTCCACAATCAATGCTGCCAAATCCAAACCACAGGTTGTAGATGCATATTTACAAGTGTATCTAAAATAAATAAACGTGCCGAAGCAGAAAGTGACATTCATTTCAGGATATAAGTAACGGCTGTCAAGACTGGCACAGGAAGAGCACAGGGGACAGCGCAGCCACACACGTCGTTTTAAGGCAGAAAACAACAAATTGTCGATGAAGTAAGGGCTTTACAACCATATTTGGGGGAGGGCAAGTTCCCCTGAGTGGCTTAAGTATATGAAAATGATCATTTTTTAACACTTATCTCCGAGTCGAAATTCGGCGGGGCGCCTGAAAAATATGACAGAGAAAGGTGTGCTTTTGGCGGATAGCCAAGGTGGATGAGTCGGCCCCTACGGTTGGAGCTCGGCACTGTGAATCACTGCTGCCAAATCCAAACCGAAGGTTGTAGATGCATATTTACGACTGTATCTAGCATAAATATACGTGCCGAAGCAGAAAGTGAAATTAATTTCAGTTTACAAGTAACGCCTGTCAAGAAAGGCACAGGAAGAGCAAAGGGGACAGCCCAGCCACACACGTCGTTTTAAGGCACAAAACAACAATTTGTCGATGAAGTAAGGGCTTTACAACCATATTTGGGGGAGGGCAAGTTCCCCTGAGTGGCTTAAGTATATGAAAATTATCATTTTTTAACACTTATCTCCGAGTCGAAATTCGGCGGGGTGCCTGAAAAATATGACTGAGAAAGGTGTGCTTTGGGCGAATAGCCAAAGGCGGAGGAGTCGGCCCCTACGAATAGAGCTCGGCACTGTGAATCACTGCTGCCAAATCCAAACCAAAGGTTGTAGATGCATATTTACAAGTGTATCTAGCATAAATATACGTGCCGATGGAGAAATTGACAATCATTCAGTATACAAGTAATGCCTGTCAAGAATAGCACACGAAGGGCACAGGGGACAACGCAGCCACACACGTCGTTTTAAGCAACAAAACAACAAATTGTCTATGAAGTAAGGGCTTCACAACCATATTCGGGGGCGGGCAAGTTCCCCTGAGTGGCTTAAGTTGATGAAAATTATAATTTTCAACACTTTTCTTCGAGTCGAAATTCGTCGGGTTGCCTGAAAAATATGACCGAGAAGGTGTGCTTTTGGCGGATAGCCAAGGCGGAGGAGTCGACCCCTACGGTTGGAGCTCGGCACTGTGAATCACTGCTGCCAAATCCAAACCACAGGTTGTACATGCATATTTACGTGTATCTAGCATAAATATACGTGCCGAAGCAGAAAGTGACATTAATTTCAGTATCCAAGTAACGCCTGTCAAGAATAGCACACGAAGAGCACAGGGGACAGCGCCGCCACACACGTCGTTTTAAGGCACAAAACAACAAATTGTCTATGAAATAAGGGCTTTACAACCATATTTGGGGGCAGGCAAGATCTCCTGAGTGGCTTAAGTTGATGAAAATTATAATTTTCAACACTTTTCTTCGAGTCGAAATTCAGCGGGTCGCCTGAAAAATATGACTGAGAAAGGTGTGCTTTTGGCGAATAGCCAAAGGCGGAGGAGTGGCCCCTACGAATAGAGCTCGGCACTGTGAATCACTGCTGCCAAATCCAAACCAAAGGTTGTAGATGCATATTTACAAGTGTATCTAGCATAAATATACGTGCCGATGGAGAAATTGACAATCATTCAGTATACAAGTAATGCCTGTCAAGAATAGCACACGAAGGGCACAGGGGACAACGCAGCCACACACGTCGTTTTAAGCAACAAAACAACAAATTGTCTATGAAGTAAGGGCTTCACAACCATATTCGGGGGCGGGCAAGTTCCCCTGAGTGGCTTAAGTTGATGAAAATTATAATTTTCAACACTTTTCTTCGAGTCGAAATTCGTCGGGTTGCCTGAAAAATATGACCGAGAAGGTGTGCTTTTGGCGGATAGCCAAGGCGGAGGAGTCGACCCCTACGGTTGGAGCTCGGCACTGTGAATCACTGCTGCCAAATCCAAACCACAGGTTGTACATGCATATTTACAAGTGTATCTAGCATAAATATACGTGCCGAAGCAGAAAGTGACATTAATTTCAGTATCCAAGTAACGCCTGTCAAGAATAGCACACGAAGAGCACAGGGGACAGCGCCGCCACACACGTCGTTTTAAGGCACAAAACAATAAATTGTCTATGAAATAAAGGCTTTACAACCATATTTGGGGACAGGCAAGATCTCCTGAGTGGCTTAAGTTGATGAAAATTATAATTTTCAACACTTTTCTTCGAGTCGAAATTCAGCGGGTCGCCTGAAAAATATGACTGAGAAAGGTGTGCTTTTGGCGGATAGCCAAGGCAGAGGAGTTGGCCCCTACGGTTGGAGCTTGGCACTGTGAATCACTGCTGCCAAATCGAAACCACAGGTTGTACATTCATATTTACAAGTGTATCTAGCATAAATATACGTGCCGAAGCAGAAAATGACATTAATTTCAGTATCCAAGTAACGCCTGTCAAGAAAGGCACAGGAAGAGCACAGGGGACAGCGCAGCCACACACGTCGTTTCAAGGCACAAAACAACAAATTGTCGATGAAGTAAGGGCTTTACAACCATATTTGGGGGCGGGCAAGTTCCCCTGAGTGGCTTAAGTTGATGAAAATTATCATTATCAACACTTTTCTCCGAGTCGAAATTTTGCGGGTCGCCTGAAAAATATGACCGAGAAAGTTGTGCTTTTGGTTGATAGCCAAGGCGGAGGAGTCGGCCCCTACGGTTGGAGCTCCGCACTGTGAATCACTGCTGCCAAATCCAAACCACAGGTTGTAGATGCATATTTACAAGTGTATCTAGCATAAATATACGTGCCGAAGCAGAAAGTGACATTAATTTCAGTATCCAAGTAACGCCTGTCAAGAATAGCACACGAAGAGCACAGGGGACAGCGCCGCCACACACGTCGTTTTAAGGCACAAAACAACAAATTGTCTATGAAATAAGGGCTTTACAACCATATTTGGGGGCAGGCAAGATCTCCTGAGTGGCTTAAGTTGATGAAAATTATAATTTTCAACACTTTTCTTCGAGTCGAAATTCAGCGGGTCGCCTGAAAAATATGACTGAGAAAGGTGTGCTTTTGGCGGATAGCCAAGGCAGAGGAGTTGGCCCCTACGGTTGGAGCTCGGCACTGTGAATCACTGCTGCCAAATCGAAACCACAGGTTGTACATTCATATTTACAAGTGTATCTAGCATAAATATACGTGCCGAAGCAGAAAATGACATTAATTTCAGTATCCAAGTAACGCCTGTCAAGAAAGGCACAGGAAGAGCACAGGGGACAGCGCAGCCACACACGTCGTTTCAAGGCACAAAACAACAAATTGTCGATGAAGTAAGGGCTTTACAACCATATTTGGGGGCGGGCAAGTTCCCCTGAGTGGCTTAAGTTGATGAAAATTATCATTATCAACACTTTTCTCCGAGTCGAAATTTTGCGGGTCGCCTGAAAAATATGACCGAGAAAGTTGTGCTTTTGGTTGATAGCCAAGGCGGAGGAGTCGGCCCCTACGGTTGGAGCTCCGCACTGTGAATCACTGCTGCCAAATCCAAACCACAGGTTGTAGATGCATATTTAGAAGTGTATCTAGCATAAATATACATGCAGAAGCAGAAAGTGACATTAATTTCAGTATACAAGTAACGCCTGTCAAGAAAGGCACACGAAGAGCACAGGGGACAACGCCGCCACACACGATGTTTTAAGGCACAAAACAACAAATTGTCTATGAAATAAGGGCTTTACAACCATATTTGGGGGCAGGCAAGATCTCCTGAGTGGCTTAAGTTGATGAAAATTATAATTTTCAACACTTTTCTTCGAGTCGAAATTCAGCGGGTCGCCTGAAAAATATGACTGAGAAAGGTGTGCTTTTGGCGGATAGCCAAGGCAGAGGAGTTGGCCCCTACGGTTGGAGCTCGGCACTGTGAATCACTGCTGCCAAATCGAAACCACAGGTTGTACATTCATATTTACAAGTGTATCTAGCATAAATATACGTGCCGAAGCAGAAAATGACATTAATTTCAGTATCCAAGTAACGCCTGTCAAGAAAGGCACAGGAAGAGCACAGGGGACAGCGCAGCCACACACGTCGTTTCAAGGCACAAAACAACAAATTGTCGATGAAGTAAGGGCTTCACAACCATATTTGGGGGCAGGCAAGTTCCCCTGAGTGGCTTAAGTTGATGAAAATTATCATTTTCAACACTTTTCTCCGAGTCGAAATTCGGCGGGTCGCCTGAAAAATATGACCGAGAAAGGTGTGCTTTTGGCGGATAGCCAAGGAGGAGGAGTCGGCCCCTATGGTTGGAGCTCGGCACTTTGAATCACGAATGCCAAATCCAAACCAAAGGCTTGTTAGGTTTAAGGTCTAAATCACGATACTTACCCTAATTATCTGACTCCAAATTAATTACCATATATTTATTATTTGAACCAACATTAACCTTAGCTTCACCTTACCTAACAATTATGCGTGCTCGTTCCGTAAGAGAGAAGACCAGAAAGCCAATCAGCCGAATCACCGAGATTTTATTCCTAACAGCAAAAGCTAATACAGTATCGGGGGCTCGGTTCCCTCTCAATACAGATCTGTGCGCTCCTGTGACCATCAGAGAGCGACACCACACCCAAGATGCCCCGAACAGTTATAGAAAACAATATGCAAATTAAACACACCAAAAACACTAGCCACTATCCTTTCATTAGTTACATGGTATCTGCAATATATTTCTTCAGATGCTGATTGGTTCTCTTTTCCCCGCCGTCTCAGATGACGCCTTTTCTTGTGCACATGACTCGCTGGGTTGTAGCTCCTGAAAACACCAAGTTATCTGCATTCCAAGAGGCCGGGGCCTTCAGAGAAACTGTGGCCCCCGCCTTTGTCTCCCTGTTTTTCACTGGCGGCACCTGGTACCATCAAACCGCCCACACATTGTGTTCCTCTGATACATCCGCTCCCCTGATACTGCAACCTTGAAACAGCTCTACTTCTACTCATTTGTAATACAACTTTGAATCATTAATATATGGTTAACTTACATTTATATATTTTCGCAAACTAATAATAAAACCCTTCACTATTCATGCTACCAATGCAAAGGTTTTCTAAAGATTTTTTTTCATTTGTTTTTGTCCCTCTTTAGATTGATGCTAGCACCGTTCAACTAATGACAGATGAAGAGTTGAAGACTTTTATACCATCATATGGTGATCGCCTAGCAGTGTTATCTTTTTGTAGATGGAAGGAAAACAGCCATGACAACACACGCAAGTCAAAACTCTTTGATCGCCTGAAGACTAAATTGGCCAAAAGAAAACCTCGTGATAAAGAAGGCAGCAGCACAACACAGGAGGAAGGTTCCCATTCAACTCTGAAGAAAAATTCTCTGAGGCTTATGAGAAAAATAGAATTAGGGTGGATGCATTATGATGAACGGAATAGGTCTTTCAAACAGGTAAGAGCCAAAGGAGGAGGAGGAACACGGAAAATCAGCATTTCAAAGGATGCTCGGAGAAGTGAACTGATACAGGAAGCAGTGGACTTGTTCTTCCCAGGTGGGAGAAATAGGCTTGGGCCCTTAACAGATTTTGAATTGGATCTAAAAAACTATGAAGAGGTCACAATTAAGATAAGATAAAAGATAAGAATGCCTTTATTGATCCCACAGTGGGGAAATTTTCATTGTTACAGTAGCAAAGATATAGGTCACACAGGGGCGGCGGCATAATGTGGCCATTAATGTATAACATTGACAGCAAACATTTAGAATCAAACCTATGTAGATATACGCAGTAACATGTGTATATACACATGTGTATACACACCAACCTACATCTACATAAAAAATATGAGGAACACTCATTTCGGCCTGTACATAGTACAGAGGAAAAAATACTCTAAGTGACAGTGCTGCAGTGCTGTAGTGAAATGTAAGGAACAGCATTGGATAAAAATAAAACTAGACTAACAGTAGTGGGGAATGTTGAGTATTGCACGGTATTACAGTAGTGGGGAATATTGGGTATTGCACGATATGAGCTCAGGTGCAGGACTGCACAATTGCACTAATGACCGCCAGTTTGTAGATACTACACAATGTTCTTGTTAAAGAGTCTGACAGCAGCAGGCAAGAAGGAACGGCGGAATCTCTCCTTTGCACAGCGAGGGTGTAACAGTCTGTCACTGAAGGTGCTGTGGAGTGCTGTTAGGGTGCCCTGGAGGGGGTGGTCCGGGTTGCCCAGCATTGATGACAGCTTGGCCAACATCCTCCTGTCCCCCACCGAGTCCACAGAGTCCAGGGAGCAGCCCAGGACAGAGCCGGCCCTCTTGACCAGTTTGTCCAGCCGCTTCTTGTCCCGGGCCGAGACGCCGCCTGCCCAGGTGACCACTCCCTGGAAGATGACCGATGCAACCACCGAGTCATAAAAGTTCCTGAGGAGTGTCCCCTGAACCCCAAAAGACCTCAGTCTCCTGAGTAGGAAGAGTCTGCTGCAGAGGAGCACGTCAGACACACAGTCCTGTGTCCTCACATACTGTGGCCGGTTTGTGAGGTAGTCCTGGATCCATGTGGTGAGGTGGTGCGCCACCCCCGCCCGCTCCAGCTTGTCTCCCAGTAGGGTGGGCTGGATGGTGTTGAAAGCACTGGAGAAATCAAAGAACATGATCCTCACAGTGCTCCCCGCCTTCTCCAGGTGGGAGAGTGAAGTGTGGAGGAGGTAGATGATGGCATCATCCACACTGATGCCAGGCTGGTATGCGAACTGGAGTGGGTCCATTGAGGAGCTCACCAGGGGGCGCAGGTGGACAAGGACCAGTCTCTCCAGGGTCTTCATCAGGTGAGACGTCAGCGCCACTGGTCTGAAGCTGTTGAGCTCCTTCGGGTGGGGGGGGTCTTTGGCACCGGGACCAGGCAGGATGTTTTCCATAGCTGGGGGACTCTGCCCAGCTTCAGGCTCAGGTTGAACATGTGCTGGACAATTCCACACAGCTGGTCTGCGCAGGATTTGAGGAGCTGGGGGCTGATGCCATCTGGACCCGCTGCCTTCCTCGCCTTCATCTTCTTCAGCTGGTTCCTCACCTGAGATGTTGTGAAGGCCAAGGCTGGACAGGAAGGAGTGGTGGCTATCTGGTGTAGCTGGGAGCTGGAGACTGTGGAGAAAAGAGGGGAGGGGGTGACACGCCCAGCAGGAGGAGTAGGTGGAGACTGCAGCAGGAGAGACTGAGTGGAGGCAGGCATCTGATCGAACCTATTGAAAAAGAGATTCAGCTCATTTGCCCACTGCAGGTCCCCCCCAGTCCGGGTCTTGGGTTGTCCGTGGCCTGAGATGGTCTTCAGGCCCCTCCAGACTCCCCTGGCGTTATTCTGCAGCAGCTGCTCCTCCATCCTCTTCCTGTAGGACCTTTTCCCCTCTCTGATCCTCCTCCTCAGCTGGCGCTGCACAGTCCTCCGCTCCTCTATGTTGCCTGACGCAAAAGCCCTCCTCTTCTCCTTCAGGAGAGCTTTTATGTCTGGTGTGATCCAGGGTTTGTTGTTGGAGAAACACCTTACTGTCCTGGTGGGTATGGTGTTCTCCATGCAGAAATTTATATAGTCTGTAACAGTGCCCGTTAGACTACTAATGTCTTCCCCGTGAGCATCGCTGAATACTTCCCACACAGTTGTGCTGAAGCAGTCCTTTAAGGCCTCCTCGGCCTCTCCAGATCATCTCTGAACCGTGCGGGTCACAGCTGGCTGCCTGCGGACCAGAGGTTTGTACACAGACTGGAGAGCCACCAGGTTGTGATCAGCTTTGCCCAGCGGGGGGAGGGGCAGTGATGTGTATGCCTCCTTGGTGTTGGCATAGAAAAGGTCCAGTGTTTTATTGTCTCTGGTGTGGCAGGTGACATACTGTGTGAATGAAGGCAGAGAGGAGGAAGGGGAGGCATGATTGAAGTCACCAGAGATGAGTACCAGGGCATTTGGGTGCTGTGTTTGTAGCCTGCTCACTGCTGCAGTCAAGACATCACAGGCTGTGTCGCCGCTGGCAGCTGGTAGGACGTAGACGGTCACCGCGATCACATGACTAAACTATCGCGGGATGTAGAATGGCCTCATGCCAACAGCTAGCAGCTCAATATCCCTGCTGCAAAGCTGCTCTTTAATTGTGATGTAAAAACACACGAAAAGGCTCACTGGTGAGCCGGAGCTACTGTAGCGGGCTCCCACTCGCGCGGCGCCGGAACCGGAAGTGACTCGGGTATCTGTTTCTCATAGTCAGGCCATCCTGACTGAATAAACTCCCTCACAAGCTGAGGCTGGGAGTCCTCTGCAGTGTGTTCCTTTATCTTTTCCATTCTTTGTGGAGTAGCTGGAAGATGTCTCAAGACTGAGTCAACATGTGCAGCCACATCACGACTGTATGTGTCATCCTCCTCACCATGAATGGGGCCTCTGGAAAAAGCATCTGCCACCGCTAATGTCTTTCCCGGAGCATATACAGCCTCCGCATTGAATCGCAACCGGCTATGATAACTGGGAGGCACGTGTAGCACCCCCAGACTTACAAAACATCTTAGGTACCCATGCCCTAACATCTACAGGAATTGAATTAGGAGTATTCTCAAGTAGAACTTTAGCCAATTTGTGCACATTTACAGGGGTCATACATTTACCCCCAAGTCCGAGATGGTTCACCCTATTGACTACAAATTTGGGTTTTACCATCTCATCACGTGTGACAACAGTAGGGAAAAATTTAACGTTTTTGCAAAATTATACGACGGGGACTGAGCATCAAACTTTGCGTTTCATAATTCATTCTTAAAGGATTCTGGGTTGTACGTTTTACGTACATCTATGAAAATTTGCTGGTACATATAACATCCTAAGACTTACAAAAATGTCTTTCATAGCCATGTGTTAACCTTACTGGAAGTCAACCATTTTGAATTCACTTTGGAATTGTCGCAAATTTTTGTGACTTTCATAGTGGTCATATTTTAACGAACTCCTCCTAGAGCATTTAACCGATCATCTTCAAACTTTGTATGCTTCATCTAAAGATGTTTAAGTTGAAAAGTTATTGAAATCTTTTTATTCCGTTGTCCAGGAAGTGATTAATAAATATTTGAATGTACAACTTTGGACCATTTGTGCACATTTACAGGGGTCATACATTTGCCCCCAAGTCTAAGATGGTTCACCCGATTGACTTCAAATTTGAGTTGTACCATCTCATCACATTGAAAAACAATAGGGAAAAATATTTTACGTTTTTGAAACATTATATGATGGGGGTTGAGCATCAAACTTTGTGTTTCATAATTCCTTCTTAATGAAGGATTCTGGGTTGTACGTTTCACCTACATCTATGAAAATTTGGTGGTGTAAGTAACAGCCTAAGGCCTAAAGAAACGTCTTTTATAGCCATGGGTTAAACCTTACAGGAAGTCAACCATTTTGAATTTACTTTGGAATTTTCGCAACTTTTTGGGACTTTCATAGTGGTCATATTTTGAACGATCTCCTCCTAGAGCATCTATGCGATCATCTTCAAACTTTGCATGCTTCGTCTAAAGATGTTTAAGATGAAAACCTATTGAAATCATTTTATTTCGTTGTACGATGCCGATGCGCTGTATATCATGACAACTGATGCTGTTGTGGCCATTTTGAATTTACTTTGGAATTATCTGTTAGGATTAAGGTTTAAATCACGATACTTACCCTAATTATCTGACTCCAAATTATTTACCATATATTTATTATTTGAACCGACATTAACCTTAGCTTCACCTTACCTAACAATTATGCGTGCTCGTTCCGTAAGAGAGAAGACCAGAAAGCCAATCAGCCGAATCACCGAGATTTTATTCCTAACAGCAAAAGCTAATACAGTATCGGGGGCTCGGTTCCCTCCCAATACAGATCTGTGCGCTCCTGTGGCCATCAGAGAGTGACACCACACCCGAGTTGCCCCGAACAGTTATAGAAAACAATATGCAAATTAAACACACCAAAAACACTAGCCACTATCATTTCATTAGTTACATGGTATCTGCAATACATTTCTTCAGATGCTGATTGGTTCTCTTTTCCCCGCTGTCTCAGATGACGCCTTTTCCTGTGCACGTGACTCGCTGGGTTGTAGCTCCTGAAAACACCAAGTTATCTGCATTCCAAGAGGCCGGGGCCTTCAGAGAAACTGTGGCCCCCGCCTTTGTCTCCCTGTTTTTCACTGGCGGCACCTGGTACCATCAAACCGCCCGCACATTGTGTTCCTCTGAGTCATCCGCTCCCCTGATACTGCAACCTTGAAACAGCTCTACTTCTACTCATTTGTAATACAACTTTGAATCATTAATAAATGGTTAACATACATGTATATGTCTTCACAAACTAATAATAAAACCCTTCATATCGCAACTTTTTGGCTCTTTCCTAATGGTCATAATTTAACAAACGCCTCCTTGAGCATTTATCCGATCATCTTCATAGTGGTCATATTTTAACAAATGCCTCCTAGACCATTTATCCGATCGTCTTTAAACTTTGCATGCTTATTCCAAATCACATATGGTTAACATCTATATTTTAGAGGGTTACAGTGCGATTTTTAAAATTGGCACCGTAGTTCCATCGATAAATGTGTCACTAAGTAACCCTGGTTGAGAATTTCATCATGTTTATTATACCCAGGCAAAATCTCATGAAGCTTTGCACACACATCAGGCCTGGCAAAAGCATTTATATTTTAGAGGGTTATAGTGCAGTTTATTAATATTGGCTCAGTAGTTCCACCTATAAATGTGTAGCTAAGCAACAATTTCATCATGTTTAACTTTCAATGTTGTAATGGCAAAATCCAAAACTTATTATGTACATTATAAAAGACTTGATTACCCCGACTCATACTACACTAAATCAACTCTAACACCTGTTTTGTATTATTAGCAGTATTTAGGATGCTGTTTCTGAAATACATTTGGGCACAAAAAGAAAATACAAAACTTTTTCTTGGTTCTTTACAATGTTCTGTATTTATCTGAATGCATCAGAAAGACATTTACGTGTTTTATTTATTAATTTATGGATTTGCCATTGGATGGCACGGTGATCGACTGGTTAGCACGTCTGCTTCACAATTCAGAGGTCGTAGGTTCGATCCCGGCTCCGGCCTCCCTGTGTGGAGTTTGCATATTCTCCCCGTGCCTGCGTGGGTTTTCTCTGGGTACTCCGGTTTCCTCCCACATTCCAAGAACATGCTTGGTAGGTTAATTGGACACTCTAAATTGCCCCTAGGTGTGATTGTGAGTGCGGGTTAGGGTTTGTCTCTGTGTGCCCTGCGATTTGCTGGCGACCAATTCAGGGTGTCCCCCGCCTACTGCCCGAAGAAGACCCTTGTGAGGATAAGCGGTATCAATAATGGATGGATGAATGGATTTGCCATAGATACAAGTCATTTCAAACATGCACTGTATGCATTGGGGGTGCAGGAAGCGGGGGAGCAGTTGGGACACAGCAATAACGCTTGCCTTAGCATTAATCTTTTGCATGGGACACACCAATAGCGCTTGCCTTAGCATTCATCTTTTACATGGGAGACACCAATAGCGCTTGCATTAGCATTCATCTTTTGCATCAGCAAAGTTGTGAAGCGTACAAAAGTTGGATATTCACTTTTTTAAAATAGTAATTCTACTTGAAACATAAAGTCTAAAGTGGGCATTTATGGTGATAATATTATGCCACGTAGCCAGTGCATCTGTGTAAGTCGCCGTGTCTATCCAACAACGACGTTGAGGTGCAATGGTCTCATTTCCACTCAAAAAATTGCACGTCTTTAATGGTGGTAAGCTAGTTTGTAAACAGATAGAGGGGTGAGCATCATAAAAACGTGGAGGAATGAGATGAGCACAATGAAATGATCACTCTGCGAAGTTGTCATTTAATGGAGACGTCTTTTAAAGATGATGTCACGTGCGTCAAGTGTGATTCAATTAACAATAGGTCTACACATTGGATTGTGGTTCATGAGGGTTCCGGGCAAGATGGCGGAGTGAGTAGTCACATTTTTTCGAGCTCTCAGCATCAAACCTGATTTACTGCACAAATTGACTGTAAACCTCAGAATATTCTGCTGATACAGTTTATTCGAGACAACGAATTCAAACTTGCGGAGAAAGAATCATTGAACACGTACAAAATACCTAAAAAGTCTGGTTTGAAGCATCGTAACGGGAGCGAGTCCAGCGAGGAGGCTAACATGAGCTTCTCAGAGAGCGACCATGTTTATAGCAAGAACAGCCCAGTTTTCAAACTGCAAACATCCCTCGTAGAGGAAGAATTCCCGCCCCTGCCGATGACTCACAGTTAGCCTCCGATTCCGAAGAAACCTTTCTTAAAAATAAAGATTTCGGGCTTTGCTCAGACGATGCGGTACGATCCTTGGCTAATCTCATTAACAAGAGAAGCGACACCCTCGAAAAAATGATGGTGTCAATTTGTGTTGTTCCGATACCAATACTGGTATCGGGAAGTATCCCGATACCGCATTAAAACACTGGTATCGGTATCTGCGAGTACTTACAAATAACGTGCCGTTGCCATTTCCCGATACTGTACTAGTAGAGAACGTTGAATGCAGCGCTTTGTATCTTGCTCCCTGCTGCTTTTTCATGTGTGTGTGTGTGTGTGTGTGTGGGGGGGGGGGTACAGGAGATATAATGTCGGCGATATTTAACGACTTCAACATAGAAACTCCAGCTAGAGGGAATGTTTCAAGGGGCGGAACCAAAGTGGCCAGGTTCAATACGTTAAACCTGATGCAACATTAGAGAACGAAACATGTGAACGAGCACCAAGAATTTGCGGCGGCAGCGAGCATGAACAAGGGGAATGGACCCCAACAACAAACCCTGCTCAATTTACATTGAATGCAGCGCCTTGTATCTTGCTCATTCACGACACTGGTGTGTGGTGACTGTTCAGTATTAGCCGTCGCTATTGGCCCAGAGCGGACGCTCTTAACCAATGGTGAGGCTGCCTTTTCATGTTGAGAGAAAAAAAACAGTGAGGTACAGGAGAAATAATGTCGGTGGCAATATGGAACTACTGTACTTCAACATAGAAACTCCAGCAAGTACAACAGCTAAGTGCAAAATTAGCGGAGCGAAAGTTGCAAGAGGTGGAACTAAAGTGGCCAGGTTCAATACATCAAACCTGATAAAACATTTGAGGACGAAACATGTGAACAAGCACCAAGAGCTTGCGGCGGCAGCGGCAGCGAGCATGAACAAGGGGAATGGGCCGCAACAACAAACCCTGTTCAATTTTGGATTTTGGACGATACAGTCGCAAATGGAACCCGCGGCTACAAGGTCTGCCAGAAGACAAGGAGGAGGAGGTGCGGGCTCGAGTGATCAGTATCTGTCAAGTGATTTTACCAGAGGAAAAGGAATTGCTCCCAATTGCTGTAGACGTTTGCACACCGAGTGGGAAAACTTCAACAGGACAACACAAAACCCAGAGGCGTGATCATAAGATTCATCACTCGAAGACACAGAGATGCGGTGTGCCAAAAACAACTCCTTTCTCCAGACAAAAGGGCTTCGCTTCACAGAAGATTTAACCCAGGAGGACAGAGAAAACAGACAAAAACTGTGGCCTCCCTCACATAAAGAAAGCTCGAGATGAGGGAAAAACGGCGTACTTTGTGGGAGGAAAAGGTTTTGTGAACGGTTTAAAAATCCATCCATAACCTGGGTTTGAAACCCAACCTGAAGGTATGTGGAGTGGATGTCCTATGTTCGGGTCGTGGTTTCATGGATCGTCTACATAAGGATGTTTTGTACAGGACTCACTTAGGTTTAAATGTCTCTGGGTGTTATTCTGTTAGATTTTCACATGGAAAATTGTGCTGGTTCATCAATAGTACAGTATTTTGGAAAAGGTTCATGTGTTTTGGTAGGAATTTTGCTTTTTTTATAAAAGCACAACATTGTTTATACTACTGAGGTACTGCTGCACACTTTATTGTAACACGCCATTTTTTTGTGCTTGATTATATAGCTGTAGCGCTAGACATTCCCACAGCAGTCTCACGTTGTCGCAGTCACAAAAGTGGTCAGCTACTTGTTATTATTCACGGGAGAAAAGTGACAAAACATCCACCATGGTCAGTGAGCTCAACAACTCTGCTTTATTTTGCGCATGCTCAGAACAACTTGTTTTGTGCACGCAGGCACGCACGCACATCTGCTATTGTCAAATGTAAACACTAACATGGCTTTGCAGGTAATATTAATGAATATACTCAACACTCCCACTGAAAGACATGTTTATAGCTTTCTCTAGTGAACAAAAACAAAAATATACACATTTAACTCCAAAATACAATAGACTCAAATTGGCATTCCTTTTTATTTATTTTTATTCTCCAAACAAATACCCTTTGAACTTTTCCAATTTTGCTTTTGTCACGGGTTTAGTAAGGACATCAGCCACCATATTTAGAGTAGGGCAGTACTCTATGGATATTTTCCCATCTATGTGTGCAGACCGTACAAAATGGTATTTTACATCCATGTTTGCTCCTTTGTCTGCACACTGGGTTTTTCAACAGAGCTATTGCTCCCTGATTATCCTCATAGATCTTGACTGGTTCATGCTGATCACTGTTATTCATCCCTTTCAGTAATTGTACAAGGTACATACTTTCCTGAACAGTGGCTGCTAGTGCCATATATTCAGCTTCGCAGGTTGATCGTGCCACTGTTGGCTGTTTTCTACTCTTCCATGATATTACTGGACCATTCTCATTTAAACTGAAACAGTATCCAGTTGTGCTTCTACTATCATCTTTGTCTGTTGCCCAATCAGCATCACTATATGCTTCAAGCTGTAGGCCTTTTTCACATTTTCGGAAATTTAGCTCCTGACTGATAGTACCCTTTAAGTACCTCAATAGGTGTTTGGCTGCAGTCCAATGCTGTTGTTTTGGTTCTGCTAGGTGTTGTGATAACTTGCTCACAACCCAGCTCAGGTCAGGTCTAGTAGATCAATCAAGTACCAATCATCTCTCTATATCCTGTTGAGTCAATGACTTCACCCTCAGTGTCAAAGTGTCATTTCTGATCACATGGGGTGGATCTCGATTTAAGATAAGAAGGCCTTTATTGATCCCACAATGGGGACATTTTCAGTGTTACAGCAGCAAAGATATAGGTCACACAGGGACGGCGGCATAATGTAGCCATTAATGGCAAACATTCAGGATCAAACCTATGTAAATATATGCAGTAACTATGTGTATATACACATGTATATACACACCAACATACATCTACATAAAAAGTATGAGGAACACTAATTTTGGCCTGTACATAGTACAGAGGAAAAATACTCTAAGTAAGTGACAGTGCTGCAGTGCTGTAGTGAAATGTAAGGAACAGCATTGGATAAAAATAAAACTAGACTAACAGTAGTGGGGAATGTTGAGTATTGCACGGTATTACAGAAGTGGGGAATGTTGGGTATTGCACGATATAAGCTCAGGTGCAGAACTGCACAATTGCACTAATGTCCGCCAGTTTGTAGAGACTACACAATGTTCTTGTTCTTGTTGAACTTTGGCCTCCTCGTGATCACATAAGAATAAGAATAACAATAAGAAGGCCTTTATTGATCCCACAGTGGGGAAATTTTCATTGTTACAGTAGCAAAGATATAGGTCACACAGGGACCATAATGTAGCCATTAATATATAACATTAACGGCAAACATTCAGGATCAAACCTATGTAAATATATGCAGTAACTATGTGTATATACACGTATATACACACCAACATACATCTACATAAAAAGTATGAGGAACACTAATTTTAGCCTGTACATAGTACAGAGGAAAAATACTCTAAGTGACAATGCTGCAGTGCTGCAGTGAAATGTAAGGAACAGCATTGGATAAAAGTAAAACTAGACTAACAGTAGTGGGGAATGTTGAGTATTGCACGATATAAGCTCAGGTGCAGGACTGCACAATTGCACTAATGTCCGCCAGTTTGTAGAGACTACACAATGTTCTTGTTAAAGAGTCTGACAGCAGCAGGCAAGAAGGAGCGGCGGAATCTCTCCTTTGCACAGCGAGGGTGTAACAGTCTGTCACTAAAGGAGCTGTGGAGTGCTGTTAGGGTGCCCTGGAGGGGGTGGGCCTGATAGTCCAGCATTGATGACAGCTTGGCCATCATCCTCCTGTCCCCCACCGAGTCCACAGAGTCCAGGGAGCAGCCCAGGACAGCCTCCTGACCAGTTTGTCCAGCCGCTTCTTGTCCCGGGCCGAGACGCCGCCTGCCCAGGTGACCACTCCCTGGAAAATGACCGGTGCAACCACGAGTCATAAAAGTTCCTGAGGAGTGTCCCCTGAACCCCAAAAGACCTCAGTCTCCTGAGTAGGAAGAGTCTGCTCTGACTCTTCCTATATAGGGTGTCTGTGTTGTCGCTTCAGTCCAGTTTATTGTTCAGATGAACACCCAGGTACTTGTAAGTTGAGACTCTCTCAACATCTGTTCCCCGGATATTCACTGGTGCAGGTGAAGAGTGATGGCGCCTCCCGAAATCCACCACCATTTCTTTGGATTTCCCCGGATTGATCAGGAGGTGGTTCTGCTGGCACCAGTCCACAAAACCCCGAGTAAGTTCTCTGCTCTCCCGATCATCTCCGCCTGTGATGAGGCCGACAATCGCAGAGTCGTCAGAGAACTTCTGCAGGTGACAGGTAGGGATGCTGTAGTTGAAGTCCGAGGTGTAGAGGGTGAACAGGAAGGGAGCCAAGACAGTTCGATTTGCATTCAACCATACCAAATTTGGTCAATATCTTTCTAATGTGCCTCTCTTGTGTCATTTTAATTTCCCCTTCACTCTGTATGAAATCAATTCTAAGGAAATATTTAAGTGGGCCCATATCTTTCATCTTAAATCGTTTCTTCAACATTTTCTTGACATCACTAATTAAGTTGTTGTTACTGCCTGGTATGATCAAGTCATCTACCCACACTAGTAGAATCACTTTCTCATTTTTGGATTCTTTGCTGTAGACACACTGATCAGCATCATTTTGCACAAAACCATTGTCTGTAAGGTGTCCATACAGTAACATATTCCAATTGCGTCCGGACTGTTTTAAGCCATATAATGACTTGTTGAGTTTGCACACCAATCGTTCTCCTGTGTCCGACTGGATTTCAAAACCCTCAGGTTGTTCCATATAAACCTCGCAGTCCATTGGTACATGGAGGTAAGCAGACTTTACATCCATCTGGTGTATGGTGAGATACTCCTGGACCGCCCGCCACCTGTACCACTGCTCGTACAGAGGTCATGTTAGCTGTCAGTGATAAAGTATTTTTATAGTCAATGCCTTCCCTCTGATCATAGCCCTTTGCAACATATCTGGCTTTTCCGACTTCCGGCGCCGCGCGAGTGGCAGCCCGCTACAGTAGCTCCGGCTCATCGGTGAGCCTTTTCGTGTGTTTTTGTTCTTTAATATTACTCTACCTCATACCTTTTTCGTATAATTGATAGTCGTAACTTGCGTAGCAATGGACACCCAAACTGCGGTATTCTTGCTGCTGCTGATGGCTATTTTTTGCGCGATCGTGTCCGGCGACTTGGCTCGGAGCCGAGCCCCCATTGTTTACAGCCGGAATCAGCTGTTAGCACCCCGTGCTAACCATGCGCCGGCTCCCGGGGCGAGACCCGATATCCCCCGTGAGCTGAGGAGGAAGAGACGGGGATCTCGTGCGGGGGTTAAACGCAGGGAAAGGAGGAGACGATACCATCCCGTCCTCCCGTCTGTTATCATGGGGAATGTTAGATCGCTCCCCAACAAGATGGACGAGCTAGCGGCGCTTACCCGGCACGAGAGGGACTTCCGGGAGGCTAGCCTGATGCTATTCACGGAGTCGTGGCTAACAACGCTAACACCGAACGCGGTCGTAGAATTGGACGGCTTCCAAATCATACGCGCGGACAGGACGCTGGAGAGTGGAAAGAGGAAAGGAGGAGGGCTGGCTGTGTTTGTGAACGATAGATGGTGTAATCCTGGGCACATCACGATTAAGGAGCAGCTTTGCAGCAGGGATATTGAGCTGCTAGCTGTTGGCATGAGGCCATTCTACATCCCGCGAGAGTTTAGTCACGTGATCGCGGTGACCGTCTACGTCCCACCAGCTGCCAGCAGCGACACAGCCTGTGATGTCTTGACTGCAGCAGTGAGCAGGCTACAAACACAGCACCCAAATGCCCTGGTACTCATCTCTGGTGACTTCAATCATGCCTCCCCTTCCTCCTCTCTGCCTTCATTCACACAGTATGTCACCTGCCACACCAGAGACAATAAAACACTGGACCTTTTCTATGCCAACACCAAGGAGGCATACACATCACTGCCCCTCCCCCCGCTGGGCAAAGCTGATCACAACCTGGTGGCTCTCCAGTCTGTGTACAAACCTCTGGTCCGCAGGCAGCCAGCTGTGACCCGCACGGTTCAGAGATGGTCTGGAGAGGCCGAGGAGGCCTTAAAGGACTGCTTCAGCACAACTGTGTGGGAAGTATTCAGCGATGCTCACGGGGAAGACATTAGTAGTCTAACGGACACTGTTACAGACTATATAAATTTCTGCATGGAGAACACCATACCCACCAGGACAGTAAGGTGTTTCTCCAACAACAAACCCTGGATCACACCAGACATAAAAGCTCTCCTGAAGGAGAAGAGGAGGGCTTTTGCGTCAGGCAACATAGAGGAGCGGAGGACTGTGCAGCGCCAGCTGAGGAGGAGGATCAGAGAGGGGAAAAGATCCTACAGGAAGAGGATGGAGGAGCAGCTGCTGCAGAATAACGCCAGGGGAGTCTGGAGGGGCCTGAAGACCATCTCAGGCCACGGACAACCCAAGACCCGGACTGGGGGGGACCTGCAGTGGGCAAATGAGCTAAATCTCTTTTTCAATAGGTTCGATCAGATGCCTGCCTCCACTCAGTCTCTCCTGCTGCAGTCTCCACCTACTCCTCCTGCTGGGCGTGTCACCCCCTCCCCTCTTTTCTCCACAGTCATCCAGGACTACCTCACAAACCGGCCACAGTATGTGAGGACACAGGACTGTGTGTCTGACGTGCTCCTCTGCAGCACGGGGGCCCCACAGGGAACTGTCTTGGCTCCCTTCCTGTTCACCCTCTACACCTCGGACTTCAACTACAACACCCCTACCTGTCACCTGCAGAAGTTCTCTGACGACTCTGCGATTGTCGGCCTCATCACAGTTGGAGATGATCGGGAGTACAGAGAACTTACTCAGGGTTTTGTGGACTGGTGCCAGCAGAACCGCCTCCTGATCAATGCGGGGAAATCCAAAGAAATGGTGGTGGATTTCGGTAGGCGCCAGCACTCTTCACCTGCACCAGTGAATATCCGGGGAACAGATGTTGAGAGAGTCTCAACTTACAAGTACCTGGGTGTTCATCTGAACAATAAACTGGACTGGTGCGACAACACAGACGCCCTCTATAGGAAGAGTCAGAGCAGACTCTTCCTACTCAGGAGACTGAGGTCTTTTGGGGTTCAGGGGACACTCCTCAGGAACTTTTATGACTCGGTGGTTGCATCGGTCATCTTCCAGGGAGTGGTCACCTGGGCAGGCGGCGTCTCGGCCCGGGACAAGAAGCGGCTGGACAAACTGGTCAAGAGGGCCGGCTCTGTCCTGGGCTGCTCCCTGGACTCTGTGGACTCGGTGGGGGACAGGAGGATGTTGGCCAAGCTGTCATCAATGCTGGGCAACCCGGACCACCCCCTCCAGGGCACCCTAACAGCACTCCACAGCACCTTCAGTGACAGACTGTTACACCCTCGCTGTGCAAAGGAGAGATTCCGCCGTTCCTTCTTGCCTGCTGCTGTCAGACTCTTTAACAAGAACATTGTGTAGTCTCTACAAACTGGCGGACATTAGTGCAATTGTGCAGTCCTGCACCTGAGCTCATATCGTGCAATACCCAATATTCCCCACTACTGTAATACCGTGCAATACTCAACATTCCCCACTACTGTTAGTCTAGTTTTATTTTTATCCAATGCTGTTCCTTACATTTCACTACAGCACTGCAGCACTGTCACTTAGAGTATTTTTTCCTCTGTACTATGTACAGGCCGAAATGAGTGTTCCTCATATTTTTTATGTAGATGTAGGTTGGTGTGTATACACATGTGTATATACACATGTTACTGCGTATATCTACATAGGTTTGATTCTAAATGTTTGCCGTCAATATTATACATTAATGGCCACATTATGCCGCCGCCCCTGTGTGACCTATATCTTTGCTACTGTAACAATGAAAATTTCCCCACTGTGGGATCAATAAAGGCATTCTTATTCTTATTCTTATTCTTTACAAGTCTCAGATCCATCTGGGCTTTCCTTTACCATGTAGACCCAGCGACCTCCCACTGCATGCTTGCCCTCTGGTAATGGGGTCAGACTGAAAGTCTTATTCTCTCTTAAAGAGTTAATTTCTTCTTTCATTGCATCAGTCCACATTTGTGCTTTTTCCGAGTCCATAGCATCTCTATATGTTCTTGGAACATCGTAAGTCACTCTGTAGAAATAATCCACACTTTCACTTTCATTTTTGTTACCATCGGCTTTACATTGGTACTCATTTAAATATTCGGGAGTCTTTCTTTCTCTTGTAGGATATCTCCCTTCTGTCTGTTCTGTCTGAGCTGTAACTGTCTGGGTCACACCTGATTCTATACTTTCCTCCTTATTTTCCTTAGGTGGTGTCTGACTCAGCTTGACTATCCTCGGTGTTGTCTCTTCATATCTGTCGATTTCACACTGTATGTCATCTGTCTGAGTCTGTCTATTTGTGTTGCTTTTGGTGATAGACTTTATCAGTCTATGTTTTAGACTTTTCCTGTCTCAGAGTAATACATGTTATATGCTGGGCTATATTTATCATAACCAATGAAAATACCCTTTTCGCATCTCGAATCCAGCTTTCTTTTATCTTGCTTGTACACATAGCATTCAGAGCCAAAAATCTTCATGTGTGAAAGAAGAATACTGTAAGAATACAGTAAGGCGTCTGCCTGAGATGTCTACTGTAGCACCTATTTCGAATTTGAGCTGCTGTTTGCACAGCATATGTCCATAAATGCTTTGGAAGATGACTATCAAGCATGCATCGTGCCGTGTCAAATAGGCTTCTCCAGCCCCTTTCAGCAGTCCCGTTTTGGTGAGGAGAGTATGGTGTACTGGTCTCGTGCCTTATCCCTTTACTCCTCAGTAAAGACTGGAAACCTTGACCGGTAAACTCTGTACCGTTATCTGATCGAATGCATTTTATTTTTCCATAAGGTGCCACATCTGCTACAAACTTTTCTGTAGCTTTTGTAGTGTCACTCTTCGCCTTGATAAAATACGGAAATATCATTCCACTGTGATCATCAGTAAATGTTATCGCATATCTGTATCCATCTTTATCAGCTGGCTCTATAGGGCCACACAGGTCTGTGTGGACTAGCTCTAGTATAGCTGTAGCTTTTGTATCTGCTTCCCTGTTTCTGCCTTGTGCAAATTTTCCTTGTACACATATTTCACAATTTTGATTGGACCTGTTGTTGTTATCTTTCCTGTTATTGACATCCCCTTTACCACCTTTTCGAGTTTGATAACATTATCAAAATTGCAATGACCAAGTACCTTATGCCACGTTTGAATGTCATAACTAGCACACACTTTGTCAACATCTCCATCCTCTATTGTTCTAAGATAGTACAGCCTACCATATACGTCCACCTTGAACTTGGTACCAGTCTTATGGATCAACCAGAGAATAGGTTCTGTGGAAATTATGGTATGTAGAGTGCTGACTTGAGCCTCGTTTTCACTTTACGTCTCTCGCTGTCCAGCAGGTAGACTTCAGCATCTCCTCTCATCTTCGCCATCCCGCTCACCTTCTTGCCGTCGGCCAGCTCAATCACATGATCCTCGGGTCTGAAGCTTTCATCAACTGTCTTGAACTTCACGGCATCATTAATCATGTGTGTTGTAGTGCCGCAATCCACCATGAGTCCCTTCTTGTTGCCTTGCTGAATAGCATACTCACTCATTTTGAAGAAACAAAATGATGCATCCTCATCCTTCATTTCCTCGTTGACTTTTCTCACATGGTCACGGCCTCGTCCTCGATTGCGCCCTCTTCGTCGCCGTGGTGTATCCCATCTACGATCGTCTCGTCGAGCCTGGGTCTCGTCAGGACAAGTTCTGGCCATGTCCCTTTTTGCCACAAGTATAACACTCGATGTCGGCTAAGTCCATCTTCTTTCCTCGTCCTCTGCCATGTGACCTCGATGTCCCGCTCGTCCTCATCACATTGTCTTCTTCCACATTAGCGTCACTATGACTGTATTTCTCAGTGCTTTCATAACTTCTGAGTTTCATTTTAAACTCACTGAATGTCACAACATCATTGGTTTGAGTGATGTGCACGACGAATGGCTTGAATGATTCAGGTAGCCCCTTTACTACCATGGCTATTTGCAGCCCATCACTAATGTGTTCGTCTGCTCTCCGCAGTGACCTAAATATAGTCTCTGCCCGAATAATGTAATCCGTTACCGTTTCGTTGCTGGCTTTGAGGAGCGGGGACAGTTCACAATATAAACTCACAACGCGGGGTTTATCTTTTCCGGCGTAGTGTTCTCGAAGAATCTCGAGTGCCTTCCGCCCATCACGCTTCGCGTCTCTCATGACCAGCGATAAACTTTTGTTGTCCAAACACTGCACAAGCTCCACATATGCCTCTCCATTCTTTCGTTCGTCCTCAGCGAGAGCTTCTTCGTCCTCCGCGTCAATCTCCGGCGCCTCCAGGAGCACTTGTCCGAGGTCGCACAGCTCCATGTGTGCGAGGAATCTCCTTTCCCATAGCTCGTAACTTTTCTCGTCACCGTTGAATAAAAGTCTTAACCACTTTTGACCAGCTTGAATGGGCCCATAACCTGTAGCGCCCAATTTGCCTACTTAATAACAATTATAAAGTGATGGCTCTTTTATTTGCCAGATGATTAAGGCTATTTTTAGTCTCGATCATAGATGAAACACAGTCAGGTTTTATGAATGAGAGGCATATCACAAATAATATTAGACTTGTTTTAGATATTCTTGATTATCCAGATATAGTGGAGGACAATGGTCTTATGCTATTTTTAGGTTTCTACAAAGCATTTGATACCGTTGAACCCTCATTCATCCTACAGTCCCTTAAGAAATTCGGTTTTGGAGGATATTTTTTCTCAGCTATAAAAACTCGATACAAAAACAGTAATGGCCAATGTCTCCAGAGGCATTAGACAAAGGTGTCCAGCTTCACCGTACCTCTTCCTACTCGTATCCCAGCTTTTGGTGGATCAAATCAAATCTAGCGAATTGAATGGTATCAATATCTTAGGCAGAGAGTTTACTATTACTCAGTTGGCAGACAATACGACACTCTTTCTAAGGAATGAAAACCAAGTCTCTATTGCTATAAGTACTATAAATAAGTTTTCCAAGGCCTCTGGTTTGAATCTAAATCTAAGTAAACGTGAAATTCTGCCTATCAAGAACTGTTTGAAAACATTCATCTGTAGCATCCCAGTAAAAAATGAACTGGTTTACTCAGGTATTATAATTACTTAAGACCAACAAAAAAGATATGTGATGAATTTCAATCCTATTATTGAAAGAACAAAAAGCTAAACCAGTGGCTCTTACGGGGTCTCTCTCTCAGAGGTAGAATTCTTCTCTCTAAGGCAGAAGATATTTCTCGCTTATCATATGCATCTCTGTCCTTGCATTTGGATAAAAAAACTAATTGCTGAAATTGACAAGCTACTTTTCAACTTTGTGTGGGAAAATAGAACTCATCATGTGAAGAACTCTGTTCTAACAGATGACTTTGAAAATGGTGGCCTAAATGTTCTAGATTTTTGCACTCTAAATAACACATTCAAGATAAACTGGTTGAAACATTTTTTTTTTAAAAACAACTCTATATGGAATGTCATACCTTTTCATATTTTGTCAAAACTGAGTGGGTTAAACTTTTCTTGGCCTGTAACTATAAAATTGGAAAAAATCCCCATAAAAATGTCATCCTTTCATTGTCAGGCTTTCCTTTCATGGTCTCTCATTTTCAAGCATAACTTTCTGGTCTTCTCTCTTACGGAACGAGCACGCATAATTGTTAGGTAAGGTGAAGCTAAGGTTAATGGCGGTTCAAATAATAAATATATGGTAAATAATTTGGAGTCAGATAATTAGGGTAAGTATCGTGATTTAGACCTTAAACCTAACAGAGTGGAAACCCAATGTTTATCTTAGCCACTTTTGACTGACACTATAATTGGTAATATTTGCTTGTCCTGTACTCACAGCAAGAACAAAAAAGTCATTTGATCTTTGTTGAAAAAAGAAGTCATGACAATTCCATATGTGATTTCGTACTGGAATAAATATGTGGAACACATTGACTGGAAAAGGGTATGGCTGTTACCTAATCTTTATTTGTTGAACAACAAAGTTAAAGACAATTAAGTTAATTCATAGGTTTTACCCCTCCAATGAACACATTGTAAAAATATATTTTTTAAAAACATTAATGTAAAATGCTCATTTGTTCTGAGGATACCGAAACAGTAACTCATTTATTTTGGATGTTTTTGGTTTGATATTTGTAATTTTATTGCTAATAATTTTGACAAAGATGTTCAACTGTTTTGGAAGGATGTTTTGCTTGGTCTCTGTGACTTTGAAATAAATAAGACATAACCCAACGAAACTTTTATTATCGATATTATAATTTTTCTGACTAAATTTTACATCCACAGATGTAAATTCATGCATAGTAGTATTCATTTCGTTGCTTTCCACTGTGAGATCAAGCAATACATCAAGTCTATACAGTTTTCTCATAACTAAAAGGCTATCAGAACTTTGAATATCTGTAAACATTTTGATACGTTTTTTGTCATCTTTTATTCAACCTGGCACATTATCGTTTTTTTATTTCATTTTTATTTTACTTTGGTTTTGTGTGTTTTTATTTGGTTGATATTCAAGATTGGTATTGTGATATTATTTGCACTGTTACAACTGATTGTAAGATCCTTTATAAGATGTGCAACTGTTAATTTGTTAAATTGCATTGTAAATTTTAATTTAAAACAAACAAAACAAACAAAAACTAAACAAAACAATAGGTCTACCACATTCATAAAACTAATAAAATATACGTACCAGTTTACCGGACCTGCAATTTTGAAGGTTTACTGTCTGTTGCCCTCTGACAATGACGTCATCCCCTACAATGATTTTTTACTTGCTGTTTGAGTGGACTGCCGCTTCCTATACGCACAGTGTGTTGAGCAACATCGTCTGAAGGGGACACCATCTCGTCCACGGGGACGCGACCTCATCAAGTACTGATGTCATGCGTATAAAGGCTCCGATTTTTTTCTTTTTTGGACATGCTCAGAGAGTAACGGAATACATATATCGACGTTACGTATTCAGGATATTAAAAAAATAAAAATAAACGAAGCTGTGCCCCATTACAATTTCTGAAAAAACTAATACAAAATAAACAAATGAACAATAAAAACCATTACTCAGATAGCAGATACATTTAATAAAATGTGGATTATTATGCAGGATTACATTTTTTTTGTGTTGGGAGAGGGATGTAATTAGATAGCAGATATATTTGATAGAAATGTGGATTATTTTTCTGGATTACATTTTTTTTGTGTCGGGAGAGAGACTGCACAGTTGAGTCCTCACATTAATAAATTTGCCTTCACTTCAATTAATAACTTCTCATCTGGTCTCTACTTATTAGGGCCCGAGCAGCTAATGCTGCAAGGACCCTATTATTTTGGTTGAGATTTTTATAGGGCCCGCGCAGTTTACAATGACAATTTCTTAAAAGTTTTTGGTTTCGTTGGACGCTTTTGTCGTGGTAATGCGCCATTGTCAAACACACACTATGCTGTTTTTGCCAGTCTAGTCGAACACTCATGCAGCGCTTTTGCTAACATCAGGCCTGGCATACACACACCTATTTTTTTCCTGCTCATTTTCCTATGTGCGCGTACGATTTGCAAGTACCCCGATGTGGCCGTGGTTGTGCGGGCCCATTATAGCTGCTTGCAGTTCTAGTTGTTTATTGTTTCTTCATTTTTCTTTCTTATTTCAGCACACGACAAGCATCGCAAGCTATCTGTTCTTTGTACCTTCTCTCTCACTGTAAAAAATGACGTGTTGGCTCAGCGTTGAAAAGAACAGATGTGACGTATATTTTTAAAGTTCTGTATTTCTGTTCGGCAGCATGGTGGTCGACTGGTTAGCATGTCCGCCTCACAGTTCAGAGGTCATTGGTTCAATTCCAGCCCCGGCCTCCCTGTGTGGAGCTTGCATGTTCTCTCTGTCCCTGCATGGGCCCTCCCCAGGTACTTGTACTACGGTACAGTTATTTTTTTTTCTTTTACTGTGAAAGAGTGAAATCGAATGACGGTGTGTTCAAGTTCCACTGAGAGTAGGATTTTGGACATCTCTACACCACTGTTTTTCAAACTTTTTTGAGTCAAGTCACATTTATTTCATTAAAAAAAATCCTGCAACACACCACCATCTGCAACTGTGAAAAAAAAGCTTATTTTAACATTATAAGTGTTATATTGTTTATACAAGCATTTTTAACATTGAAGAATGACATTACAATGTATTGGAAATAAACACAAAGAAAAACATATTTTATAATGTTTCATATTGATACTTGGGCGGCACGGTGGTCGACTGGTTAGCACGTCCGCCTCACAGTTCAGAGGTTGTGGGTTCGATCCCGGCCCCGGCCTCCCTGTGTGGAGTTTGCATGTTCTCCTGTGCCTGCGTGGGTATTCTCCGGGTACTCCGGTTTCCTCCCACATTCCAAAAACATGCATGGTAAGTTGATTGCACTCTCTAAATTGCCCCTGTGATTGTGAGTGCAGATGTTTGTTTTTGTGTGCCCTGCGATTGGCTGGCAACCAATTCAGGGTGTCGCCCGCCTACTGCCCAAAGACAGCTGGGATAGGCTCCAGCACGCCCCGCGACCCTTGTGAGGATAAGCGGTATCGATAATGGATGGATGGATAATTTGCTTGTCTCTAAACAAAGACAATTAGTTACCTGCTGCTGCTGCTACCTGCTGGTATGGAAGAGTACTACAATGTAGTAAAGCCATGATTACGCTGCCAGGCGATAGACCGCACAGGCACACAAATTTGATAATTTCCCACGACAATATCTCTGTCTTCAGGAAAAGGAAATACTGAGTGGAAGATGCAAATAAGATGACATTCTTGTTTAACTTAAATGCATCAGTAGTTGAAACAGGACATAATCACCTGGACATGCACAGGCCCTCTCTGTTTCACCTGAGATCTTTGCTGCCTTACGAGCGAAAGTTGAGGGGGGAGAGAGGGATGGTGACGAATGGAGGTCTTTTTCAAAGTTTGGGGGGGGGGGGTATGTGTGTGTGTGTGTGTGTGTGTGTTTGGGGGGTTGGATGTCCTCCCCGTCCCCAGTACCATCTGCACCCATGGCCTAGACACTCAGAATGAACATCAACTCCCCCATTTTCAGGGCTCCTGAACACGCTTTACAAGCTTTCATGACTCAGCAACCCTCTGCTCACCTAGAATGGATGTCACATGGCCGTTTCGACCACTTCGTCCAACAGTTCATAGCTCCGCCCTGACTGTCTGAGGATTAAAAGTTTGTAATCGTCTATGTTCAATAAAGTGTTAAAAAGAAAGCGTGATGTCATTAAAAGGCGCATCATTAAAACCACCTAGGAAATTGTTTAACAAAAAAGAATAAAGCGGGAGCTTAGAATCAGTGTGGGCGGAGTCGAATGTTTAGGTCCACCCCAGGATGAGGCACGCCTCGAACTGCGCTCTGATGTCAGATTTTATACCCTTGTTCAAGCTTGTTCCTCGCGACCGCTCCACACTCCAGTCCGCCAGATGACAGTAATGCACGCAGTTTGCTTTACAGAAGAGCAAGAATTATAAGAAGAAAAATCAAACTAAGCTGGAGAAGGAACGAAACTTCATTTGCCGTCATTTTAAAGGTATGCCTTACTTCAACAAAACTGTCCATGTTGCCCCGCGCAGTTCGGTGTTATTAGCAAAGGTAATAAATTGTATTCGAATACTGCGTAACTTTGCCGCCTCCTATACCTTGCCAATAGAAGAAGCTAACCGCTAGCTTGAGCACGGTTGCTAAAATAGTAATGGTGAATAAACTACGCCTGCGCTCTCTTCTTCCAATTACACGGGGTTCTCCTTACAAATAAGTGATATCAAAGAGAAGCATCAACATGTTTGAAGCGATGTTGTAATCTGCTCCATGAAAAGGAAGATACATAACTGCTGTCTGTCGTCTGATCGCACTGTTTTCCAACTTATTCATAAATAAGCACGTGGAACAGCACATGTGGACTAGTTGGGTAACAGCAACATTCCTATTTTCATTATTCGACCATTTTGCAGCGATCGGAACTGAGTGTTCTATAAATGTCTCATTTAGGGGCGATTTCGGCTCAAGTGAAGTCAATAAGCAGCGCGCTCCCCACTCTGGATCGACTGCAAGAAATTGGGGAAATAAAAGTTAGAAATAAACAAATACCTGTGAATGCGACCATATCAAGTTGCTTCCCAGAAGCTAGTTGAC
>NC_141229.1:24348455-24355955 GCF_054856515.1 Filicampus tigris | reverse complement strand
CACAGCATTCATCTCATTCAACTCATATTAGTCATGCTTTTCAACACACCCAAAATTCCTATTTCCAACACTTTAAACTCATTCACCCTTAAAAAAACCCCACAAAAATTCCCCATTTATTTCCATAGGGACATTAAACTTTTCACATTTACACCATTACAATTTCCACAAATTCAAGTCATTCAACTCATTCAGCTCACATTACACTTTTCAACACCCCCAAAATTCCTACTTTTCACAGTCAACTCATTCACAATTAAAAAAGCCACAAAAATTCAAGTATTCACCATTCATTTCCAGTGGACCAGTGTTATTGCCCCCTGGTCTCCCCAGTGTGGCGGCCATCTTGGACAGTGACATTAGCTAGACTGGGGATACTCACCCCGAGGTCTCCCCAGTGCGGCGGCCATATTAGACAGGGACATTAGCTAGACTGGGGATACTCACCTCGAGGTCTCCCCAATTTTTCATCCCCAGGTGTCCCTAATGAAGCGGCCATGTTCAAAAGTATTGGGAAACCCAGAATTTTCATCCCCAGGTGTCCCTAATGAAGTGGCAATTTTGTTCAAAAATATTGGCACACCCCGATTTCTCATCCGCATGCTCCGTCCTTCCTGAGACTCCTTGTTTCATTCCTTCCTTGCTTCCTAGTGTCCTTTCTTCCTCATTTTTTCACAACTCATCCTTTCCTTCCTCCTTTTTTGTATTCTTACTTTGTTTTCTTTCTTGCTTGTTTTCCTTGGTATCTTGGTTTCTTGCCTCCACCCTTCCTTTGATTCCATCATTCCTTGTTTTCCTTATTTTTTTCTGACTTCCTTCTTTCATTGTTTCCCTACTTCCTCTTGTTTCCTTCGGATTTTTTTCAAGGTCATTTAACTTCATTCCAACGCATTCTGAGGTTTCCATACAGCTTCCTTCGCCTTCACACGCAATTTCTCCTGGAATTGCATTCTCTAGTTGTGTGAAGGCCAAGGCCAAGGCCTTCACACAAATGTTATACCTATTCTTTATTGTTATTATTATACTGCCTTATTCCTTCCATTTTTGGCGTGCATCTCCTTCCACAATTTTGATCTAATGACTTCATTCAAGTTTCAAAACATTCAGAAAATTCATGCCTTCCGGAGTATTTTTTTTTACCGTTTTCCCCAATATTTCCTGTTTTTCACCCCCAAAAAAACCCATTCATTTCCAATGGCATATTCAACATTTCTCATTTCCTCCTTTCCAATTTAAAATTCACATGATTCAACTCATTCAACTCACATTGGTAAAGCTTTTCAACACACCCACAATTCCTACTTCCCCAAATTTCATCTTATTCACATGTGGGGAAAAAAAACACAAAATTCCACCATTCATTCCCATTGCCATATTCAACAATTCACATTTACATCATTCCAATCTGAAATTTACAACATTCATCTCATTCAACTCATATTGGTCAAGCTTTTCAACACACCCCAAATTCCTATTCCTCACACATTCAAAACTCATTCACCCTGAAAAAAATCCACAAAAATTCATCTATTCATTCATTTCCTTTGGCACGTTAAACTTTTCACATTTTCACCATTCCAATTTCCACAAATTCAAGTCATTCAACTCATTCAGCTCACATTCAACTTTTCAACACACCCAAAACTCCTACTTTCCACACTTTGAACTCATTCACCCTTAAAAAAACCACAAAAATTCCACTATTAACCATTCATTTCCATTGGAACATTCAACTTTTCAAATTAACAGCTTCTCAATTTCCACAAATTCAAGTCATTCAACTCATTCAACTCACATTCAGCTTTTCAACACCCACAAAATACCTACTTCCTACACATTCAACTCATTCATCCTTTAAAAAGCCACACAATTTCACCATTCATTTCCAGTGGACCGGTGTTATTGCCCCTCAGTTTCCCCAGTGCGGCCACCATCTTGGACAGTGACTTTAGCTAGACTGGGGATACTCACCCCGGGGTCTCCCCAGTGTGGTGGCCATCTTGGGCAGGGATAATAGCTACATCCATGATTCTCACCACTCAGCCAGCCACAGTAAGGCGGCCATCATACAATATTGGAACACACAGAATTGTCATCCCCAGGTGTCCCTAATGAAGTGGCCATGTTGTTCAAATGTATTGGGACCCCCAGAATTGTCATCTCCAGGTGTCCCTAATGAAGTGGCCATGTTGTTCAAAAGTATTGGGACACTTCGGTTTTTCATCGCCAGGTGTCCCTAATGAAGCGGCCATGTTGTTCAAAAGTATTGGGACACCCAAAATTTTCATCCCCAGGTGTGCCTAATGAAGCGGCCATGTTGTTCAAATGTATTGGAACACCCAAATTTTAATCCCCAGGTGTCCCTAATGAAGTAGCCATTTTGTTCAAAAATATTGGGACACACCGATTTCTCATCCGCAGGTTCCGTACTTCCCGAAATTCCTTGTTTCCTTCCTTCCTTGCTTCCTAGTGTTTCTTCCTCATTTCTTCACCTCATCCTTTCCTTCCTACTGTTTTGTCCATCCATCCATCCATTATCTATACCGCTCGTCCTCATAAGGGTCGTAGGCGTGCTGGAGCCTATCCCAGCTGTCTTCGGGCAGTAGGCGGGGGACACCCTGAATTGGTTGCCAGCCAATCGCAGGGCACACAGAAACAAACATCCGCACTCACAATCAGACCTAGGGGCAATTTAGAGTGTCCAATCCACCGACCAAGCATGTTTTTGGAATGTGGGAGGAAACCGGAGTACCCGGAGAAAACCCACGCAGGCACGGGGAGAACATGCAAACTCCACACAGGGAGCCTACTGTTTTGTATTCTTACTTTTTCTTTCTTGCTTTTTTTTCGTGTCTTGGTTTTTTGCTTCCTCTCTTCCTTTGCTTACATCATTCTTTGTTTTCCTTATTTTTTTCCCTGACTTCCTTTTTTCATTGTTTCCTTACTTCCTCTTTTCTTGTTTCCCTTCTGATTTTTTTCAAGGTCCTTCAACTTCATTCTACGTCATTCAACTTCATTCCAACGTATTCCACGGTTTCCATTCCGCTTCCTTCGTCTTCACACGCAATTTCTCCAGGAATTGCATTCTCTAGTTATAAAGTGTCCTATTTTGGGATCACACTCTTCTCAGAAAGAAATCATTAACTTCATTTTAGATAAAAGCAGAAACTACTAATGTAAAAAAAAACATCTTAAATGATCTGTATATTTAAAAAGAAGACAAACTACATTGCCAAATATCAACACTGAATATTGCATAGTTGACCTGAACTGAGTGATTTATATTTTAGTGAGATAATTGAGCTTGTGCTTAACTCATTCATTACATTTTAGTGAGATAATTGAGCTTGTGCTTAAATCATTCACTGCCAGACATTTTCAGACCCTCTACCTTACCGTGATATTTGAAAAAAAATCTGAAAAAAAATGTAAGTACATTCCTGGGATTGAATTGCTGGATTGTGAAAAGACAAATGTGTCCTTGTCAGTGAATGAGTTAGCTGAGGATCCTTGGCATTATTGGTGGCAGGGAGACACCTGCAATGATCGTTATTTTTTCTGCATTGATGCGACTTTTTAAATATCTTAAAATCTCACATACCAGCGTAAGCCTTGATTCACCCACATTTGAGAACCACTTTCATAAACAAACAGTCACCTTTCAAAACTGTATGAACTGTCCGAAAAAAAAAATCTTAATTTTTTATTTTTATTTTTTTAACATATTTATAGTACTAACTTTCATTTGATACATTCATTCATTATCCATACCGCTTATCCTCACAAGGGTCGCGGGCGTGCTGGAGCCTATCCCAGCTGTCTTTGGGCAGTAGGCGGGGGACACCCTGAATTGGTTGCCAGCCAATCGCAGGGCACACAGAGACAAACATCCGCACTCACAATCACACCTAGGGGCAATTTAGACAGTCCAATCAACTTACCATGCATGTTTTTGGAATGTGGAGGAAACCAGAGTACCCGGAGGAAACCCACGCAGGCACGGGGAGAACATGCAAACTCCACACAGGGAGGCCGGAGCCGGGATCGAACCCACGACCTCTGAACTGTGAGGCGGACGTGCTAACCAGTCGGCCACCGTGCCGCCATTTGATACATTTAATTTGAAAAAAATATGTTATCTTGGTGCTGTGAAGGCGGGGTACACCCTGAACTTTCAACCAGTTCAGGGTGTACCCCGCCTTCTGCCCGAAGTCATCTGGGATAGGCTCCAGCACACCCTTGTGAGGAGAAGCGGATTGGATAATGGATGGATGGGGTGTCAGACCGGATCAAAAAAGGGTAGCTGGCATAATAGACTTTCCACAATCTCAGAACGTGTCCGAGCTCAAGCGGTTCTTGGGAATGGTAAACTACATGGCCAAGTTCATCCCAGACCTATCCATGGTTGGATGGATGATGGTATCTTAGTATTGTAAGCACTGCAACGTCTGCCTACGACACAGTAATAGTTGCCATTGTCATGGAAAAGACAGATGTCCGTCAAGGCCGTTAGGGAGAGTTGGGAAAGTGTCAAAGAGCGCATTGGTTTCAAGTCATTCAAGCTGGTTGTGAAGTCATGCAAAGGCCTTGTCTGCACGTAGCCAGGGTTTTTCTTAACCGTATAAACCACCCCATCCATCCATGTTGTCCCGCATGAAAACACAAGTCGCAATGACGTCAAAAAATTGTTGTTGCACGGTGACGACATAAATCTCCGGGTGTAACCATCCACATCAAAACGCTAATCCGGAGATATCCGCAAATCTCCACTGCAGCCAGGGTTTTGCGTTTTCACTGAAAAAACTCCGGGGACGTATGGATGATAGGGCTAACCGCAGGCTTTTATCCGCCGTTTTCAAAAACCCCGGCTACGTGTAGACAGGGCCTGAGTTACATTTATTGGAGAGAGGATGACTTTTTTTCACTAATCATGACACAAAAATGTGCATTTATGTCATTAAAATCAAAATAACTGAGACAATAAAATAAAATGTATAGTAACTGTCACTAATCATTTATAATGAAATATCCTGTACTTTAAAAACAAAAAATCTAATTAATGAATTATTAGTGAAACTAACTCAAAAACCATTAACTTGTTATGAGCACTAATCTTAATAAGTAGACCTTTTGGGTTGGGGAACATGCTTAACTTAATGTAACCGGGTCCAGTTAAAACAAATTATTGTCCCAGGGTCCTTTGAGGGTTCTACCAGACATGCGCAGACCCGCACCATTACGTACGTGCGCCTCTCTCAACTCATTGGAAAAGCCACGGTGGAACTGAATGGAACCTGTTAACTGTAAGCGGCCCCTTTCGTCTGAACCAGTGTTACTTGGTAAGTAAACTATTTTATGATTATCAAGGTGTTGTTGTTGTTGTTGTGGTTTCACATTAGTGCGTGTCACCGCCAAGGGCTTAAGTGGCATAAATACATGATGTACTCAGCATTAATGGCGCCGGACTCCACACTTCGTTGCATACACTGTATGGATAGGCACACAAAAGCTACTGTTAATGTTTTTCTCATTGTGAAAATAATTGTGAAATTCCAATAAACCGTTGGAGTATTCATTTAACTTGATAGCTTGGCTTCTCCGAATTAAGACTGCTCAATGCTTGTCCATCCCTTTAACCACAAAAGTCGCACTATATTGCGACGAGTACGTTGCTGAATTAAACGCTGTTTTAGTTGTACATATTTTTGCTTTTCCCTTATTGGAGCAGCGTCGGTTACTCTGGTTGGTTTTGTGTGGGAGATGGGACAGATTGAATCTGACGCTTAAAATTGTCGGCTATTAACAGGTTTTCTCACATTGTCTGAGCTCGCTGATTTCCTGTATTTCTTGCACAGTAGGGTGAATTGTGGAGCCTCGTCACAAATCAACCAAATGTGCCCACAAGATCTTAGAAAGTGATCAATCAATATCCATCTCTAGATTTATGGAATAGTTTTATCTGTCACCACTTTAAAGTATTAAAAGTTGCAGCCTTTTGAATTCATGATATCAAAATTGTCGTTGTTTTTTTTAATCACGGCGCTTGAAGGGTTGACAAACTAACAGACTATACATTGTAATTTGGGATCTAAAATTAATTCATTGCAGTTTTTTTGGGGGGGGGGGGAATGTTGCAAAATGATTGCACGTCATGTCATGTGTGTCATCTTCCATACCGGTTATCCTGAACAGGGCAAGGTTATTATCATAAACAAAAACAAACAAAATAACAAACTAAAATTAAAAAAACATTTTCGTTACGAAATAAAATAAAAACTAAAATGTTTTTGCAAAACGATAACTAACTAAAACAACATTGTCTGCTCACAAGACTAACAAAAATGAACGATAATCGTAGAGAAAATACCATTCGTTTTCGTCTTTGAAAGCTTTTGTGATCATTTAAAATGTAAAACACGACGCTGCCGTTTTTTTATGACAGTTGTAGAGCCGTACGGTACCTCGACGTCTGAAGTGACGTAACGCGTTTACAATTAGGTCTGATGGGTATAAAACAAAACTAAAACAACATTACAATGGCGAAATTTGGGAGAAAATGACAGAGCCCCATTTAGAATTATTTTGATTATGATTGTGTCTCGGACAAAAGCAAATGCATTGTCACGGAGACGGGACTCGTGCGGCATATTGCTTGAGGGGAAAAACCTCTCTCTCTCTCTCTCTCTCTCTATCTCTTTCTCTTTCTCTCTCTCTTTCTTTCTCTTTCTCTCTCTCTCTCTTTCTCTTTCTTTCTCTCTCTTTCTCTCTCTCTCTCTTTCTTTCTTTTTCTCTCTCTTTCTCTCTCTCTATTTCCGTCTTTCTCTTTCTCTCTTTCTCTCTCTCTGTCTTTCTCTCTCTCTCTCTTTCTCTCTCTCACATTCTCTTTCTCTCTTTCACACTCTCACACTCTCTCTTTCTCTCTCTCTCTTTCTCTCTCACACTCTCACACTCTCTCTCACTCTCACTCTTTCAATATGGAATGACTTAAATTTGTTGACATATTTTGATGTGACAAGTCTGCACTCTCCTGTTCAATTGCCAGGGTTTTATGTTGCTTGTTTCATCTGCATTTTCACTTTAGAAGCAGCATTAATGCACTGCACCTTTCTTGGCCTTATTGCACTTAAGTTTAAGTGGACATTTATGTTTTATTTGTTGATGGTTATTCATATATTTTTAGTAAGTTAATACATTTTTCAAATGTTATCTTTATTTGAATAAATAACACTTTTTACTCTAAAAAAAAAAAAAGCAGCACCTGACAAATACATCAAATTTGAAAAAAATAAAACTAATAAAAACTAAACTAAAACTAAGCATTTTCCCCAAAACTAAAACTAATAAAAACTAACAAATCTATTCTAAAAACAAATTAAAACTAACTGAATTAGAAATAAAAAGTCAAAACGAAATGAAAACGAAACTAAAATGAAAAATCCACAACTATAATAACCCTGGTACACGGTCGCAGGGAAGAGCTGGAGCCTATCCCAGCTGACA
>NC_141229.1:24255955-24340955 GCF_054856515.1 Filicampus tigris | reverse complement strand
TGGACAATTCCACACAGCTGGTCTGCGCAGGATTTGAGGAGCTGGGGGCTGATGCCATCTGGACCCGCTGCCTTCTCCACCTTCATCTTCTTCAGCTGGTTCCTCACCTGAGATGTTGTGAAGGCCAAGGCTGGGCAGGAGGGAGTGGTGGCTATCTGGTGTAGCTGGGAGCTGGAGACTGTGGAGAAAAGGGGGGAGGGGGTGACACGCCCAGCAGGAGGAGTTGGTGGAGGCTGCAGCAGATGAGACTGAGTGGAGGCAGGCATCTGATCGAACCTATTGAAAAAGAGGTTCAGCTCATTTGCCCACTGCAGGTCCCCCCCAGTCCGGGTCTTGGGTTGTCCGTGGCCTGAGATGGTCTTCAGGCCCCTCCAGACTCCCCTGGCATTATTCTGCAGCAGCTGCTCCTCCATCCTCTTCCTGTAGGACCTTTTCCCCTCTCTGATCCTCCTCCTCAGCTGGTGCTGCACAGTCTTCCGCTCCTCTATGTTGCCTGACGCAAAAGCCCTCCTCTTCTCCTTCAGGAGAGCTTTTATGTCTGGTGTGATCCAGGGTTTGTTGTTGGAGAAACACCTTACTGTCCTGGTGGGTATGGTGTTCTCCATGCAGAAATTTATATAGTCTGTAACAGTGTCCGTTAGACTACTAATGTCTTCCCCGTGAGCATCGCTGAATACTTCCCACACAGTTGTGCTGAAGCAGTCCTTTAAGGCCTCCTCGGCCTCTCCAGACCATCTCTGAACCGTGCGGGTCACAGCTGGCTGCCTGCGGACTAGATGTTTGTACACAGACTGGAGAGCCACCAGGTTGTGATCAGCTTTGCCCAGCGGGGGAAGGGGCAGTGATGTGTATGCCTCCTTGGTGTTGGCATACAAAACGTCCAGTGTTTTATTGTCTCTGGTGTGGCAGGTGACATACTGTGTGAATGAAGGCAGAGAGGAGGAAGGGGAGGCATGATTGAAGTCACCAGAGATGAGTATCAGGGCATTTGGGTGCTGTGTTTGTAGCCTGCTCACTGCTGCAGTCAAGACATCACAGGCTGTGTCGCTGCTGGCAGCTGGTGGGACGTAGACGGTTACCGCGATCACATGACTAAACTCTCGCGGGATGTAGAATGGCCTCATGCCAACAGCTAGCAGCTCAATATCCCTGCTGCAAAGCTGCTCCTTAATCGTGATGTGCCCAGGATTACACCATCTATCGTTCACAAACACAGCCAGCCTTCCTCCTTTCCTCTTTCCACTCTCCAGCGTCCTGTCTGCGCGTATGATTTGGAAGCCGTCCAATTCTACGACCACGTTCCGCATTAGCGCTGTTAGCCACGACTCCGTGAATAGCATCAGGCTAGCCTCCCGGAAGTCCTTCTCATGCCGGGTAAGCGCCGCTAGCTCGTCCATCTTGTTGGGGAGCGATCTAACATTCCCCATGATAACAGACGGGAGGACGGGATGGTATCGTCTCCTCCTTTCCCGGCATTTAACCCCCGCACGAGATCCCCGTCACTTCCTCCTCAGCTCACGGGGAATATCGGGTCTCGCCCCGGGAGCCGGCGCAGGGTTAGCACGGAGTGCTAACAGCTGATTCCGGCTGTAAACAATGGGGGCGCGGCTCTGAGCCATGTCGCCGGACACGATCGCGCAAAAAATAGCCATCAGCAGCAGCAAGAATACCGCAGTTTGGGTGTCCATTGCTACGCAAGTTAAGACTATCAACTATATGAAAAAGGTATGAGGTAGAATAATATTAAGGAACAAAAACACACGAAAAGGCTCACCGATGAGCCGGAGCTACTGTAGCGGGCTGCCAATCGCGCGGCGCCGGAACCGGAACCGAAAAATGTTGCAGGACATCAAAGTATCAAAGTATGATAGTGCTGTGATAGTTGAACATGTAACGCACACACCCCACACTTATGCACACACAGACGCATAATATATGTTACATTTTTACTGAAAGAATATCCATTGTTGGAAAATTTCATCAGGTCACTCACTTGGGATGTAAGCTCAATTGTTAGTTCACAAACCACAACCATTTTCCAATGCGTGTTTGTTTAATCTTTCAAGAAAGCATCCAATGTAAATCAAGACTCACGCAACTTGATTGAATTTACTCGTCCATTTCTTTTAATCTTTGAAATACAGGAATAAGACGAAGTCAGATCTGGCCATTTTTTCTTACCTCGCGAACACTCACACCCATGGGGGCGAAGTGAGAAAAGGGCGCTGTCTAAGATGCAACCCTCAAATTTATAGTGTTGTGCTGTCAGCTAAGTCTAATCAAAAAACATTGGTTATGAACTTCTCCATCTATGGTTAATCACTTCAAGGACCAGGTCGTCTGGCCTGGAGACATCCTTGGTCACAAGGACTTCTTGCGCTGTCAGATATCCCTCAAAGCCACATTCCATTACATTAGACAAAGCTGTATGCCTACAGATATGTGAAGGCCTGTTGGTGTGCGTATTACACAAGACACAAATAGTTTTCTTTCTTCTTTCTATTGATTGTTATAACTGCTTATGTGTAAAGCTATTTAGCTAATTGTGTATTATGATCATAAATGTGTTATGCAATTACCGTCTGATCAACATATGGCTATTATTCAGCCATCCATCTAGAGTCAGTAATTACCAGCCTGATGCTAATATTGGACAAATCCTTTACCGTCCATCCATTTTCTGAATGGATACAATATTTAAATATACTTGCTCTCTAAGCAATTTAGGGGTGAACTGGTTCTCGCATTCACCTCCTGGTGAGAGAATACTACCACACCACTTTGTGGTCCACAAAAGCAATTAAAGTGTCTGTTGTGTTTATTGCTTCATGTGTTTGATCTTGTAATACACATTTTCTGCACTTAACTGATTTTATATACCCGTAGATGGAAATAAGCAAATTATTATGCCATAATTAGAACAGAATATAATAAAATAGAATTCAACTTAATTGTCATTACAGCACAAGTTAAGAACAACAAAATGCAGTTTGCATCCATCTAGAAGTGTTAGTCTAGAATCAGCAAATGTGTGATAACTATTTTATAATTATTCCTTCAATAGGCTATGGACAGGTTATACATATGGCTATAATATGAAGGCTGTAATTGGGTAAAAATAGTATAATTAGTATAGTATAATATACTTATAATAATTCCTTTTTGGTGATTTCAAATGAAATTCCTAGCTAATTAGGAATTTGCTGATTGTTTTGACCAAATTAACTGAACTAAACTAAGTAACAGGTATATTCACTTTAGCTAAACTGCAGTGCTCGGGTAGGCTCATTTTAGGTGTATGTAGGGAAAACTTTAAATATAGCAAATACATTTAAGTTAGTCAGTCTTATGATCTTGTTTAGGCCCTGCAATCAAAAGCAATAACTATTTAATCTAAAATGTTGTAAAATGACAATGATGAATATTTTTTTTGTCCTGATTACAAAACATTAGAAGTGTTTTAGTGTCGCTCAATACCATTCAAGAGGGGACCTGTGTCATTTTGTTCAGGAAAAGAGGAGACTCAGTAATTACTTAATCACAAAGTTTAACAGAGAATTACTGTGTTTAAGAATATATCGTACAGCTGTCAAGGGAAGGAATTTGTAAATCTGCTTGATGGGAAATGTTTTTCTCCTGCCTACAGATAATAATTAAGAAGAACTTTAAAAAAGACAATGCACAGAATGAATGGGACATTTTTAACCAAATTATTTTCACAATATTTGTCTCACAGATAAAACTTTAGATAAATATCACACTTAGGTTAAATCAGCCATTTCTGAAGGAAACAAAGTGCATCGGCAGTGTGAATGGGAACATACAGCTCCTAGGAGTGTGAGCGTCGCTTCATACCATCCAACAGGGGACCTTTGTCATTTTTTTCAACAATGAGGGGACAGTACATCCTTACAGTTGATCACAATGTTTGAAACAAAGAACTACTGTATAATGGTGAGAATCAAGGTGTTTGAAACACAGTCAAACACACCTTCATAGTGATGCATGATACTCACCAGAGAGAAAGATTCAGTAAGTGTAAGTAGCAGGTATAATCACTTTAGCTCAACTGCAGTGAGTAGGCTTATTTCAGGTGTAGGGAAACGCTTCAACATTACAAACAAATTGCAGTTAGTCAGTCTTATGAGTATATTTTTGCCGAACAATTCAAATCAAGCCAAAGCCAATGCGAGACTTTGTGGAGTTGAAACCAGGGTTGCTGGGCACGAAGACAAGTTACAAAACTTTGACGAAGTACTGGACGGGATGGTGACAATGCAAGAAGAATTGAACACTAAATTGCTTTCTCTGGAGGCGTACTCGATTAGGGAAACTCTGAGAATATTCGGGATTCCGGAAGGTGCGGAGTCGGGATCGCAATCCATGATTTGTTTTGTGGATGAGATACTGAAAGCTAACTTGGAAATTCCCGATTCGACTACACTGCAAATCCAGAGGGCGCACAGGGCAGGGCCATTAGCCCCACCGGTTGGCGCCCAGCCCCGATCAATCCTAGTGAGGTTTCTATGCTTAACGGTCGAAGAGGCGGTGCTCCATCTAGCATGGCAGAAGGAAGGATTTGTGTGGAAAGCCAATACAATAAACATCGATCACGACTACCCGGAAATTATGGCCATGAGAAAGGCGAAAAACTACGGAGGTGCGCGTCGTGGCAACAGATCGCGGGGACGCGTCATCGGCATACTTTGGAAGCGATTGGATTCAAGGAGAAGCTGCAAGTATACAGACGGGATGAGAACTAGAAAATCTTTTTGGATTTGGACGGTATGGTAAAATGGGAATGATGTCGGGTAAAAACTGATGCGTATTACCAATAGTAGAGGTGTCATCACAGTAGAAGGCCTCCTGGTGCAAGGTTTAAATAGGGGCACTACTTCAAAAGCTGAGGGAGGCGGTAGAATAAAACCACTGCTGGAAGTGCAAATAGGTGTGTTCAGATTTCAGCTGTTATTATTGTTCTATTTGTTCATGTTTTTTGTGTTCTTGCCTTCTGGGGTGACGCCAGCTGCTTTCGGGGTTTGATACATGTACTGGTGTTACAACCGAATGCAGAGTGAAGTGAAAGTTATTTCTTTTAATGTGAATGGAATTCTGAATGTGATCAAAGCACACAAAATATTGTCTAAACTAAAGAAGAAAGCCGAGATTGCTTTACTCCAAGAGACACATATGAGCCATACAGATCATCTGAGGCTGAGAAGAAACTGTTTTAAGTTTGGTTTCTCTTCATTGGATAAATATAAACTCAAACGAGGGGTGGCTTCACTTATTTCAGGGACACTCAACTATGAACAATATGTGAAATTAGCGATGAGGAGGGTAGATATGTAAAGACGACAGGAAAAATTGAGGGCTCTGAAATAACTATTATTAATGTGTACGCGCCACCATGGAGTGATTGGCAATTTTACAGGAATATTTTAAATTTAATGGTTGATTCTCGGGGTTTGGTTGTCTGCGGTGGAGACTTAAACTTTAGGCTTGATTCCAAACTGGACTCCACAAATCCAACTAGCTGAATTACTCCGCTTATGAGGAAAATTAAATCTTATTTGGCAGAAATGGGGATAATTGACATTTGGCGTGAGTTGCATACATCCCGCAGAGATTATACTCACTACTTTAACTCGTTTAAGGTGTATGCTAGACTTGATTATTTTTTTTATGTTAAATGTGGACAGATTTAAAGTTACAGACTGTGACATTCTCACAAGGGATTTGTCTGATCATAGTCTTGTATTCCTGACTTTGTAGATGGATACGAAGAAACGGTCTTCGTTGTGGAAATTTAATTTTAACATTTAATTTTAACACAGGCGGCACGGTGGTCGACTGGTTAGCACGTCCGCCTCACAGTTCAGAGGTCGTGGGTTCGATCCTGGCTCCGGCCTCCCTGTGTGGAGTTTGCATGTTCTCCCCGTGCCTGCGTGGGTTTCCTCCGGGTACTCCGGTTTCCTCCCACATTCCAAAAACATGCATGGTAAATTGATTGGACTGTCTAAATCGCCCCTCGGTGTGATTGTGAGTGCAGATGTTTGTCTCTGTGTGCCCTGCGATTGGCTGGCAACCAATTCAGGATGTCCCCCCGCCTACTGCCCAAAGACAGCTGGGATAGGCTCCAGCACACCCTTGTGAGGAAAAGCGGTATGGATAATGAATGAATGAATGAATTTTAACACAAATTAATGAAGACCTGAAAGTATTTTTGCAAATAAACAACACGGGAGAAAGCTCACCCATTATTCTGTGGGACACGCTTAAAGCGGTTATGAGGCGCAACTTCATTTCCATAACCTCCCATCTCAAACTTGCAGACCTGCAGGCAAAGTTGAAATTAAAAAAACAGGAGGATATAAACAACCCAAATCCCACTGCAAAGCAGGAAATCAGGAAATTAAAAGGGGAAATTGATTATATTTACACACAAGAGGCCCAAAAAAAATCTAATTTGTCTAAAACAGATATATTTTGAGTTGGGTGGGAAATCGGCAAAATATCTGGTTTACAAGCTGCGTAGACAGCAAGAGGATAATTCAATATACAAAATTAAGAATCCAAAAACTAATATGCTGGAAATTAAATTGGATAAAATTCAGGAATGCTTAGAAATATACTACAGGGATTCGTACTCACAGCCAAATGCATTGGAAGAGAATTACATAGATGCCTGTCTTGGCTCTCGAGACTTACACTTGCTCTCTGATTTGCATAACGAGAATCTGCTGAAACAAATTACAGCGGAGGAAGTTGATGCAGTAATCTCTAGGTTGAAGGCAGGAAAGGCAGTAGGACCTGATGGCTATGACTGTCATTGGTATCGAAGTTTTAGACAAATTCTAACCCCACTAATGTTGAGAACATTTAATTATGTTTTACGAGAGGGGAAAACCCCAACCTCGTGGAGAGAAGCAACTATATTGGTTATTCCAAAAGAAGGGAAAGACAGGAAGGAATGTGGGAACTATCGACCGATTATTGTTCTCAACTAGACTACCAACTGTTCATGTCTATCCTTGCCCAAAGATTGGAGAAATTGCTACCTTACCTCATTAATCTGGACCAGACCGGATTTATTCGTCACTGACAAACAACTGATAACATTAGAAGAATATTCCACATTATGAATGATGTCCACAAGAACAAAACACAATCAATTATAGGGAGTCTGGATGTCGTGAAGGCCTTTGATTTGGTTAGATGGGCCTTTCTGTACAAGGCGTTGGAGAAATTTGGTTTTGAGGACAGGTTTATTAGAGTAATCCAGGCGCTGTATGACAAGCCATCAGCCTTGTCCCCAAAATCGATGGGGATCTTTCTGGAGTCTTTCTTTTGAAACGAGGGTGTAGGCAGGGCTGCACAATTTCACCTCTTCTATTTGATTTATTTATAGAGCCACTTGGCCAAATGATAAGACAAAATATAAATATCAGAGGTATGTTAGGAGTTGAACACAAAGTGGCAATGTTTGCTGATGATGTACTGGTCTGTCTGGGGGAACCAGAGAGCTCATTTCAAGAATTGATGTCAACCCTGACCATATTTGGTCAGCTTTCAGGTTACAAAGTTAACATCTTAAAAACACAGGTGATGACTCTAAATTTTACGGCCACTGAGGCGTTACGGAGAGGTTTTAAATTAAATCGTGAAAATGAAAACATTAAATACTTGGGGATACGACTGACTAAGGATCTCTCAGGGCTCTTCCAGGCAAATTATCAACCAATATCACTCAATATTAAAGCAGATATACACAGGTGGAATCTGGTCCCCTTCCTGAGCCTCAGCTCAAGGGTAAGCACAGTTAAGATGAGTGTACTCCCTCACCTGCTTTATCCATGTAGGAGTTTGCCTGTTGAGGTGAGCGAGAATCAATTTAGAGAATGGGACAAGTGGATTTCCAGGATTATTTGGCAGGGCCATAAACCTAGGATCAGATATGCCACCCTTCAACTCCCGAAGGGAGGTGGAGGTTTGGGCCTTCCCTCACTAAGGAATTATTATTATGCTGCTCAAATAACTCCTCTTCTCTATTGGTATAATGACACATATACAGCTACGTGGAAAATGATGGAATGTGCTCTATCATCTCAATTTCCTATCCAAGCTGCGATAGCAGATAGAGGTTTAATTGAACATTTAGAAAAAGAAGGGAACCCATGGTTAGCCCACACGTTTCGGGTTTGGCAGAAGGTGGTGAGTTTTTGTGGGACACACAAGATGCTGAAGATATTTAGATGGTTTGTTTACGATGAAGACTTTGCCCCCAATAAACTTGACCCTAGCTTTAAATTATGCGAAAAGCGGGGCCTCACAACTTTTTTTTCACTTACTCACAAAAATGTTGTCCACAACGTCGAGGCCTTGCGGAACAAATATGGTTTAGCGCAGAATGAATTTCACAGATATTTGCAATTGCGGTCATATATTACACACAAATGTCAGCAGACCAACCTCTCAGCCACCAAATCTGACTTTTACCAAATACTAAAAAACACAATGTCTGTGATTCCCACAAAAAACAATTTCTAAATTGTACATGGCTTTATGCCGTGCCACTACTGACAACACTTTGTACATTAAACAAAAGTGGGAGAGGGAGTCTGGGTTGAGGATCTCAGATGAAACGTGGCGCAATATCTTGTCCTTCCAATGCTCCTCAACCAGCTCTATAGACTGGAGTGAGCATTGCTGGAAGAATATTATAAGATACTTTCGGATCCCATACCAGGAGAAATAAACGGAGGTGGACAGGCCAGGCTGGAGAGACTGTGGCTCGAGAATTGCCAACCACTACCATGTATTTTGGGAATGTCCTAAGGTGAAAGATTTTTGTAAGGGTGTCCAGACGTCTCTAAGTGTTGTATTTAATTTGCAAATTCCTCTGAATTTTGATGTCTTATATCTTGGTCATGTTACTATTTTAGAACAAAGGAGATAGATGAAGTTACTGCAAATGCTCCTGGTAGCGAGTAAGAAGTCAATTACAAGACGATGGATGAGCCCAGTACAGCCCACATTAGATGATTGGTTTGGGATCATTTTGGAGATATTTAGAATGAAGAAGTTGACTTATCAAGTTAGAATATTTGATGAAACGAAAACAGAAGTTATGTTGTTCGGTCCCAGTGCCTCTTCTATATCCCACCCTGTTGCTCTGGGCCCCCTGGCAACATATCTAAAGCTAACAGTCTTAACTTTGGGTTTTCAGACAGTGATCTTAAAATGGACCAGCAAATTTGCGCTGTTGTAAGGTCCAGCCTCTTTCATCTTAGACAGCTGGCTAAGGTAAAGCCCCTCCTTTCCCATCTGCACTTGGAAACAGTCGTCCATTCGTTTGTTACATCTCGGCTAGATTACTGTAATGCATTTTATTTTAGAGTGAGCGAGTCCTCTCTCAAACGTCTCCAGTTGGTCCAAAATGCTGCTGCCCGCCTACTAACTGGAGCTCGGAAGATGGAGCACATACCACCAATTCTGGCCTCCCTTCTGGCTCCCAGTGCACTTTAGGGTTCAATTTAAGATTCTTCTATTTGTTTTTAAGTCATTAAATGACCTCGCCCCAGCATACCTCTCCGAGCTCCTCCACTCTTACACACCTTCCCGCGTCCTCAGGTCTGCGGACCAGGTGCTGCTCGAGGTGCCGAGGACTAAGCGAAGCCTCAGAGGTGATCGTGCCTTCTCTGTTGCTGGTCCTTCCCTTTGGAATGACCTTCCATTGGATGTTAGGCAAGTCCCTCTCTGTCCATGTTTAAAACCAGTTTGAAGACACATTTCTATTCGTTGGCTTTTGATCTGATCTGAGACTGACAAATTTTCAGCTGTTTTCTGGTGTCTAATGTATATAGTATACAGTAATATAGTATTGTATATAGTGTTTTATGTATATAGTGTTTTATGTTGATTTATTGATTTCACTTGTTGCATTATGGCTATTTTTGTTGTATGTAAAGTGCTTTGTTAAAGCTGTAGCTGTTGTGAAATGTGCTGTATCAATAAAATTGTATTGTATTGTATATAATTAAAGATGTCAACTCGAGTTTGCGGCTCCCAGTGTTTTCTTTTCTGTGGAAACTGGGTCAAAATGGCTCTTTGAGTGTTCAAGGTTGCTGACCACTGACCTTGACCCTATGCCATGCAGTGTTCATGTTTTAATAGTTTTGTCTTTTTTCAGAGTGCAGCAGTGAAGCCCCGTCTGCCAGTGAAGAGTGGGATGAATATGTCCAAATTAAAAGCTTGGTGGAGAAGATCCGCAAGAAACAGAAGGGTACTTTTCTTTTTGCCATGGATTTTTCGTCTGTGCGAATGCTTTTGTGCATTTGATTAGTTGTAATTTGTGACATTGCCAAATCATGAAACTGCACTTCATATTTTAAATCACCCCAAAACCTGTAGCCGAGACTCACCAATCGGGAAGTCTAATGACAGAACCCTGCACGCTGCACTTTGCTGCGGAGGCTTGCATAGTTCAATCGATCCCGCTCCATTTGATCGGTGCCTGTTTGTAATGGAAACACAATGAAGGCCGGGCCAAGTGAGGCCGGTGTTGTGTGGGGTTGCTCTGGAACCTGGATTGGAAAGCAACATCAATTGTATTTACTGATGAACGAGGCACTTCATAACCAAGTTCAGGGTTTTTCCTGGCTCATATTGAGGTAGAGGTGGTACCATCCTGACCATGTTCCATGATGTCATTCTGTAAGTTCAACTGACTCACTTTCTTTTACAGGGAACATACTTCAAGTTAAGAGTTCCAATAAGAATGACTATTACAATGTTAAAGAAAGAATGACTTATAATGTTAAAGCAGGCATTTTTTTGGTTAGCTTATGGGTCCTAATAGCGTGCCGCGCGGGTGCTATTTTAGACTGCGTGACGTCACATCACGAACATGAAGAGTGTCAACATAGAAATGTGCTTGCAGACATATCCTGTTAGTACTGATTGCTTTCTGCCCATTTATCTCAGAAAGACAAACATGCAGAGTAAAACACTGCTGCTAATGGAACTTACAGAAACGACTCCAGATGCTACGACCGTCCAAAAATGACGGATGTATTCTTCACTCGTTTCCCAAAGCCAAAACCTCAGCGGGATAAATGTCTAGGATGGGTCAAATTGTGCGGACGTCCAAACGACCAGTTTAACACCAGCAAGTTGAAGCCTTTCACCTTCGTATGTTGTAATAATTTCTTTAGGGGCCATATGGTTGTCAGGTTGAATCAACCTCTTTTTATTTACAAAAGAGTGGTTCCTGGTTACATAGACAATTGCTCTAATAGTTTGGGAAAAATAAATCACAGACAGGAATGCTTTCATTACAGTGTTCAAACAGACCATTGCGATAAAGTAATTACAGGCAGGAATGCTCTCGTGAGGTAAGGGCACAATTCCCTATCTGCAGCTGCAGCATGAGGCATGCTCTGCTTCCTTCACAGACAACTTCAACTTACATGACACAAACAAGTTTATACTGTTGAATAAATGCTTTGAATACTAAGAGTAAATGTGGGATAACTTATGTACAATCATTCGAACATTTCCCTCCTGTTTTGCTCAAATTCTCATATCACATTACATCAATCACTTCTGCAATTTTCAACTGTAGGATGATTTTTATGAAAATAAATACATTTACACTCAGAGGCAATGTTAATCTTATTCATAGTCTCTTGAATCTGAAAACAAATCAGGCAGGTAATAATATATGACATCATCATCATCATCACTGTCATTATCTTTGTTAACATAATCTTGACTTTGGTGAGCAGTCAGTGCAATGTCTTATGCTCGTTTCAGTTTCTGGTTTCTTCTTGAGCAAGAAAGCAATCATCTTTCTATCTTCTGAGAGTGAGCGATTACCAGCACTTCACCTCTGTGTGTGCAACTAACAGTCTTCTTTTCTTGTGCTTGACCAAATATGTGCGTGTCGCACAATGCTCTTGCGTCAGTTCTCTCTCCTGGCCCTTCAGGAAAGGCAAGGGAAGGACTCCCCACTTTGGTTCAGATCGCGTCTCACCCTCCCGTCGATATAGAAGGGAACCTGGAGAGTCACTCACTCCCTGCTTGATGGTCAGGCTCTCTGACTTCACAACTCCTAAGCAGCTGGGGGAGTCTAGCGAGCAAGCTCCCCTTTTCACTGACATTGAGACGGATAGGCTCTCTATGCCTGTCCCCCAAGCAAAGGATACATTTGAGCCATTGGGTTCTCCATGGGTGAGATTGCTGTTGTTATCAATCTGTTAATGAGAAGACGCAGACAAGGAATACAACAACATCCACACAAGGTCAAAATTGCTGCAAAAACAGCGATTAATACCAAAATTGAAGACACCAGAGCTTCATATTTTCCAAAGGCATGCCAGGAGTCCCATATGGAGGTGTCAACACCAGAGTTTTCCCTCATTTTACTATCAAGGTTTATATTTTTTTTCTTCACTTTGGTTTAATTCAATAAAATCCAAATTACTTTGCCCTCTAATTACCTTGTGGATTGTGCCTTGCACATGTCAAACATGCTATACAAAAATATTTTGAATACGAATTAAAACCATAAGTTGTATAATATTGATGTATCCATACCAAGGATCCCCCCTGTTGAGGCTTGTGGTACACCATGACTCAATATAGCAGGCTTTTTTTTTAATAGGATAGGCTCATTGTTTGGTACATACATACATAGATGTCTTGTAACATTGTACCATTTTTCTTCCAAAGTTCTTGTTCAACTTTGAGACCTTGTTTTTGCATGTCTCTTAATGTGTCTTTGACTAAATTTGCGTTATTTTCCATCACTAACATGTCTGTCCTGCAGCTGCTAACTGCTAACTAATCTATTTTATCTGCAAATACATTCCCTCGGGACTCGCTGTCTGTGCCTGATGTGTGTGCTACACTAAAACAGAGGTTACAAAATGACCTTTACAATCTAACATCTGGATAAAGGGTTTGCTATGATCCGACCAAGATACCCCCGTGTTCGACACTAAAACTTGAGGTATTTCACAAAAAGCTTTTCCTGCCTTTTTTTATTTTTTTATTTTCATGCCACAAGAATGCCAACATCAGAAGTCAAAATCTGACTTCTACATGGAGAATCAAATGTGACCAAACAAGGGCTAATTTCTTCTGAGAATATTGTGCGACTTTCATACTATCTTTGGGGTATTTGTGTATCTTTTTCTTCAAATGTAAATGCAAAACAGAAACCGCTATTTGGGTATACTGGTATAGTGAAGAATGTGTTCTTTTACATCTTTTTAAGGTGCTAAACTTTCCACTGCTTTTACACACTCTTATATCGACCAGGGCTGGAAAACAATAATTGTTGTTCCTTCTCTTTCTTTCACCTTCATATGCAGGATTTGCCACTTTAATCATGGGATACAAGTCCCCTTCAGTCAAATATTGTAATTTAGGAGTGCAGTCTGGATTTAAAACTCCACCCATCATTTTACTCCCGTTACCCGCACCAGCAGTTTTACTTCTTGTTTGTACAGGTGTAGTTAAACGAGGTATAGGCTTGTTACATTCTTATTGACAGGAGTTGGAGGAAGGCCAGAATATGCTGGTGGCATCTCCTCCCTCGCAAGACCAGACAGGAGAGGAGCAGAGACCTCAAGTGCCTGCCCTGTTGTGTGCATCCCTGCTGAGTGTCATTATCTTCATTTCTTTCAAACAGCCTTTGTTTAGCATCTTTTTTTTTTTTAATTCACTTATACACGTTTAAGGGCTTCTTCTATTTCCAACAGGGAGGGCGCGATTTACATATTCTTCCAAGGTGCCTGTAGGCAGAACAATATGTTTGTTAACCCAGCTGTGAATTGCGTCTTTTGAACCTGCATGAAGAGCATTCTTCAACTGCTGTTGAAATGGCCCATTTACATCTCCATCTTCCTACAGGCCGCTATGGGTCTTAAATACAGTCGTTATTCTCACTCTGTATTCCTCAAAAGGCTCATCATCCTTTTGTTTTACCCTTCCTTTTTCAGTGTTAGTTGCTCTCTGTCTAAAGTGCCGGGTTGATTAATTCTTGCACTCGGTGTCCCAATTCATGACTATCATGGTCCAAAATCCCATTTATATCTCTTGGTGTCATGTGAGGATCGTGATTTGGACCCATACGCAGACATGACACGGAAGTTGAAGAGTAAAAAGTCTTCGTCCACAAAAATACAAAGTAACAACAGATATCAGGACTGGAAGAGAGTTTGCATCCTCACTCCAAGAAGGTTTGACGTACTGACAATGAGTCACAGTCGAACTCAAACTTTTAAACTGTAAGACTTCAGGCCTATATGACATCATAAAGGACAATGCATAAAAGGACCATAGCAACTGCAGAGCAACTAATACATCATGTAAAAAAACAGTAATAAAAGTACCCCCTCTCAAGGGGCACCATCTGGTGCCCAGAATCTAAAACAGAAACAAGGTAAAAAAAAACAAAAAACAGATAAACTTAAGTATAAAACAAGAATTAAAGTAACTTAACAAACGCTAGAAAACAGCTGTACTTGGATCAAGACAGCAAACAAACAGCACTTAGACCCGACAGAGGCAATGAACCAACAAAGACAGAAAATCAAGAAAACAAGAAACAATAAACCAAATAAAGACAAGACAATGAGCAAAACAACGAGCAACACTGAACAAGGCACAAAGTGTACGGGGGAGGTAACACAAGGGATCGGGGTAAACAAGCACAGGTGAATATTACCTGCTTGCTACTTAGAATAAGACAGTAAATGAAAACACAACAGAAACAATAAACTAACAAAGACTGAAGGAAAGCAAATAACTAAATATAAACTGATGAGACAAGGAACGCCTGGACAAGACACAAAATGTTAGAGGGAGTTGTTTGTGTACTTCAAGGGATCTGCTAACCGAGCACAGATGGACACAATAACCTAACCAAACAGACACGTATAACAGAATCATGATGTGAACATGAAATTAAATTCTAAATCAAAACAAAATCAAGAACAGATGGAGAAGGCCAGACAAGAGGTTCCTGGCGGAACCAGTCCGGTGAGCGTCCAGGGGGCCCAATGAGAGGGTTTTAACAGGACCAGTCTGGTGGGCGACCCGGAGGCCAGACGAGAGGGTCGTGGCGGGGACAATCTAGTGGCCCTCCCGAAAGCCAGACAGGTGGTTCTTGATGGGGCCACTCCGGTGGGTGTCCAGGAGGCCTAACGAGAGGGTCATGGCAGGAACAGTCTGGTGGGTGACCCGGAGACCAGACAAGAGAATCTTGGCGGGGCCAGTCCGGTGGGCGTCCAGGAGACCAGACGAGAAGGTCTTGGCAGGACCAGTCTGGTGGGCGACCCGGATGCCAGGCAAGAGGGTCATGGTGGGGACATTCTAGTGGCCCTCCCGAAGGCCAGACAAGAGGTTCTTGGCAGGGCAAGTCCGGTGGGCGTCCAGTAGGCCTGACGAAAGGGTCATGGCAGGACCAGTCTGGTGGGCGTCCAGGAAGCCACGCAGGGGATGAAGGCAGCCTCAGGCCTTGTGCTTCTGTAGCAGAATCCAAGAGCAGCTGCAGAGGTTGCGCCGCCGAGTCAGAGGGCAGCCGAAGGCCTTGTGCCGCCGGAGCAGAATCAGAGGGCAGCTTTAGGCCTTTCGATGCTGTAGTAGAATCCTAGGGCAGACACAGAGGTTGCTCTGCCGGAGCCGTCGTAGCAGAATTCAAGGGCAGCCGCTGAGGTTGCGCCGCCGGAACAGAGTCAGAGGGCAGCCGAAGGCCTTGCGCCACCAGAGCAGAGTCAGAGGACAGCCAAAGACCTTGTGCCGCTGAAGCAAGATTGGAATGGAGGCTGCAAAGCTTGCGCCGCCGGGGAAGAGTCAGAGCCTGGTGGTGCTGAGGAGCCAGGATGGTGGCCTGCATTTGCCAAGGTGCCGCGAAGGGGGCCTTGCTCTGCAGGGGAACCGAAATGGGAGCCTGTAGTTAGTTACCGAGGTGCTGGAAAGTGGGCCTGGCACTGCAGAGGAGCCAGCATGCGAGCCTGTAGTTGCCAAGGTGCTCGGTAGAGGGCATGGCACTGCTGAGGCACCGGGTGCAGAGGAGCCGGCATGGGAACCTGTAGTTGCTGAGGTTCCATAAAGGAGGCCTGTCACTGCCGAGGCATCAGGACGGGGGCACGCATTTGATGAGACGAGAAGGGGGCCTGTCACTGCAGAGGAGTGCATGGGAGCCTGTAGTTGTCGAGGTGCTGGAAAGAGGGTCTGGTACTGCTGAGGCACCGGGTGCAGAGGAGCCGGCATGGGAGCCTGTAGTTGCCAGTGTGCCAGAAAAGGGGGGCTGGCACTGCAGAGGAGCCAGATGGGAGCCTGTAGTTGTCGAGGTGCAGGGAAGATGGCCTGGCACTGCTGAGGCACCGGGGGCAGAGGAGCCGGCATGGGAGCCTGTAGCTGCCAGGGTGTTGCGAAGGGGTGCCGTCTACGTTGGTCACCCTGCGGGGGTCCCGTGTAAATGGCCAACCGGGCGCCCAAGCCAGGGTCTGATGGAAAGTGTTTTGGAGTGGACACTAAGGAATCATCATCAGAAAAACGTGACAGAAACTGACAAGGCCTTGAATAGTGACTTGTGACTTCATTGGGATTTGGACCCATACGCAGACATGACACCAAATTTGAAGAGTAAAAAGTCTTTATCCACAAAAATACAAAGTAACAACAGATGTCAGGACTGGAAGAGAGTTTATGTATTCACTCGAAGAAGGTTACTGACAATGAGTCACTGTCTAACTCAAACTTTTAAACTTCAGGCCTATATGACATCATAAAGAACAACGCATAAATGCACCATAGCAAGTGCAGAGCAACTGATATATCACGTAAACAACCAGTCATAACACTTGGATTCCATGGTCCTCTAATATTATGCAAATCTGGACCCATGGCTGCCATCCACACTTGTTGGACTTCAATACCGTTTTTTATATGATCACCTTAAATTTTCCATTTCCTCAACAAACGGATTTATGTCTGCTTTATGTGGTGTCAGTCCTTCTATGGCCTTTTTGACATCGTTCATAGTCCAGGTCCTATAGATTAAAATAGTCAGGTCGGCACCATCTTGGGTGTTTGGATCGGCTTCCTGAATCATTGGGTACAGGTGTCCTTGGTCAGGTGATTTATTAGTTATTTTGTGGAGCAGTTAGCGTGATAAAAGTTCTAACAGTCTTTTCGACCATTTCAAGTCAGTTCCGCCTGATCTAGTCATTCTGTGTGACATTGCCTCATAATGTGGAGGTGGTGGTAATTCAGCGGAAAGAGGGCCAGTTACACCCTCCCCTTCACTTTCTTCAACAACTCTCTCTGTTCCCCTTGACACCGGTCTTGTTTCATCATCCTTCTTTCTATGAAACATTAATTGTTTTAGAGCATTACAGAAAGGGATGCTCTCTTAAGATAAGGGCACAATTCCCTTTCTGTAGCTGCATCATGAGGCATGCTCTGCTTTCTTCACAGACAACTTCAACTTACATGACACAAACAAGTTTATAGTGTTAAATATAGGCTGAGTTATTCAGTCAGCTTTGCAACACCATAAGAGTAAATACGGGATAACTTATGTACAATTATTCTAACAATGGTCCTACAAATTACAATCCCGAATAGGTTGAATGGATTATTGATCATTTTCTTTCTTTTTTGCTTGGCGTTTGGCCTTTCTGCAACTGCCTGATTATGAGGAAAAATGCAAAGCCAGACTGTTTTCTACTAATGTGTCCTGCCACGCCTTTGACTTCAGTGCCTGTGTGGATGAGGTGCTCCAGTGAACTCACTTAAATTCCCATACAGTTCTAGCTCTCCGCAACAGTGCAGAATCCATTCAACTAAAACGTGTGTTTTTTGGGCGGGTGGGGTGGGGAAGAGGGTTGTACTGACCGATAGGCAATTACTATTTGGTCCGGCTTGACGGACGCCGATTGACGAACCTGCAAATAATAATAAAATTCCCACATCTAAGATAAACAATATGGATTACTGCATAGTGTTAGAACTGTCCTAAAGTTGAAATTGTCCTGGATAAGTCCTGAAAATGATTTCAAGAACAAATTGAGGAACCCAGAATCCTGCTAATACATGTCAATTATTTACTAGTTTTCTTATATTTATTCATTTTTCTTATTGTTTTTTATTCATTATTTTAAGATTTTTCTTTTATAACAATATTGCTCATGTATTTGTATTATATAGTATAACGTAGGGCTGTCCCGGCTAGTCGACATAGTCAACATCACCGATGACGTTAATACGTCAGCCCGCACAACATACCGCAGACGATGAGTTTCGATGACGTAAATACGTCGGCACGCACATACCGTCGAGTGTCGATGATGTACCGTATTTTCCAGACTATACGTTGCCCCGTCGCACCAGCCATAAAATGCATAATACAGAAGAAAAAAACATATGTCGCACTTGAGTATAAGTCGCCCCCCCCCTCCACCCCCGCTCGGAATCCAAGTTGTCTCTGTCGCGTAACACAATTGAAAGTGTCCATATAAATCAAATTAATAAAATGGTGCTCTTAGTGCACCTCATTTACACCGAGCTACGATGGTAACATTTAGCTAACATTCACACATGTAGCATTACAGGAAAGTTACAGTAAGATAACTTTAAACTCACCAAAATAGTCATAGATCGATTAAATAAGTCTTATTTATCGCCGACCACGTAGAATGTTTCCAAGTCTCCAAAAGTATGTTTGTATTCAGTCGTAATTCTCTCTCTGTTTGTCTCCCCCGCTCTTGCTGCGTTGCCTGTGTGGCTGGCTGATAAGATAAGATAAGAATGCCTTTATTGATCCCACAGTGGGGAAATTTTCATTGTTACAACAGCAAAGATATAGGTCACACAGGGACGGCGGCATAGTGTAGCCATTAATGTATAACATTAACGGCAAACATTCGGGATCAAACCTATGTAAATATAAGCAGTAACATGTGTATATACACATGTATATACACACCAACATACATCTACATAAAAAGTATGAGGAACACTCATTTTGGCCTGTACATAGTACAGAGGAAAAATACTCTAAGTAAGTGACAGTGCTGCAGTGCTGTAGTGAAATGTAAGGAACAGCATTGGATAAAAATAAAACTAGACTAACAGTAGTGGGGAATGTTGAGTATTGCACGGTATTACAGTAGTGGGGAATATTGGGTATTGCACGATATGAGCTCAGGTGCAGGACTGCACAATTGCACTAATGTCCGCCAGTTTGTAGAGACTACACAATGTTCTTGTTAAAGAGTCTGACAGCAGCAGGCAAGAAGGAACGGCGGAATCTCTCCTTTGCACAGCGAGGGTGCAACAGTCTGTCACTGAAGGAGCTGTGGAGTGCTGTTAGGGTGCCCTGGAGGGGGTGGGCCAGGTTGATTGACATTGATGACACCTTGGCCATCATCCTGCTGTCCCCCACCGAGTCCACAGAGTCCAGGGAGCAGCCCAGGACAGACCAGTTTGTCCAGCCGCTTCTTGTCCCGGGCTGAGACGCCGCCTGCCCAGGTGACCACTCCCTGGAAAATGACCAATGCAACCACCGAGTCATAAAAGTTCCTGAGGAGTGTCCCCTGAACCCCAAAAGACATCAGTCTCCTGAGTAGGAAGAGTCTGCTCTGACTCTTCCTATAGAGGGCGTCTGTGTTGTCGCACCAGTCCAGTTTATTGTTCAGATGAACACCCAGGTACTTGTAAGTTGAGACTCTCTCAACATCTGTTCCCCGGATATTCACTGGTGCAGGTGAAGAGTGCTGGCGCCTACCGAAATCCACCACCATTTCTTTGGATTTCCCCGCATTGATCAGGAGGCGGTTCTGCTGGCACCAGTCCACAAAACCCTGAGTAAGTTCTCTGTACTCCCGATCATCTCCGCCTGTGATGAGGCCGACAATCGCAGAGTCGTCAGAGAATTTCTGCAGGTGACAGGTAGGGGTGTTGTAGTTGAAGTCCGAGGGTGAACAGGAAAAGGGCCCCCGTGCTGCAGAGGAGCACGTCAGACACACAGTCCTATGTCCTCACATACTGTGACCGGTTTGTGAGGTAGTCCTGGATCCATGTGGTGAGGTGGTGGGCCACCCCCGCCCGCTCCAGCTTGTCTCCCAGTAGGGTGGGCTGGATGGTGTTGAAAGCACTGGAGAAATCAAAGAACATGATCCTCACAGTGCTCCCCGCCTTCTCCAGGTGGGAGAATGAAGTGTGGAGGAGGTAGATGATGGCATCATCCACACTGATGCCAGGCTGATATGCGAACTGGAGTGGGTCCATTGAGGAGCTCACCAGGGGGCGCAGGTGGACAAGGACCAGTCTCTCCAGGATATTCATCAGGTGAGACGTCAGCGCCACTGGTCTGAAGCTGTTGAGCTCCTTCGGGTGGGGGGTCTTTGGCACCGGGACCAGGCAGGATGTTTTCCATAGCTGGGGGACCCTGCCCAGCTTCAGGCTCAGGTTCAACATGTGCTGGACAATTCCACACAGCTGGTCTGCGCAGGATTTGAGGAGCTGGGGGCTGATGCCATCTGGACCCGCTGCCTTCCTCGCCTTCATCTTCTTCAGCTGGTTCCTCACCTGAGATGATGTGAAGGCCAAGGCTGGACAGGAGGGAGTGGTGGCTATCTGGTGTAGCTGGGAGCTGGAGACTGTGCAGAGAAGGGGGAAGGGGGTGATACGCCTAGCATGAGGAGTCGGTGGAGTAGGTGGCGGCTGCAGCAGGAGAGACTGAGTGGAGGCAGGCATCTGATCGAACCTATTGAAAAAGAGATTCAGCTCATTTGCCCACTGCAGGTCCCCCCCAGTCCGGGTCTTGGGTTGTCCGTGGCCTGAGATGGTCTTCAGGCCCCTCCAGACTCCCCTGGCGTTATTCTGCAGCAGCTGCTCCTCCATCCTCTTCCTGTAGGACCTTTTCCCCTCTCTGATCCTCCTCCTCAGCTGGCGCTGCACAGTCTTCCGCTCCTCTATGTTGCCTGACGCAAAAGCCCTCCTCTTCTCCTTCAGGAGAGCTTTTATGTCTGGTGTGATCCAGGGTTTGTTGTTGGAGAAACACCTTACTGTCCTGGTGGGTATGGTGTTCTCCATGCAGAAATTTATATAGTCTGTAACAGTGCCCGTTAGACTACTAATGTCTTCCCCGTGAGCATCGCTGAATACTTCCCACACAGTTGTGCTGAAGCAGTCCTTTAAGGCCTCCTCGGCCTCTCCAGACCATCTCTGAACCGTGCGGGTCACAGCTGGCTGCCTGCGGACCAGAGGTTTGTACACAGACTGGAGAGCCACCAGGTTGTGATCAGCTTTGCCCAGCGGGGGGAGGGGCAGTGATGTGTATGCCTCCTTGGTGTTGGCATAGAAAAGGTCCAGTGTTTTATTGTCTCTGGTGTGGCAGGTGACATACTGTGTGAATGAAGGCAGAGAGGAGGAAGGGGAGGCATGATTGAAGTCACCAGAGATGAGTATCAGGGCATTTGGGTGCTGTGTTTGTAGCCTGCTCACTGCTGCAGTCAAGACATCACAGGCTGTGTCGCTGCTGGCAGCTGGTGGGACGTCGACGGTCACCGCGATCACATGACTAAACTCTCGCGGGATGTAGAATGGCCTCATGCCAACAGCTACCAGCTCAATATCCCTGCTGCAAAGCTGCTCCTTAATCGTGATGTGCCCAGGATTACACCATCTATCGTTCACAAACACAGCCAGCCCTCCTCCTTTCCTCTTTCCACTCTCCAGCGTCCTGTCCGCGCGTATGATTTGGAAGCCGTCCAATTCTACGACCGCGTTCGGCGTTAGCGCTGTTAGCCACGACTCCGTGAATAGCATCAGGCTAGCCTCCCGGAAGTCCCTCTCATGCCGGGTAAGCGCCGCTAGCTCGTCCATCTTGTTGGGGAGCGATGATGCAAGACCAGGCAGACACGGCCCGTGCCTGAAAGCAACAGTACAGTATTCTGTATAGATGGATTGATAGACAATCAAATTGTCTTTTCATCATACTATTTTAATAACCTATTTAACACAATATTACATTTTAACCGTTTAAATTTTTCATGCATTTTGATAGCATTTAGGATTTATCTTTATTTGGGTTACAATTAGGGATATGTGCGACTAGTCGTTTAACCATTTAACCATCTATGATTTATTAAACATTTAGTATTTTACTAGTCGGTTAAATGCTGCATTAAGAATCACGCATCTAATTCCTCATGCCTCGGCCTCTGTGAAAAAACTGAGCACCAACAGAGAGAATTGCGGCCCTCCCCGCCCCCCACACGCACACATAGTAGGGGGCGGGGACACTAAGTTTTGGGGAAGAAAAGTCAATTCTGTCAAAGCTATCACGAAAAACAACAACACCGTTTGGCACTATTTTGATGCAGCAGATTACAACAAGGTCGTCTGTAGTCTTTGTAAGCACAAACTCGCTTACAACCACTCTCTCGGAGCGATGAGAAACCACATCCAAAGTAAATCTCGATGTGAACCTGCAGGTCGATGGCGGCGGGGCCAGTCAGACGAGCATGAGAGCATTTGTTCCAGCCAGGCGTTGCGATGCTCACCGCACAGCAAAGATTTCCCAAGTCATTTGTAAAATGACGCGATATGCTGCCGCTTTCTTTTGTTGAGGGCAAACGGTTCAAAAAAATTAATGCTGTATATTGAGTCTGAGTAGGCTATGTCGTGCCAAGTCACAAAACAATAACGCCCCAACTCGAGAATAGCCATAACCAAATGAAAGAGTAGATAGTCCGAGCATTTGAGCGCGTCGGCTATGTGGCCAATGCCTTAACTACAGACGGATGGACGTCCATAGCCACCGAATCTTACATGACTATAACGTGTTTAACGTATGTGGACGAAGGACATCCCCGCAGCTGTGTGCTTCATGCGCCTTGGAGGAAATACACACAGCTGAAAACTTGGCTACTCTCCTGCGGAGTGTTTGATGGGTACGTGGGCACTAGAAAACAAAGCCGTCGCCTGTGTGCATGATAATGCACCTAACATAAGGCGAATGACACCCTGCTGGACTGGGAGTCGGTACCATTATTCATTACATTATTAATGGTAAATGCCATGCATTGCATTGGCAAATGTATGAGAAATGTATTTCTCTTTCAATTGTTCACTTTTATTCAATCACTTGTCGTTATATCAATATAATTTAGATTAACAAACTGTCCTGAATGTTTGGGCTAAAATAGCCCCACTGTAAATACACAAAACATTTGCATTTTAAACTTTGGATTCAATATGTATTGCATTTAAAGTTTTCTTGCTTATAGACTAGTCGACTAGTCGCAAATAAAATTTGAGACTAGTCGGCGGACAAATTAGTCGAAATTCCCATCCCTAGTTACAATAACATGTCAAATGATATACACTACAGGTTATTCTGCCTGTTGTAAAGTCAATATGTAATGCATGTTTATATGCAGCCTTATACCGCCCTCCTGTGGTTGTTTGGTGTATTGTTTGCTGACCTTGAAAAGGAAAGGGATACAATATAATGTGTCAATAATCTCATCTCACACATAAGTCGCTCGAGAGTACAAGTCGCCCCCCGGTCAAACTATGGAAAAAAAAAAACCCGCAACTTATATTTCGGAAAATACGGTAAATACGTCAACACGTGCATACCATCAGTTGTAAACAAGTGCGCACAGAAGATATAATATCGGCGATATGTAACTACTTCAACTTAGAAACTCCAGCTAGAGCGAATGTTGCAAGATGCGGAACCAAAGTGGCCAGGTTCAATATGTTAAACCTGATGCAACATTGTAGAACGAAACCTGTGAACGAGCACCAAGAGTTTGTGGCGGCGGCAGCAGTGAGCATTAACAAGGGCAATTGACCGCAACAACAAACCTTGCTTTGTTGCGCCTTATACAGTAAATACAGTATCTTGCTCATTCACGACACTAGTGTGTGGTGACTGTTCAGTATTAGCCGTCGCTATTGGCCCAGAGCGGACGCTCTTAACCAATGGCGGGGCTGCTTTTTCATGTTGAGGGAAAAAAAAAAACAGTGAGGTACAGGAGAAATAATGTCGGCGGTAATATGGAACTACTGTACTTCAACATAGAAACTCCGCCGAGTACAATAGTTAAGTGCAAAATTGGCGGTGCAAAAGTTGCAAGAGGTGGATTTGAAGTGGCCAGGTTCAATACGTCAAACCTGATAAAACATTTGAGGACGAAACATGTGAATAAGCACCAAGAGCTTGCGGCGGCGGCGGCAGCAGCTGCGAGCATGAACAAGGGGAATGGACCGCAACAACAAACCCTGCTCAATTTTGGATTTTGGAGTTGAACTTGTTGGATTTTTCTACTGCTTGCTTTTGGTTTTGAAAATGGATTTGGGAGCGGAAGTTGTTGCGATGGGTCACTAATACCAAAAACAAACTGTTATAATAATGTCCTATAGCTTTTGTAATTATTCCGACACAATCTCGCTCAAAGATACCTCGTGGATATTATTTCTTACTTTTTTCCTGTTTCACAAAGGTTTTTAAATCTGACCAAGCCATGATAGAAATGGTTTTATATCCAAGTGAGTATGCAGTTCTTTAGGATTACAAGAAAAAAATGCTCATTAATAGCTTTTTCTTCCCCCAAAAGTCTGGTTTCGGTACAGTGTCGGCATCGGCCGATACCGCACAGCTGGGTATTGGAATCGGTATCGGGGCCAAAAAATGGCATCGGAACAACACTAGTCAAAATTACAGGGTTGTGTTTCAGCTTTGTGCATTATGGGGCTAACATTAGCTATTTCATTCCAGTCAAATTGTATTGGTGTTGCCGACATAAATTGTGCCGTTTCTTTATGTACCCACAAACGGTAACACGTGACATCTGTTTATAAATCCAAACCACTGCTGCTCCGGAAAGCTCTCGGTCTCACCGTCTCTGTGCAGACCCCGGGCGCAGCACAGCATGCCCATCATATTTAGGATGATGTCCTGCTCCCGCTGCTTAAAAAAAAAAGAAACAAAACAAAAAAAAACTAGAGGAAACACTGGCCTGCTTACTATAGTCCGTGACTTTTCAAAATCATTGTATTATTTCAGTATGCGCTCTGCTTTATCCGTCTATTTTTAAGGTGAAAGCAAACTGATTAAAAAACTGTTACACAGTCCCCCCCAATTCAAGGGTTTCTCAGGGGATTTGGTGCGCTCCAACACTATGAAATTCTTTATTTTTCAAAAGGGATTGCAAATGCAACTAAAATTTTAAAATGTCCTTTTTTAGGTATGTCGGTCATATTTGAGGGTTGCAGACACAGCCATTTCCAAGATCTGGTGTCCTGGGCAAAAGCGAATGGGTCTTCCTGTGATGGTCTCCAAATTGCCAACTTTGGAAGAGAAGGGTATGGGCTCCAAGCCACAAGAGACATAAAGGTGAGAATAGGGCTGTGCAATTAATCTAAATTCAATTACAATTAAGATTATTACACTCCACGGTTAAAAAAATTGGCATAATCATGAAAAATTATTAATATTTAGTTTGTTTACACAAGGAAATCATACTTGAATTTAAACATTTGCAACTTTTTTTAAATTTTGTAACTCAATTTAGAAATTTTGTTTGGAACTTAGAAAACTATAGTGTCTCAAAGAAATGTATTTGTGTTTATATTTTTTACATTTTCTTGTATCAAAAAAGAAATTACCGTTTGAATAATCGTGATTTCAATTATTACAGAAATAAATTTTGTTGAATATTTTTTCATAATCGAGCAGCCCTAGGTGAGAATAAGGTGGTGTTCACTATACTGTACATTTGACTCCAAATAAAGTTACAAGTGGTAGCAAGTCATATTGACCTCAATTGTCAAAATTTGCGTTAGAGTATGATCTTGACCTTGTACAGATGGTATGTTTTTTTTCTACAATTATAGATACATATGTGCTTATCACTTGGAAGTTATTTGAATTCACTTTAATTTATATTAGTGGTTTATTGTGAAGTTATCAGTTATTTGGGTTTTGGAGGCATTTTAAGTGTTTTTTTTTGTTTTTTTTATAAATTCCATCAGTATGACAACCCCTTGTCATGTTGCTACATATATTTTAACACAATACAGCAACAGATGTAATACCATTTGTGAAAAACAACTAATATGAGAGCTGCGAGCAGCTATAACGGGCCCTCGCAACCCTGTCAAAATTGGGGTATTTGCACATTAAGGTACTTGCAAATCGGGGTACTTGCAAATAGGACAATAAGCATAAAAAATTAGCTGTTTTTGCCAGGCCTGATGTTTTTCCAAAGTTGCATGAGTTTCTTTGAGGATTAGACCGTGAAAAACAGCATAATTTTTCTTTGCAAATGGCTCATCAAAATGGCAACAATGTGCAACAAAATAAAACACTTTAAATAACTTTTCATCTTAAGCATGTTTAGGTGAAACACTCAAAGTTTGTAGACAATCGGAATAAATCTCTTGAAGGAGTTTGTTAAAATACGACTTCTACAAAAGGCCAAAAATGTTGGCCAATTCCAAAATAAAGTAAAAATGGCAAACTTCCTTTAAGATTTAGCCTGTGGCTATACGATACGTTTTTGTAGGTCTTGGGCTGTTCCAGATGTTACGTATGCAACCAAATTTTCGTAGATCTAGGTGAAATATGACCACTATGAAAATCACCAAAAGTTGCGACAATTTCAGAGTAAATTCAAAATGGTTGACTTCCTGTTAGGTTTAGCACATTTCTACAAAAGATGTTTTTAAAGGTCGTAGGCTGTTACATATACCAGCAAATGTTCATAGATGTAGATGAAATTTACAACCCAGAATATTTTGTTAAGCAGGAATTATGAAACGCAAAGTTTGATGCTCAGCCCCATCATATAGTGTTTCGAAAACGTAAAATATTTTTCCCTAATGTTGTCCCACGTAATGAGATGGTACAACTCAAATTTGAAGTGAATCAGGTGAACCATCTCGGACTTGGTGGCAAATGTATGACCCCTGTAAATGTGCACAAATGGTCCAAAGTTGTACTTTGAAATACCCATTACTCACTTCCTGGAAAATGAAATAAAAATATTTCAATAAATTTTCATTTTAAACATCTTTAGATGAAGCATGCAAAGTCTGAAGATGCTCTAGGAGGAGTTCGTTAAAATATGACCACTATGAAAGTCACAAAACGTTGCGACAATTCCAAAGTAAATTCCAAATAGTTGACTTTCTGTAAGGTTTACCACATGGCTAAAAATACATTTTGTAAGTCTTCGGCTGATACATATACCAGCAAATTTTCATAGATGTAGGTGAAACGTACAACCCAGAATCCTTCGTTAAGCAGAAATTATGAAACGCAAAGTTTGATGCTCAGCCCCCGTCATATAGTGTTTCAAAAACATAAAATATTTTTCCCTGATATTGTCCAAAGTGTTGAGATTGTACAACCCAAATTTGAAGTCAATCGGGTGAACAATCTTGGACTAGGGGACAAATGTGTGACCCCTGTAAATGTGCACAAATGGACCAAAGTTGTACATTCAAATAGCCTATGCCTATAAGATAGTTTTTTTGTAGGTCTTGGGCTGTTACTGATGTCTCCTAATCGTCACAGATCTGGTTAAAATGTAGAACCGGGAATGCTTCCTTAAATATGCGTAGGGGTGGGCTACAGAGATTTGTTTTTAAACAAGCACAAGAAATCAATACAGTATTTATTTTTATGCCATGTCTAATGTGTGTGCAACGTTTCTAAATTTTTCGCACAGGTTTAGACCCTCAAAAACTGCAGCACTTTCTTTATAAACAGTGCCTCACCGTGGCATCAGCGTGCGATGAAATAAAAAGATTTCAATAACTTCTCATTTTAAACATGTTTAGATGAAACACCGAACGTTTGAAAACCATCGGATAAAATCTCTCAATAACTTGTCATCTGTAGCATATTTAGGTGAAACACTCGAAGTTTGTAGTCTCTCCGATAAAATCTCTAGGAGTTTGTTAAAATATGACCTCTACAATAGGGCACAATTATTGCCCTATTCAAAAATAAAGTAAAATGGCAGACTTCCTGTAAGATTTAGCCTATGGCCATAAGATACTTTTTTGTAGGTTGTTTTGTAGGCTGTTACAGATGTCTCCAAATTGTAACAGATCTAGTTAAAATGTAGAACCGTGAATGTGTCCTTAAATATGTGTAGGGGGCTCTATAGAGACATGTTTTTAAACAAGCACAATAAATCTCTAGAGTTTTTATTTTTATGCCAGGCCTAATGTGTGTGCAAAGTTTCATGAGTTTTCGCCCAGGTTTAGACCCTCAAAAACAGCATAATTTTCTTTATGGACAGTGCATCGCCGTGGCATCAGCGTCAAATCCAATATAATCAAATACAAATCTTTCAATAACTTTTCATCTTAAACATGTTTAGATGAAACACAGAAAGTTTGAAAACAATCGGATAAAATCTCTAGGAGGAGTTCGTTAAAATATGGCCTCTAAAAGGCCAATATAGGTGCAAAACTTCAAAATACAGCCAAAATGGCAGACTTTGTGTTGGATTTAGCATATGAGACTAGCGACTACAAAACACATATTTGTATTGGGCTGTTACATATGCTTCCAAATGTTCACAGATCTACGTGAAACGTGGAAGCAGGAACGCTTGATTGAAAATTTGTAGGTGGCACTATCGAGCTATTTTTGGAAAATAGCACAGGAAATCTCTAAAATATTTTGATTCATGCAAGGTCTGATGTGTGTGCAAAGTTTCATGAGTTTTCGCCAAAGTTCAGACCCTCTAAAACAGCATGAGTTTTCATGATATACAGTGCGTCGCCACGACAACATCGTACAGCGAAATAAAAAAAGATTTCAATAAGTTTTCATCTTATCCATCTTTAGATAAAGCATGCAAAGTTTGAAGATGATCAGATAAATGCTCTAAGAGGAGTTGGTTAAAATATGACAACTATGACAGTCCCAAAAAGGTGCGTGTAAGGTTCACACCAAGTGAGACAAACAACGCACAAAATGAGAGAAGACACTCAACACAATATTGTCATTTTACTTGCGCAAGGAGAGCGAAGGAAACTGCCGCAACAGTTCCTAAAACCCTCTGATAAGCACCTCCATCTCCTCGCTTTTATTTTCTTAGGAGTCCTTGATTACAAAGGTGTTCCAGCTTGAAGTGAAAGGGGAGCGAAAGCAGCTGGAACACTCTGAACTTGTTTTGTGTGTGTGTGTGATGCTCAGCCCCCGTCATATGGTGTTTCAAAAACGTAAATTATTTTTCCCTATTGTTGTCCCACCTGTTGAGATGGTACAACGCAAATTTGAAGTCAATCGGGTGAACCATTTCGGACTAGGGGTCAAATGTATGACCCCTATAAATGTGCACAAATGGGCTATCGTTCTACTTGAGAATACGCATAACTCACTTCCTGTACATGTTAGGGCATGGGCACCAAAGACTTTTTGTACGTCTGGGGGTGCTACACGTGCGTAGCTACAGTGCTACAGTTTTCGTAGCTGTAGGTCAAATTTACCGGGGCAGGGCTTTGATGAACCACTGGCCAAAAAATTTAGCTAAATTCCAAGGTAAAATCCAAATGTGCTTCCTGTAAGGTTTAGCGCATGGCTATAAAAGACAATTTTGTAGGTCTTATGCTGTTACGTATACCACCAAATTTTCATAGACTAGGTGAAACGTACAACCCAGAATCCTTCGTTAAGACAGAATTATGAAACGCAAAGTTTGATGCTCAGCCCCCGTCATATAGTCTGTTGAAAACATAATTTTTTTTCCATGTTGTTGTCTCAAGTGTTGAGATGGTACAACCCAAATTTTAGGTCAATCGGGTAAACCGTCTACGACTAGGGGGCACATGTATGACCCCTGCAAATTTGCACAAATGGGCCAAAATTTGGCCAGTTTTTTTCAGCAGGGGTTGCACTACAGCATGCTTAAACTGTTGGGGGACCACACCGGAAGACAGGCTGCTGTTGATAATGGCCAAAACCGATTTACCAATTGTCGGGACAATCTCCTTAAAGAGGTGTGGAGGAATGGAGTCATAAGGGGAGCCCGATGGTTTCATATGGCAAACCATTTCCTCCAAGAAACCGGCTCAAACGAATCGAACACTGCTGAACAAGGAACTTGTACAGAGGGATCAAATGTGGCGTTCGAAACAAGAACCCTGGCTGTAGCACCTTGTCAATGAAAAACTGCAAGAATTTGTCGCACATTTCAGGGGATGAGTCCATCCAAGTCAGTTGACGGGGCTTGAGTACAGAGTCGATTGTTTTAAATAGGGCACGTGGATTTTGTCGATTTGCCTGAATCAAACATGACAAATGGTCTCTCTTGGACTCATTCACATTTCTCTGGTAAGGATGCCAGCAGTCCTTTAGGATTTGATAAGCGACCTGCAGCCTGTCTTTTTTCCACCGGCGATCAGCTCTGCGGCATTCTTGTTTAGCTGTGCGAGTGCTCTCATTAAACCAGGGCTCCGGTCTAATTTTATGCCGCCTAATTTTTAATGGAGCCATGGAGTCCAAAATATTAAGATGAATGGAAGTGCTGAGCTCCTCTGTGTTTGAAGAGGGAACACAAAGCTGATCAAAGGCATCAGAGAACTGACTAGCAGTGAGGTGGTTAAAAACCCGGGCCTTGCGCATTAGCTCTGACAGCACTAGAAAACATTACATCAAAGAGCACAGTCTTATAATCAGAGAGCACGTTGTCCAAAACTTTCAAATTTGAGACCGATAGACCATAAGAAAGGACAAGGTCTAAAGTATGTTCTTGTTTGTGAGTGGAGCCAGCCACGCCATCCATCCATCCATTATCTCCCGCTTATCCGAAGTCTGGTCGCGGAGGCAGCAGCTTCAGCAGGGAAGCCCAGACTTCCCTCTCCCCAGCAATCTTCCAGCTCTTCCTGGAGGGATCTCAAGGCGTTCCCAGGCAAGCCGGGAGACATAGTCTCTCCAGCGTGTTCTGGGTCCTCCTCTGGGTCTCCTGCCGGTGGGACATGCCCGGAACACCTCACCAGGGAGGCGTCCAGGAGGCATCCTAATCAGATGCCTGAGCCACCTCAACTGGCTCCTCTCAATGCGGAGGAGCAGCGGCTCGACTCTGAGTCCCTCCCGGATGGCCAAACTTCTCACCCTATCTCTAAGGGAGAGCCCGGACACCCTGCGAAGGAAACCCATTTCGGCCGCTTGTATCCGAGATCTTGTTCTTTCGGTCATGACCCACAGCTCATGGCCATAGGTGAGAGTAGGAACGTAGATCGACCGGTAAATTGAGAGCTTCGCCTTTCGGCTGAGCTCCTTCTTCACCACGACAGACCGATACAGGGTCCGCATCACAGCAGACGCTGCACCGATCCGCCTGTCGATCTCCCGTTCCATCTTACCCTCACTCGTGAACAAGACTCCAAGATACTTGAACTCCTCCACTTGGGGCAGAATCCCATCCCCGACCCGGAGAGGGCACGCCACCCTTTTCCGACTGAGGACCATGGTCTCAGATTAGGAGGTGCTGATTTTCATTCCGACCGTTTCACACTCCAGCGAGAGTTGGAGATCGCGGCTTGAAGAAGCCAACAGCACCACATCATCCGCAAAAAGCAGAGAGCAATACTGAGGCCACCAAAGCGGACCCCCTCGACACCTCGGCTGTGCGTAGAAATTCTGTCCATAAAAGTTATGAACAGAATCGGTGACAAAGGGCAGCCTTGGCGGAGTCCAACCCCCGAATCCAACTTACTGCCGGCAATGCGGACCAAACTCTGACATCGGTGGTACAGGGACCGGACAGCCCTCATCAGGGGGCTCGGTACCCCGTACTCCCGAAGCACCCCCCACAGAACTCCCCGAGGGACACGGTCGAACACCTTCTCCAAGTCCACAAAACACATGTAGACTGGTTGGGCGAACTCCCATCACCCTCGAGGACCCTGCTGAGGGTGTAGAGCTGGTCCACTGTTCCACGGCCGGGACGAAAACCACATTGCTCCTCCTGAATCCGGGATTCGACCTTCCGATGGACCCTCCTCTCCAGCACCCCTGAATAGACCTTGCCGGGGAAGCTGAGGGGTGTGATCCCTCTGTAATTGGAGCACACCCTCCGGTCCCCCTTCTTTAAATGGGGGACCACCGCCCCGGTCTGCCAATCCAGAGGCACTGTCCCCGATGTCCACGCGATGTTGTAGAGACGTGTCAACCATGACAGCCCCTCAACATCCAGAGCTTTTATGAACTCCGGGCGGATCTCATCCACCCACGGGGCTTTGCCACCGAGGAGCTTTTTGACTACCTCGGTTACTTCAACCCCAGAGATAGGAAAGCCCACCTCAGAATCTCCAGGCTCTGCTTCCTCAGTGGAAGGCGTGTCGGTGGAATTGAGGAGGTCTTCGAAATACTCTCCCCACCGACCCACAACGTCCCGAGTTGAGGTCAGCAGCACCCCATCTCCACTATAAACAAGTGTTAATGGTGCACTGCTTCCCTCTCCTGAGACGTCGGATGGTGGACCAGAATTTCCTCGAAGCCATCCAAAAGTCATTTTCCATGGCCTCCCCGAACTCCTCCCACACCTGAGTTTTTGCCTCAGCAACCGCCAGAGCTGCATTCCGCTTGGCCAGCCAGTACCTGTCAGCTGCCTCCGGGGTCCCGCAGGCCAAAAAGGCCCGATAGGACTCCTTCTTCAGCTGGACAGCATCCCTTATCGCTCGGGGATTGCCGCCACGACAGGCACCGACCACCTTGCGGCCACAGCTCCGATTGGCCGCCTCAACAATGGAGGCACGAAACATGGTCCACTCGGACTCGATGTCCCCCGCCTCCACCGGTCGTGGGAAAAGTTCTGTCGGAGGTGGGAGTTGAAACTCCTTCTGACGGGATTCTGCCAGACGTTCCCAGCAAACCCTCACAATACGTTTGGGTCTGCCAGGTCGGACCGGCATCTTCCCCACCATCGGAGCCAACTCACCACCAGATGGTGATCAGTTGACAGCTCTGCCCCTCTCTTCACTCGAGTGTCCAAAACATACGGCCGCAAGTCCGATGATACGACTACAAAGTCGATCATCGAACTGCGGCCTAGGGTATCCTCGTGCCAAGTGCACATATGGACACCCTTATGTTTGAACATGGTGTTCATTATGGACAATCCTTGATGGGCACAGAAGTCCAATAACCGAACACCGCTCGGGTTCAGATCGGGGGGCCGTTCCTCCCAATCACACCTCTCCAGGTCTCACTGTCATTGCCCACGTGAGCATTGAAGTCCCCCAGCAGAACGATGGAGTCCCCAGGTGGAGCGCCTTCCAGCACACCCTCCAAGGACTCCAAAAAGGGTGGGTACTCTGCACTGCTGTTTGGTGCATAAGCACAAACAACAGTCAGGACCCGTCCCCCCACCCTCAGGCGGAGGGAGGCTACCCTCTCGTCCACCGGGCTAAACCCCAATGTACAGGCGCCAAGCCGAGGGGCAATAAGTATTCCCACTCCTGCTCGGCGCCTCTCACCCTGGGCAACTCCAGAGTGGAAGAGTGTCCAACCCCGCTCGAGAGGACTGGTACCAGAACCCAAGCTGTGCGTTGAGGTGAGCCCGACTATATCTAGTCGGAACCTCTCAGCCTCACACACCAGCTCAGGCTCCTTCCCTGCCAGAGAGGTGACATTCCATGTCCCAAGAGCTAGTTTTTGTTGCCGGGGATCGGACCGCCATCATGAGCCGTCACCTTTTCGTGGTGGAGGGGTTTGTGCACCCTAATGATCCTCGGAGCTAAGTTGTCTGGGGCTTTATGCCCCTGGTAGGGTCACCTATGGCAAACAGGTCCTAGGTGAGGGACCAGACTAAGCACGGCTCAAAGTGACCCCTTATGAAGAAAAAAATTAATGGATCACTTTTTCCCTCTTCCGGACGTGGGTCACCGGGGCCCCCTTCTGGAGCCAGGCCTGGAGGTGGGGCTCGATGGCGAGCGCCTGGTGGTCGGGCCTGCACCCACGGGGCCCGGCCGGGCTCAGCCCGAAAAGGACACGTGGGTCCCCCTTCCCATGGGCTCACCACTGGTGGGAGGAGCCAAAGGGGTCAGGTGCCGTGTGAGCTGGGCGGCGGCAGAAGACAGAGACCTTGGCGGTCCGATCCCCGGCAGCCGGCCACGCATTGCACCAAATTAAAAGTCAATGAGTCTTAAAAAGTCATTTGCCAGTGTTTTTTCAGGACAACGCACGTGAATATTAAAGTCCTCCATGACCAGGATGTGATCATATTGCAACATGATTTCGGCGAGGAGATTTAAAAAGTAACTCAGAAACTCCTTGTTGTATTTGGGAGGACGCTATATGACAGCGCAGAGCACAGGGACGGCACTGGCAACTTCAAATAATGTGCCTTCAAAGCTGCGGAAACGCTGTGGCGAATATACACTGTTTACATTTAAATTTGTTTTTAAAAACAGTCGCCGTTCCTCCACCTCGGCCTGAAGTTCTCGGCGCATCCAAGTAAGAGTATGCAGGTGGTAATAATTCAAGCATCGCACTGCACTCACCGGCGCCAGTCCAAGTCTCTGTCAGGCAGAGGAAATCCAAGTTGTTGGAAAGAAATAGCTCCCTCAGGACAAACGATTTGTTCGTCAACGACCGGGCGTTCAGGCGCGTTCCTTGTGGGAGCACCAGCAGAAGCAGATGCGCGTGCCACCTCCTTGACAAGTTGGCGATTCAAACCGCGTCCGATGGCGCTTGGTGGGCGGCGGCGCAGCCGACGACGGGTATCAGGCAGCCAGCAGGGGGGTCCTGGGCGAGGCACAGCGGTGGAATACGTCCGTGCGTCCATGAGCAAGCAGGGGACGAAGCGTGCACCTGCTCCCTTTTTTGCCTCGCTAGCTTGCCACCACGTTTGCCTCGGCGCTGTTTTCGCGGTGGTGGTTGCGCTGGGAGATAGAAGAGGTCCGTCGTGATGTCAGCAGGCAACGTCTCTTTCCAGTTGTGCTCAAACGCATCCGAACTTCCAACGCTGCATCTCAAGTCCAATAAAGTATAAGTGAATAAGTAAAATATTATATGATATACCGCGCATCGTCACTACAACATACAAGAAAATAAAAAGATTTCAATAACTTTTAATGTTGAACATGTTTAGATGAAGCATGCAAAGTTTGAACACAATCACATAAATGCTCTAGGAGTTTGTTAAAATACAACCACTATGAAAGTCACAAAAATTTGCTACAATGCCAAAGTAAATTCAAAATGGTTGACTCCCGTAAGGTTTAGCAATTGGCTATAAAATACATTTTTGTAGGCCTTAGGCTTTTACATATACCAGCAAATGTTCATAGATGTAGGTGAAACGTACAACCCAGAATCCTTCGTTAAGCATGAATTACGAAACGCAATTTGATGCTCAGCCCCCGACATATAGTGTTTATAACGTAAAAGATTTTCCCCTATTGTTGTCCAACGTGATGAGATGGTACAACCCAAATTTGTAGTCAATCTTGTGAACCATCTCGTACTAGGGGGCAAATGTAATACCCCTGTAAATGTGCACAAATGGTACAAATTTGTACTTTCAAATATTCATTACTCACTCTCTGGACAACTAAATAAAAATATTTCAATAACTTAACTTAAACATCTTTAGATGAAGCATGCAAAGTTTGAAGACGATCAGATAAATGCTCTAGGAGGAGTTCGTTAAAATATGACCACTATGAAAGTCACAAAAAGTTGCGACAATTCTAACGTAAATTAAAAATGGTTGACTTCCTGTAAGGTTTAGTACATGGGTATAAAATACATTTTTGTAGGTCTTGTGCTATTACATATACCAGCAAATGTTCATAGATGTAGATGAAACTTACAACCCAGAATCTTTTGTTAAGCAGGAATTATGAAACGCAAATTTTGATGCTCAGCCCCTGTCATATAGCGCTTCGAAAAAAACAATACAATATGTAAAAGATTATTCACTATTGTTGTCCCACGTGATGAGATTGGCTATAAAATACATTTTTGTAGACCTTAGGCTTTTACATATACCAGCAAATGTTCATAGATGTAGGTGAAACGTACAACCCAGAATCCTTCGTTAAGCATGAATTATGAAACGCAATTTGATGCTCAGCCCCCGACATATAGTGTTTCAAAAACGTAAAAGATTTTCCCCTATTGTTGTCCAACGTGATGAGATGGCACAACCCACATTTGAAGTCAATCGGGTGAACCATCTCGGACTTGGGGGCAAATGTATGACCCCTGTAAATGTGCACAAAGAATCCAAGTTGTACTTTCAAATACTCATTACACACTTTCTGGAAAACGAAATAAAAAGATTTCAAGAACTTTTTATCTTAAACATCTGTAGATGAAGCATGCAACATTTGAAGACGATCGGATAAATGCTCTTGGGGAGTTCGTTAAAATATGACCACTATGAAAGTCACAAAAAGTTGCAACAATTCCAAAGAAAATTCAAAATGGTTGACTTCCTGTAAGGCTTAGAACATGGCTATAAAATACATTTTTGTAGGTCTTAGGCTGTTACATATACCAGCAAAATTTCATAGATGTAGGTAAAACGTACAACCTAGAACCCTTTGTTTAGCAGGAATTATGAAACGCAAACATTGATAATCAGCCCCTGTCATATAGTGTTTCAAAAATGTAAAATATATTTTAAACCCAAAATGTGTTAAAAAGTGGAATAATAATAACTAGAGACTGCAATTTCTGGACAAATTGCATTTGAAGACGAAGGAAGCTAAATGGAAACCAGAGAATGCGTTGGAATGAAGTTGAATGAAGTTGAATGACCTTGAAAAAAATCAGAAGGGAAACAAGAAAATAGGAAGTAAGGAAACAATGAAAGAAGGAAGTCGGGGAAAAAAGAAGGAAAACAAAGAATGATGGAATCAAAGGAAGGGAGGAAGCAATGAACCAAGATAGCAGGGAAAACAAGCAATAAAGAAAACAAAAGACGACAAAATAGTAGGAAGGAAAGGATGAGGTGAAGAAATGGGGAAGAAAGGACACTAGGAAGCAAGGAAGGAAGAAAACAAGGAATCTCGGGAAGGAAGGAACCTGATGATGAGAAATCAGGGTGTCCCAATATTTTGGAACAAAAATGGCTGCTTCATTAGGGACACTTGGGATGAAAAATCGGGGTGTCCCAATACTTTTGAACAACATGGCTGCTTTATTAGGGACACCTTGGTATGAAAAATCGGGGTGTCCCAATACTTTTGAACAACATGGCCACTTCATTAGGGACACCTGGGGATGAAAATTCTCGGTGTTCCAATATGTAAGTGGCCGCCTTACTGGGGCTGGCTGAGGGGTGAGAATCATGGGTGCAGCTAATATCCCTGCCCAAGATGGCCGCCGCACTGGGGAGACCTCGGGGTGAGTATCCCCAGTCTAGCCAATGTCCCTGCCCAAGATGGCTGCCGCACTGGGGAGACTTCGGGGAGAGTTTCCCCAGTCTAGCTAATGTCCCTGACCAAGATGGGGGCTGCACTGGGGAGACCTCGGGGTGAGTATGCAACTGGTAATGAATGGTGAAATTGTGTGGCTTTTTTAAGGGTGAATGAGTTCAATGTGTGGGAAGTACGAATTTTGGGGGTGTTGAAAAGCTGAATGTGAGTTGAATGACTTGGAAATTGGAAGACTGTAAATGCGAAAAGTTCAATCTGCCAATGGAAATGAATGGTGAATAGTTGAATTTTTGTGGGTTTTTTTTTAGGTGTGAAAAAGTTTTTGGTGTGAGAAGTATGAATTCTGGGGGTGTTGAAAAACTGAGTATGAGTTGAATGAATTGAATGACTTGAATTTGTGGAAATTGAGAAGGTGTAAATTTGAAAAGTTGAATGTTCTAATGGAAATTAATTTTTAATACTGGAATTTTTGTGTTTTTTTTAAGGGTGAATAAGTTGAATGTGTTTGGAGTAGGAATTTTGGGGGTGTTGAAAAGCTGAATGTCAGTTTAATGAGTTGAATGACTTGAATTTGTGGAAATTGGGAAGGTGTAAATGTGTAAAGTTGAATGTGCAAATGGAAATGAATGTTGAATAGTTGAATTTTTGTGGGGTTTTTTTTAGGTGTGAAAATGTTTTTGGTGTGAGAATTATGAATTTTGGGGGTGTTGGAAAGCTGAATGTGAGCTGAATGAGTTGAATGACTTGAATTTGTGTAAATTAGAATGGTGTAAATGCTAAAAGTTAAATCTGCCAATGGAAATGAATGGTGAATCGTTGAATTTTTTCGGGTTTTTGAAGTGTGAATGAGTTGAGTGTGTGGGAAATAGGAATTTTGGGGGTGTTGAAAAGCTGAATGTGAGCTGAATGAGTTGAATGACTTGAACTTGTGGAAATTGGGAAGGTGTAAACATAAAGTTGAATCTTTCAATGGAATTGAATGGTTAAAAGTAGAATTTTGTGTGGGGGTTTAACGATGAATGAGTTGAATGTGTGGGAAATAGGAATTTTGGGGGTGTTGAAAAGTTGAATGTGAGCTGAATGAGTTGAATGACTTGAATTTGTGGAAATTGAAACGGTGTAAATGTGAAAAGTTGAATGTGCCAATGGAAATGAATGGTGAATAGTTGAATTTTTGTGGGGGGTTTTTAAGGGTGAATGAGTTGAACGTGTGGAAAATAAGAATTTGGGGTGTGTTGAAAAGCATGACCAATATGAGCTGAATGAGGTGAATGTTGTGAATTTCAAATTGGAATGATGTAAATGTGAATAGTTGAATATGGCAATGGGAATGAATGGTGGAATTTTGTGGTTTTTTTACTGGTGAATACGTTGAATGTGTGGGAAGTAGGAATTTTGGGTGTGTTGAAAAGTTTACCAATGTGAGTTGAATGACTTGAATGTTGTGAATTTGAAATTGAATTGGTGTAAATGTTAAATTTTGAATGCATCAATGGAAATGAATGGTGAATAGTAGAATAGTTGAATTATTGTGGGTTTTCTAAGGGTGAATAAGTTGAATTTTGGGAAGTAGGAAATGTGGGTGTGTTGAAAAGCTTTATCAATGTGAGTTGAATCTTGTGAATTTGAAATTGGAATGGTATAAATGTGACATGTATGTTGAATGTGCCTTTGGAAATGAATGTTTTTTTTTTTTTTGGGGGGTGAAAAACGTGAAATTGTGAACAATTTGAAATGTTTTGAAACAAGTAAAATACGACCCAAGATGGCATGAATATTCTGAATGTTTTGAAACTTGAATGATGTGAATCGGGTGAAAAATGTGGAAGGAGATGCACGCCAAAAAATGGAAGGAATAATAATCATAATAATAATAAAGAATATGAATAACATATGTGTGAAGGCCTTCACCTTCGCCTTTACACAACTAGAGAATGCAATTTCTGTTGAAATTGCGTGTGAAGGCGAAGGAAGCTGAAAAGAAAATGCGGAATGCGTTGGAATGAAGTTGAATACAGTGGAATAAAGTTGAATGATACTATATAAAGTTGAATGATACTGAATGAAGTTGAAAACAGTGGAGTGAAGTTCCAGCTCATTTGGGTCGCTTCCGGTCAATTTCCGGGTCATTTGGGTCACTTCTGGGTCACTAGGGGTCACTGCCCAAGATGGCCGCCGCACTGGGGAGACCTCGGGGTGACTATCGCCAGTCTGGCTAATGTCCATGTCCAAGATGGCCGCCGCACCGGAGAGACCTCAGGGTGAGTATCCCTAGTCTAGCTAATGTCCCTGTCCAAGGTGGCCGCTGCACCGGGGAGACCTCGGGGTGAGTATCCCCAGTCTAGCTAATGTCCCTGTCCAAGATGGCCGCCGCACTGGGGAGACCTAACGGTGAGTATCCCCAGTCTATCTAATCTCTCTCTCCAAGATGGCCGCCGCAGTGTGGCGACCTCGGGATGAGTATCCCCTGTCAAGCTAATGTCCCTGCCCAAAATGGCCACCGCACTTGGAAGACCTCGGGGTGAGGATCCCTAGTCAAGCTAATGTTCCTGCCCAAGATGGCCGCCACACTGGGGAGACCTCACGGTGAATATCAATCAATCAATCAATCAATCACATTTTATTTATATAGCACTTTTCATACATAAAAATGCAACTCAAAATGCTTTAAAACATTCAAAGCAAAACATAGATAATTAGGAAAAAAAAAAAAAAATCCGTTCATGCCCTCCCTCCCAACAAACCCAAGACAGATATCCATTAGTACATCAGCAATCATTCACACACACCCACACAAAGTGCACAACCTGATAAAATGTGTTAAAAAGACATGACAAGGCACAGAGAAACCATATGAGGAAAGGGTACCCAAGGGGAGCTCTCCGCGCCGAAGGGAATGACAGCCCACGGCCACAGGGGCGCCACCACCATAGAGGCCCGGATTAGACAGGCGGACCCCACACAAAGTGTAGAGGCCGCCGGCCACCTGCGATGACAGCCCCCGCGGGAAGGGCAGCCACACCTCCCTCAAAGCGGAGGCTCCCCCGTGAGAAACACTGGAGCTAAAAGCTGACAACGGCAGGGAGCAACAAAACTAAAAGACAGAACAGTAGTATAGTCTAAGAACTAGAATCAGTAAGATAAGATAGGAAAAAAAAAAAAAAAGAAAGAAAAAAAAAAAATTATCTTCAATCAAAAGAAAAGATAAATTATTTAAAAGTTGTTGAAAGCCAAACTAAAAAGGTGTGTCTTGAGCTTCCTCTTAAAAATATCAACAGTCTCTGCAGACCTGACGTCCTCTGGCAGGCTATTCCAAAGGTGAGGACCAAAACGGCTGAATGCAGCCTCGCCATGCATTTTGGTCCTCACCCTTGGAATAAATAAAAGGCCGGCGCCAGAGGACCTCAGGATCCGCGAAGGTTGGTATGATAAAAGCAAATCAGATAAATAAGATAGCCCAAGACCATTAACACATTTATAAACTAATAAAAGTACTTTAAAACCGATCCTGAAACACACAGGGAGCCAATGCAGCAATTTCAAAACTGGCGTAATATGCTCCCACCCTCTGGTTCTCGTCAGCACCCGAGCGGCTGAATTCTGCAGTAGTTGCAGTGGTGAAATGCTCTTTTTCGGGAGGCCAGAGAGCAGGGCATTACAGTAATCTAAACGACAGGAAATAAAAGCATGCATCAGCACTTCCGTGTTAGCCTGAGAGAGAAACGGGTGGACTCTGGCGATATTCTTAAGGTGATAAAAACCAATCTTGGTTACATTTTTAATATGAGGAATAAAACTGAGCTCAGAGTCAAAAATGACGCCAAGGTTCTTCACACAATGTGAGGGATTAAAAATGTGTAGTTTTGGTAAAAGCTTCTCTCTCTGACCTTCGGGACCGATAACTTAAACCTCAGTTTTGTCCTGATTGAGCTGTAGGAAATTATCTGCCATCCATGACTTGATATCTAAAATGCAATTTAAAAGGGTATCAATGGGTCCTGTGTCATCAGAATATCCCCAGTCTAGCTAATGTGCCTGCCCAAGATGGCCGCCACACTGTAGAGAACTCAGGTTGAGTTTCCACAGTCTCGCTAATGTCCCTGTCCAAGATGGCGGCCGCCCTTGGGAGACCTCACGGTGAGTATCCCCAGTCTATCTAATGTCTCTGTCCAAGATGGCCGTCGCACTGTGGCGACCACGGGGTGAATATCCCCAGTCCAGCTAATGTCCCTGCCCAAGATGGCCGCCTGTCCAAGATGGCCGCCGCACTTGGAAGACTTCGGGGTGAAGATCCCCGGTCAAGTTAATGTCCCTGCCCAAGATGGCCGCCGCACTGGGGAGACCTCGGGGTGAGTATCCCCAGTCTAGCTAATGTCCCTTCCCAAGATGGCCACCACACTGGGGAGACCTTGTGTTGAGTATCCCCAGTCTAGGTAATGTCCCTGTCCAAGATGGCCACCGCACTGGGGAGACCTCGGGGTGAGTATCCCCAGTCTAGCTAATGTCCCTGTCCAAGATAGCCGCCGCACTGGGGAGACCTCAGGGTGAGTATCCCCAGTCTAGCTAATGTCCCTGTCAAAGATGGCCGCCACACTGGATAGACCTTGTGGTGAATATCCCCAGTCTAGCTAATGTCCCTGTCCAAGATTGCCGCCTCTCTGGGTATACCTCGGGGGGACTATCCCCAGTCTAGCTAATGTCCCAGTCCAAGATGGCCGCCGCACTGGGTAGACCTCGGGGTGAGTATCCCCAGTCTAGCTAATTTCCCTGTCAAAGATGGCCGCCACACTGGGGAGACCTCGGGGTGAGTATCCCCAGTCTAGCTAATGTCCCTTCTCAAGATGGCCGCCACACTGGGGAGACCTCGGGTTGAGTATGCCCAGTCTAGCGAATGTCCCTGTCCAAGATGGCCGCCGCACTGGGGTGACCTCGGATTGAGTATCCCCAGTCTAGCTAATGTGCATGTCCAAGATGGCCGCCGCACTGGGCAGACCTCGGGTTGAGTATGCCCAGTCTAGCGAATGTCCCTGTCCAAGATGGCCGCCGCACTGGGGTGACCTCGGATTGAGTATGCCCAGTCTAGCTAATGTCCCTGTCCAAGATGGCCGCCGCACTGGGGTGACCTCGGATTGAGTATGCCCAGTCTAGCTAATGTCCCTGTCCAAGATGGCCGCCGCACTGCGGTGATCTCGGATTGAGTATCCCCAGTCTAACTAATGTCCCTGTCCAAGATGGCCACCGCACTGGGGAAACCTCGGGCTGAGTATCCCCAGTCTAGCTAATGTCCCTGTCCAAGATGGCCAGCGCACTGGGGAGACCTCGGGGTGACTATCCACAGTCTAGCTAATGTCCCTGTCCAAGATGGCCGCCGCACTGGGGAGACCTCGGGGTGAGTATCCCCAGTCTAGCTAATGTTCCTGTCCAAGATGGCCGCCGCACTGGGGTTACCTCGGGGCAAGTATGCCCAGTCCAGCTAATGTCCCTGTCCACGATGGCCGCCTCTCTGTGTAGACCTTGGGGGGAGTATCCCCAGTGTAGCTAATGTGCCTGTCCAACATGGCCGCCGCACTGGGGAGACCTTGGGGTGAGTATCCCCAGTCTAGCTAATGTCCCTGTCCAAGATGGCCGTCACACTGGGGAGACCTTGTGTTGAGTATCCCCAGTCTCGCTGATGTGCCTGTCCAAGATGGCCGCCGCACTGAGGAGACCTCGGGGTGAGTATCCCCAGTCTAGCTAATGTCCCTGTCCAAGATGGCAGCCGCACTGGGGAGACCTCGGAGTGAGTATCCCCAGTCTAGCTAATGTCCCTGTCCAAGATGGCCAGCGCACTGGGGAAACCTCGGGCTGATATCCCCAGTCTCGCTAATATCCCTGTCCAAGATGGCCAGCGCACTGGGGAGACCTCCGGGTGAGTATTCCCAGTCTAGCTAATGTCCCTGTCCAAGATAGCCGCCGCACTGAGGAAACCTCGGGGTGAGTATCCTCAGTCTAGCTTATGTCCCTGTCCAAGATGGCCGCCTCTCTGGGCAGACTTCGGGGGGAGTATCCCCAGTCCAGCTAATGTCCCTGCCCAAGATGGCCGCCGCACTGTCGAGAACTCGGGTTGAGTTTCCACAGTCTAGCCAATGTCCCTGTCCAAGATGGCCGTCACACTGGGGAGACATTGTGTTGAGTATCCCCAGTCTAGCTGATGTGCCTGTCCAAGATTGCCGCCTCTCTGGGTATACCTCGGGGGGACTATCCCCAGTCTAGCTAATGTCCCAATCCAAGATGGCCGCCGCACTGGGTAGACCTCGGGTTGAGTATCCCCAGTCTAGCTAATTTCCCTGCCAAAGATGGCCGCCACACTGGGGAGACCTTGTGGTGAGTATCCCCTGTCTAGCTAATGTCCCTGTCCAAGATGGCCGCCTCTTTGGGTATACCTCGGGGGGAGTATCCCCAGTCTAGCTAATGCCCCTGTCAAAGATGGCCGCTGCACTGGGGAGACCTCGGGGTGAGTATCCCCAGTCTAGCTAATGTCCCTTCCCAAGATGGCCACCACACTGGGGAGACCTTGTGTTGAGTATCCCCAGTCTAGCTAATGTGCATGTCCAAGATGGCCGCCGCACTGGGGAGACCTCGGGGTGAGTAGCCCCAGTCTAGCGAATGTCCCTGTCCAAGATGGCCGCCGCACTGGGGTGACCTCGGATTGAGTATCCCCAGTCTAGCTAATGTCCCTGTCCAAGATGGCCGCCGCACTGCGGTGACCTCGGATTGAGTATCCCCAGTCTAGCTAATGTCCCTGTCCAAGATGGCCACCGCACTGGGGAAACCTCGGGCTGAGTATCCCCAGTCTAGCTAATGTCCCTGTCCAAGATGGCCAGCGCACTGGGGAGACCTCGGGGTGACTATCCACAGTCTAGCTAATGTCCCTGTCCAAGATGGCCGCCGCACTGGGGAGACCTCGGGGTGAGTATCCCCAGTCTAGCTAATGTTCCTGTCCAAGATGGCCGCCGCACTGGGGTTACCTCGGGGCAAGTATGCCCAGTCCAGCTAATGTCCCTGTCCACGATGGCCGCCTCTCTGTGTAGACCTTGGGGGGAGTATCCCCAGTGTAGCTAATGTGCCTGTCCAACATGGCCGCCGCACTGGGGAGACCTTGGGGTGAGTATCCCCAGTCTAGCTAATGTCCCTGTCCAAGATGGCCGTCACACTGGGGAGACCTTGTGTTGAGTATCCCCAGTCTCGCTGATGTGCCTGTCCAAGATGGCCGCCGCACTGAGGAGACCTCGGGGTGAGTATCCCCAGTCTAGCTAATGTCCCTGTCCAAGATGGCAGCCGCACTGGGGAGACCTCGGAGTGAGTATCCCCAGTCTAGCTAATGTCCCTGTCCAAGATGGCCAGCGCACTGGGGAAACCTCGGGCTGATATCCCCAGTCTCGCTAATATCCCTGTCCAAGATGGCCAGCGCACTGGGGAGACCTCCGGGTGAGTATTCCCAGTCTAGCTAATGTCCCTGTCCAAGATAGCCGCCGCACTGAGGAAACCTCGGGGTGAGTATCCTCAGTCTAGCTTATGTCCCTGTCCAAGATGGCCGCCTCTCTGGGCAGACTTCGGGGGGAGTATCCCCAGTCCAGCTAATGTCCCTGCCCAAGATGGCCGCCGCACTGTCGAGAACTCGGGTTGAGTTTCCACAGTCTAGCCAATGTCCCTGTCCAAGATGGCCGTCACACTGGGGAGACATTGTGCTGAGTATCCCCAGTCTAGCTGATGTGCCTGTCCAAGATTGCCGCCTCTCTGGGTATACCTCGGGGGGACTATCCCCAGTCTAGCTAATGTCCCAATCCAAGATGGCCGCCGCACTGGGTAGACCTCGGGCTGAGTATCCCCAGTCTAGCTAATTTCCCTGTCAAAGATGGCCGCCACACTGGGGAGACCTTGTGGTGAGTATCCCCTGTCTAGCTAATGTCCCTGTCCAAGATGGCCGCCTCTTTGGGTATACCTCGGGGGGAGTATCCCCAGTCTAGCTAATGCCCCTGTCAAAGATGGCCGCTGCACTGGGGAGACCTCGGGGTGAGTATCCCCAGTCTAGCTAATGTCCCTTCCCAAGATGGCCACCACACTGGGGAGACCTTGTGTTGAGTATCCCCAGTCTAGCTAATGTGCATGTCCAAGATGGCCGCCGCACTGGGGAGACCTCGGGGTGAGTAGCCCCAGTCTAGCGAATGTCCCTGTCCAAGATGGCCGCCGCACTGGGGTGACCTCGGATTGAGTATCCCCAGTCTAGCTAATGTCCCTGTCCAAGATGGCCGCCGCACTGCGGTGACCTCGGATTGAGTATCCCCAGTCTAGCTAATGTCCCTGTCCAAGATGGCCACCGCACTGGGGAAACCTCGGGCTGAGTATCCCCAGTCTAGCTAATGTCCCTGTCCAAGATGGCCAGCGCACTGGGGAGACCTCGGGGTGACTATCCACAGTCTAGCTAATGTCCCTGTCCAAGATGGCCGCCGCACTGGGGAGACCTCGGGGTGAGTATCCCCAGTCTAGCTAATGTTCCTGTCCAAGATGGCCGCCGCACTGGGGTTACCTCGGGGCAAGTATGCCCAGTCCAGCTAATGTCCCTGTCCACGATGGCCGCCACACTGGATAGACCTTGTGGTGAGTATCCCCAGTCTAGCTAATGTGCCTGTCCAAGATGGCCGCCGCACTGGGGAGACCTCGGGGTGAGTATCCCCAGTTTAGCGAATTTCCCTGTTCATGATGGCCAGCGCACTGGGGAGACCTTGTGGTGAGTATCCCCAGTCTAGCTAATGTCCCTGTCCAAGATGGCCGCCTCTCTTGGTAGACTTTGGAGTTTGTATCCCCAGTCTAGCTAATGTCCCTGTCCAAGATGGCCAGCGCACTGGGGAGACCTTGTGGTGAGTATCCCCAGTCTAGCTAATGTCCCTGTCCAAGATGGCCACCGCACTGGGGAGACCTCGGGCTGAGTATCCCCAGTCTAGCTAATGTCCCTGTCCAAGATGGCCAGTGCACTGGGGAGACCTTGGGGTGAGTATCCCGGTCTAGCTAATGTCCCTGTCCAAGATGGCCGCCTCTCTGGGTAGACGTCGGGGGGAGTATCCCCAGTCTAGCTAATGTTCCTGACAAAGATGGCCGCCGCACTGGGGAGACCTCGGGGCGAGTATCCCCAGTCTAGCTAATGTTTCTGTCCAAGATGTCCACCGCACTGGGGAGACCAACAGGCAATAACACTGGTCCACTGGAAATGAATGGTGAAATTGTGTGGCTTTTTTAAGTGTGAATGAGTTTAATGTGTAAAAATTAGGATTTTTGGCTGGTGCTGAAAAGCTCAATGTGAGTTGAATGAGTTGAATGACTTACATTTGTGGAAATTCGGAAAGTGTAAATGTGAAAAGTTGAATGTTCCAATGGAAATTAATGGTTCATATTGGGTTTTGTGTTTTTTTTTAAGGGTGAATGAGTTAAATGTGTGGGAAATAAGAATTTGGGGTGTGTTGAAAAGCTTGACCAATATGAGTTGAATGAGATGAATGTTGTAAATTTCAAATTGGAACGATGTAAATGTGAATTGTTGAATATGGCAATGGGAATGAATGGTGGCGTTTTGTGTTTTTTTTACAGGTGAATTAGTTGAATGTGTAGAAAGTAGTAATTTTGGGGCTGTTGAAAAGCTGAATGTGAGTTGAATGACTTGAATTTGTGGGAATTGGAATGGTGTAAATGTGAAAAGTTACATTTTCCAATGGCAATTATTTTTTAATAGTTGAATTTTTGTGTGTTTATAATGGTGAATGAGTTGAATGTGTGGGAATTAGGAATTCTGGATGTGTTGAAAAGCTGAATGTGAGTTGAATGACTTGAATTTGTGGAAATTGGGAAGGTTTACATGTGAAAAGTTGGAATTTTCCAATGGAAATTAATTATTAATAGTTGAATTTTTGTGTTGTTTTTAAGGGAAAATGAGTTGAAAATGTGGTAAGTAGGAATTTTGGGGGTGTTGAAAAGTTGAATGTAACCTGAATAAGTTGAATGACTTGAATTTGTGGAAATTGGAATGGTGTAAATGTGAAAAGTTACATTTTCCAATGGCAATTATTTTTTAATAGTTGAATTTTTGTGTGTTTATAATGGTGAATGAGTTGAATGTGTGGGAATTAGGAATTCTGGATGTGTTGAAAAGCTGAATGTGAGTTGAATGACTTGAATTTGTGGAAATTGGGAAGGTTTACATGTGAAAAGTTGGAATTTTCCAATGGAAATTAATTATTAATAGTTGAATTTTTGTGTTGTTTTTAAGGGAAAATGAGTTGAAAATGTGGTAAGTAGGAATTTTGGGGGTGTTGAAAAGTTGAATGTAACCTGAATAAGTTGAATGACTTGAATTTGTGGAAATTGGAATGGTGTAAATGTGAAAAGTTGAATGTGCCAATGGAAATGCATGGTGAATAGTTGAATTTTTTGTAGGTATTTTCAGGGTGAATGTGTGGGAAATAGGAATTTGGGGTGTGTTGAAAAGCTTGACCAATATGAGTTGAATGAGATGAATGTTGTGAACTTCAAATTGGAATGATGCAAATGTGAATTGTTCAATATGGCAGTGAGAATGAATGGTAGAATTTTGTGTTTTTTTTGTAGGTGAATAAGATGAATTTTTGGGAAGTAGGAATTGTGCGTGTGTTGAAAAGCTTTACCAATGTGAGTTGAATCTTTTGAATTTTACATTGGAATGGTGGAAATGGGAAATGTTGAAAGTGCCATTGGAAATGAATGGTTTTTTTTGGAGTGAAAAGTGGAAAATATTGGGGAAACGGTGAATTTCGCCTTCACACAACGATAGGAATACAATACGTATTCCCCAGTCTAGCTAATGTCCCTTCCCAAGATGACCGCCACACTGGGGAGACATCGAGGTGAGAATCCCAGTCTATCTAATGTCCTTGTCCAAGATGGCCGCCGAACTCGGGAGACATCAAGGTGAGTATCACAGTCTAGCTAATGTCACTGCTCAAGATGGCCGCCGCACTGGGGAGGCCTCGGTGTTAGTATCCCCAGTCTTGCTCATGTCAATGTCCAAGATGGCGGCAGCACTTTGGAGACCAAAGGACAATAACCGGTCCACTGGAAATGAATGGTGAAATTGTTTGGCTTTTTTAAGGGTAAATGAGTTGAATGTGTGGAAAGTAGGAATTTTGGGGGTGTTGAAAAGTTGAATGTGAGCTGAATGAATTGAATTTGTGGAAATTGGAATGGTATAAATGCGAAAAGTTAAATCTGCCAATGGACATGCATGGTGAATAGTTGAATTTTTGTGTTTTTTTAAGTGTGAATGAGTTGAATGTGTGGGAAGTACGAGTTTTGGGGGTGTTGAAAAGCTGAATGTGAGTTGAATGACATGAATTTGTGGAATTTGGAATGCTGTAAATGTGAAAAGTTAAATGTGCCATTGGAAATGAATGGTGAATAGTTGGATTTTTGTGCGTTTTTTAAGGGTGAATGACTTGAATGTGTAGGAAGTAGGAATTTTGGGCGTGTTGAAAAGATGAATGTGAGCTCAATGAGTTGAATGACTTGAATTTGTGGAAATTGGAATGGTATAAATGTGAAAAGTTGAATGTGCCAATGGAAACGAATGGTGAATAGTTGAATTTTTGTGTTTTTTTTTAAGGGTGAATGAGTTGAATGTGTGGAAAATAAGAATTTGGGGTGTGTTGAAAATCTTGACCAATATGAGTCGAATGAGATGAATGTTGTGAATTTCAAATTGGAATGGTGTAAATGTGAATTGTTGAATATGGCAATGGGAATGAATGGTGGAATTTTGTGGAGTTTTTATGGGTGAATAAGTAGAATTTTTGGAAAGTAGGAATTGTGGGTGTGTTGAATAGCTTTTCCAATGTAAGTTGAATGAGTTGAATCTTGTGAATTTGAAGTTGGAATGGTGGAGATGGGAAATGTTGAAAGTGCCATTGGAAATGAATGGGTTTTTTGGGGGTGAAAAATGGGAAATATTGGAGAAACGGTAAATTTGGGGAATGTAAAAAAAATACTACCCCAAAAGGCATGCATTTTTTGAATGTTTTGAAACTTCAATGAAGTGAATCGGGTGAAAAATGTGGAAGGAGTCTCACGCCAAAAAAGTGGAGTGGAATAATAATAATAAACTGTAGGAATAACATAAAGACCTTCGCCTTCACGCAATAAGTTTAAAGTGTAGGAATAACATATGTGTGAAGGCCTTCGCCATGATCACTTTTTTATCGCTGACAAAAGCACTTTAACTAGATACTCATCCTCCGTCTGCACTATCTCCCGTATTAGGCTCCTCAAATAAAGTACCTTACATGTTTTTGGTGTCTCATATACCAATATTCTTTTCAAGGCACACGACATTTCTCCAGCATGGTTGTTTGATTGCAACCATTTATTTCCTGGTGTTTGGGTCCTAAAACATCTGACCATGTTTTTTCTAATTAAACTCCCTCCAGATGCTGGTGCTGGTGGATATGCACTGCGTTTTACAAATACCCAGTCACTCGTCCTCAGTTATTTGCAATTTTAATTCCTTTTCACTTTTCCTAAATTTAAAAAGATAAATGCTACATGACATCAAACTTGTGTAAATATATGAGATTGCTTTATAATTTTTCCCATCATAAACCTTAAATATGTCAATGAGTTTATGTTCCTTGGTAGATTTTAACTTCTTCTCAAAGTAATCCTTTAGTTGCAGGAACCAATATTCATTGTGCCCCTACAGTGCAAATATATCCTTTAACTTCTCAAAACTCTGCAGTTTACCCTGTTCAACTATTGTGCACATTGCACATTCATTGCAAGTAACCTTTATTGTATACCCCAGGAATTAACCTTTCATCAAATGCAAACTAGTTTAAAACCTTTGCCTCTCTTTCAAACTTAGTTTATTTTTCCAACAATCACATTCCATATTTCTATAGTAGTTTTGGTTGTCACTCCCAATTGACTACTTTAAATATTCAACAGACCCTCGTATGCAATTAAATTCCAGTGTCCGTCATCCCTTATTCTATTTTTTTTCCATTTTGCAACATATCCATCTTTGCATGAGTAAATCAAGGGTCTAATTTGTGCCGCATAAAAGTATTCCTGGAGGCCTGGCAAAGCCAACCCACCATTGTATTTATGAAGCTGCAGAATTTTTTGTCTGATTCTGGGTTTCCTAACTCCCCATATGAACCTCGATACACTTATCCCACTCCACAAATTGTTTTTAGAAATAAACACGGGCAGAGACTGGAATGGGGCACAAGCATCTTGGTAGGTGGGCATTGCACCCTCTGGTCCACCCTTGGTGACGGGTCTGGACATTAGGGTTGTCATGATACTAAAATTTCAAACTCTATTTCGGTGCCCAGGAAAATAACTTGATACCATCTTGATACCAGGGGGCTAAAAAAACAACAAATACTTTAAAAAGGCATAAACCATAATTTTTATCAACATGAACAAGACTGGTTGATTGGCCCTCTGCCGCCGCGCACTGGCCATACTTAGCAGCTGTAAAACAAGGAACTGCAGGCAGAGTCGCTGTGAGGTCCTCTCCTCGGGGCTGCAGCAAGCGATTATTTTGATAGTCGAGTAATCACTAACAGTAGTCGCAATTAGTGTACTTATTTGATCATATGTAAATCACAGCATAATCGCACCAGCAAGCAGCTGCTCTTATACGACCATCGGTAGCTTACAGCTTCAATTCTTTAAAAATGAATAATAAAAACAGTTAACATGATAGTACATTCAACTTGTATTCAACTTTGCAGCTTGTAAAGATTGAAACAGAACATATTAATACACTTGCGCCTGTGTGAAAGCCACATGTCTAAGATCTCTAATTCTTTTGGAATTATGTCTCTATCTGCTACTGGGGCTGAGATATGAATTATTTTGTAGATATAGAATTTGAGAAAACTTCATGTTTTCAAGGAGATGAGACGACCTTAGAAAAAAAAAATTGCTCAATACCGCGCCCCCTACAACATTTTAGCGAAGTAGCCCTTGTTGTATGTATCACCAAGATCAAGCAAAAGTTGGAAGCACGTGATGTAAAGGCCTAGATCAGGGGTGCCCATTACGTTGATCGCGATCGACTGGTCGATCGCAAAGGCATTGTGGGTAGATCGCCAGCTTATCATTCTTCCTCACTACTGTATTGCTACGTTCATGCTACGTTCACACCAACTGCGTTGGGAGCGTTTCTGGCGATGCGTTTGAATTGGAGTCAATGTAGTTCGCGCGGGCGGGCGCGGTTGCGTAATGGGCGGCGTGAATGATGCGTTTGGGGCAGAGCGAAGCACCGGAAATCCGCCCATTCACTCCATTCAGATCGTATAAAACAAGTAAACTTTTTTGCCATTTCGCCTCGCGGCAGCCAATCTGAATCGGGCATACTAAGTCACAAACAGCCACACAGCGTCATGTTCCCTTGGCGGCCAGCAGTATTGTTAGCATCAGCATAATATGCAAAAAAGTTGACTTGTTTTATACGCGCTGAATGGGCGGATTGTTGTGGCTGCAAATCTGCTTGAGGCTGGCTATCAGCAGCTACTGTCCGGACTATGCGTCCCTGGCTGATTCCATTCAATGCAAGTCATCAGAGTAAGGTAATTAAAAAACATTTTTGTTGTTGTATTGTGCTATATAGGTTGATGCAGTCATGCAAGCAACACCAGCATATGCTGTTATCCTTTCGGCTTATCCCCTCAGGGGTCGCCACAGCGAATCAAGTGCACGCACGATTCGCATCATTGATTTGGCAAAGCATCTTACGCCGGATTCCTGACGCAGGGCACAATACAGACACCATCACTGAGCGGGAATCGATCCCACGCTACCCCCACACATCTCAAGCGCGTGTGCCACTACACTATCAGTGACTCTCAAGGTACACCAGAATATACGGTACATATGAAAATAATTCTCAATACAGGTATATTTATAAATAATGTATTTTGCATTTTTAGTAGGTGGTAGATCATTTTGACTCGGTCATGTCATAAGTAGCTCTCAAGCTGAAAAAGTGTCGGCACACCTGGCCTAGATCGACCAAACCGACGTCGGAGGTCGTGAAGCGTCGTGGCGTCTGAATGTACCATCTGATTGGTGTAGTGACCATCGTCGTAGTTTCGTAACGCGTCAGTAAGCGGCTGGTGGGCGTTACGGATGTTGAATCGGCGTCGCGAGTCGTGACATTTGGTCACTCTGATTGGCTGTTAAATCAACGCTTGGAGCACCAACGGGAACTGACAAATGCGGATAAACAGTGATCACGCCTTCGCTGCCTTAATCTTCTTACAAGTACAAGAGCGAGGGTTGACAATTTAAGTATTTCACAGTGTCAAGAACGTGAGTGTTTACTTTGTGTGGGAGTTCATCAAATGCATTGTTTACGCTTTTATAATCCGCCCCCGGCCAATAGCTTTCTGGTTGGATTTTTCTAACGATGATAAATAGTGACTACCGATGGTATGGAAGGGTATTACATCGCACACATGCGCAGACGGTCCTTTAATGGCTGTCCAGCGTTGTGGTGTATTTTTCCAGCGTGACGTGCCGACAGCCGGCCCAAGGCCACAGGGGGTAAGCGTCTGTCACTGTTGGCCAACGTCGGATTGGTCTACCTGGGCCTTAACAGCCCAAGACTTAAAAAACGTCTCTGAAGCCCAACACTAAAATGAAAAGGAAGTCGGCATTTTGCATTTTCTTTCACATTTTGCCTCGTTTTTGGCCTTGTATATAGGTCACATTTGATCAAAATTGCTTGTAATCTGATGTACTTCATTTTCAAAAAAGTCCAATTCCAATGTGCGAGCTCCCAACGTGCCAGTACTCCAACATTGCCAGGGCTGCCAGGTAGAGTGACCAGATCCAAACTCACCAGATGTGGGACAGGGAGTATGCTTGTGGCGGACAATGTGGGACGCAGCTGACGCTCACGATGGAACCCAAAAATGCATATGGCACAGCTTGTCAACTGTTCAGGAACATATAATATAATAAACTGTAACAAAATAACAATGATAGATCTACAAATAAAAACACAGAACACAGAATTGCAGTTGAAATTATCTGCATTTACAAAAATACAACACAAACTGCTAGTAAAAAGGTAAATATCTGAGACATTAATATCAATGGGAGTTCACAAAGGATGAAATTAGTCAGTCTCATCATATCTTGAGGTAATTGCACTTTAACAATAGTTGCACTCACAATAGAACCTAGAAACAGCTACAGCATAAAACGAAAATAAAACAAGAAGTATATCAAAAATAGTCAGGAGATAACAATACTGTAACTACAATCAATTCAGTTGTAAACAAAGGTGTCGACCATAGCAGCACTATGCACTTCCAGAAGCAAATAAAGCACTGATGAAACACTTTAGGTTTTGTCCATCACAACTCAAGTCTTTCAGTTTTCTCCATAACAGCAACAGCAGCCACAAAGTTCACAAAAAGCTTTATCTGACTTTATCTGGCTTCACCCACGGACAATGAGTTCCCAGACCTTGTTGTAACTGCATTTTGCTAAAATGCTTGTTTTTGATTGACAGCATACCCGTGCCTCTCACAGTCCCGCACACAGACAGTCAGTCACACCCGTCCGAACACACCATCTTTTTAGGAATACACCAAGAACAAAATTACAAGCACCATAATCCTATCAATTATACAAAATATACTACCGTATTTTCTGGACTATCAGTAGCTGTTGTTTTTTTCATAGCTTGGCCGGGGGTGCGACATATACTCCGAAGCGACTTATGTGTGAAATTATTAACACATTGTTATATTGTATCCCTTTCCTTTTCAAGGTCATCAAACAATACACCAAACAACCACAGGAGGGAGGTCTAGTCTGCATATAAACCTGCATTACATATTGACTTTACAACGGGCAGAATAACCTGTAGTGCAGAGCTGGGCAGACCTGTGATATCATTTCACATAAAGAACCATAAAGATAAACCCTTAACACTATTAAAATGCATGGATGATTTAAACAGTTAAATCATAATATTTTGTTAAATAAGTAATTAAAATATCCATCCATCCATCCATTATCTATACCGCTTATCCTCACAAGGGTCGCGGGGAGTGCTGGAGCCGAGTATGATAAAAAGGCAATTCGACTATCAATACATCTACTTGCTTTGCCTGTAGTCTTACACACACATACGGTGTGGACCACAACAAAGAGATAACTAAACTTTGGTTCCCCCCAGTCTTTCTGACATACCTGTTGTAAATTCCTCATTAGTGTTTCGTTTGCACAGGCAATGGTTTACTGTTTAACTTGTGTGTTTTACTCGAGACATGTTTTCGGCAGCCAATGGGTCCTTTCTTTACGTTGATTCATGGCGGGCATATTGTTGGACAGCTAAGGGGTCCTAACGAGAGACGTTTGGAGTCTGTTAGCCATTAGCGGCTAGCGGCAGATGCGCACCTCTTCGTCGTCGTGTATGGGCGGGGATTGAGCGAGTCTGTGGAATGGATTGGAGTGCTAACTGAAGCCACATTGCTCCCTATCACTGTCCGGTCACGCTCTTTGATTCGAGTGACTGTTTGGATGAGGCACTCCGGTGAATCCCCCCAAATTCACATATAGTGAATGTAAGCTAAATGTTACCATCATAGCTCAGTGGAAATGTGTACTTAGCACACAATTTATTATTTTGATTTGTATGGACACATTTATCAGCGTTACGTGACAGAGGCAACTTGGCTTCCGGCTGGTGGAGGGGGGCGTTGTGTAATGCAACGTAAGCATACCGTTCAGCCTGTTGTGTCTATTCTATTTTTATTTTAAATTGTTCGTTATTTAAATTTTAAATGTCATGTCTGTTCTTGATGTTGGATTTTATCAAATACATTTTCTTAAAAAATGCGACTTATACTACAGTGCAACATATATATATTTTTTTTCTACTTTATTATGCATTTTATGGCTGGTGCGACTTGTACTCCGGAGCGATTTATAATCCGGAAAATAGTACAATATATGTAAAACACAATGTTGAGCAGAGAGGTATTGCTCTCATAGATGTGTGATGATGGCCTGGATGGCCTGCCATTGTCTGTGTGCATCTCTGCTCTTTTTGAAGTTGGAGGTGTTCATTTGGTGTAGTCTCATTTTGCTTTCCTGATACCACGGGACAGGTAGGCTCTCACTGTTCTCAGATTGGATTCATCCCCAGCTTTGAAGGTGACGTCTGGCCTTGCATCTCAAAAATTGTATAAGTTTGCTCACTTCTTTTTGTCGACAGAGGGCTCTATATCTGCAAAGCTATTTGCATATATGTTTTCAATGCTTTTCGAGCCCTGACGAAACGCAACATTTTCTAAGATGCAAGCACACACTGTTCAATGAGATATGCCCTCTAGGCTACTCAATCATGGCTACCACTGACTAAAGACATGTCATTTTTTGCTTTTCGTTTCTTCAACTTATTTTTATTATTTTTGCCAAGCTATGTGTTTGTGAACAACAAAGTCTAAAGACAGGTGAGATAACTTTATTTAGGCTAGTCAATGTTGGCTTTCCCCAACACCCAGTGGAGGTCTGTTGGCTTCCGTTCAGCCCTTTGAGTGGTGATGCTTTTTATCTGGGTCACATCATAAATACACTCAGTGTTTAGGAGGTCACAGTGTCTGTGTATTCATTATTGTCTATATGGTAATGAAAGATCTAAATCTATATGACAAAACATTCCAACAGTAATTGTATTATTATTATTATTATTATTGTTGTGGTTATTATTGCTGCCTGCTTTTATTGTAGTTATTATTGCTGCATACTTGAACATTTCACAATCTGTTGAATCAAACCAGTGATTGGAGGTCCTCTCAGGCCAAGTTTTCTGTTGATGTCATGTCATCTTCCACACCGCTTATCCTGTACAAGGTCGCGGGGAGGTGCTGGAGCCTATCCCAGCACACAATGGGCGAAAGGCAGACTACACCCTGAACTGACACCAACCAGTAGCAGGGCACACAAATACACTGTCACTGAGTGAGAACCGATCCCACGCTGCCCGCACAAAACTCAGGTGAAGTGCAGTGCATTAATGCTGCTTCTAAAGTGAAAATGCAGATGAAACAAGCAACATAAAACATAACATGAAAACCTGGCAATTGAACAGGAGAGTGCAGACTTGTAACATCAGAATATATTTCAACAAATTCAAGTCCTTCCATATTGAAAGTGTGTGAGTGCGAGAGAGAGAGTTTAGTTAGTTATTGATTTTCAAAAAACATTTTTGTTTTTATTTTATTTCGTAAACGAATGTTTTTTTTTAATTTTAGTTTTCGTTATTTTGTTTGTTTTCGTTTACGATAATAACCTTGGGCAGGACGAGATATACTCACTCCCTCAGAGCTTCTTGTTCTGGTCTGGACACATGAAACAATTTAGCATTGGGCAATGGGGCATTAGGAACCAACACAATCAAACAATCGTATGGGCGATGTGGAGGGAGCGACTAGGCTGTTTCTTTGCTAAATACTGCCTTAAGGTCATGATACTCCACCGGAATGTTTTTTAGGTTGATTAGCTCACCCTGAAAAATTAGACGAGGCTGGTGCTAGCAGCCTGTAGGCAGTTAGCATGACAAAAGGTACTCCAATTCTCAAGTTTAGGGGTGTCCCAATTAATGCTAGGATTATGCATTTTAAGCCATGATAAACCCAATACTAATGGTGCTGATCTGGATGGCATGACGAGGAAACACCTAGCCTCGTAATGGTTACCGGACAATTTCAACGACATAGTATCGGTGGAGTGTGTAACAGTTGCTAACAGTTTGCCATCAAGGTCCCGCACTTTCCTTGGCTCGTCCAAGGCCAGAAGAGCACAATTTAAGGCTTCCACAATTGAACCATCCACAAAACAGTCATCTGCCCCAGAGTCTATCAAAGCATTGATTTCTCACTCTGACCGCTGTATGAAAGGACTCCAGTCAGTTGCATCCTTTTAATGAAAGTCTTACCAGCATTAGGCGGTGGCACTGGAGATGTTACAGAGTACTTACAGGAACTCGAGGACCTTCCTGAAGAATTGGTTCTGGGGGAGGCCGACGAAGGTGCTCTCTGTGGTTTGGTGCCGGAAGGTGCTGCAGCCTGGAATGACCCTGTAGGTACAGCTGGTCAGTTGGCAACCCGATGCCCCGGCATCCCGCAGTACAGACATAGTTGTGACTTCAACCGTCTTGCACGCTCCGCGGGGGTCAGTTGTCTGCCACCGCTGTTCCGGGCTGCTGACCTGCTGTCAAAACTGGAACATGACTCATTCCTGGCGCCAAGACCCCCGGCAGAGCTCCTCCAGCAGGAACACTGTGAGATTCCAGAACCTGCTCACGCTGCCGTTCTCGGAGACGGTTGTCTAGACGGATGGCGAGTCGTATGAGTTGCTCAAGGGTGCCAGTCACATCTCGTGTGGCAAGATCATCCTTAATTTGCGGATCAAGTCCCCGTCGAAAAATACTAGAGTGCAGTATCATCAAACCCGCTTCTGGCAGCTAGGATTCGAAAGGAAATAGAGTACTCTGCCACTGAGAGTTTATCTTGAGAAAAATCCAAGAGTTGACCGCCAACTTGCTTGCCTTCAATAGGATGATCAAAAACCTTTTTCATCTCAGAGAGGAATGCTGTCAAGGATGTGTGTACTGCCGGACGTCGGTTGCTGATTGCCATGGCCCATACAGCTGCTTTGTCATTAAGCAAGCTCATGATAAATGCCACTTTAGCAGAGTCATTGACATACGTAAAGGGTTGTTGATCAAATACAAGTGAGCACTGGTGCAGGAATTGAGCACAACTAGCTGGTTCACCGGAATAGCGGGCGGCATGATGAATTGTGGGTTTGCGCCAACCTGCCCGACCGGCACCCGGGGTTTCGGTAACTGCGGGGTCAGTATTTACGCTACTGGGACGAGTAACCGAATCCCGCTAGAGACGCGACCCAAGGCCATCCACTCTAGAGGACAATGAGGAAAGGGCTTCCATAATCTCTTTTAGTGTGTGGTTGTGCCGACCCACTAGCCCCCCCTGGCTGGCCACCAAGTCTGGTGCCACCGCTCTGCCTCTCCCTGATCCATCTGGCCGGAGTATTCTGTTACGGTTGGCCTTACAGCCAGGGATGGATCACTACACAGACAGAAGGGTTTGAGAGCAGTGACACAGGCTTTATTACAGCACAAGAAAATAACAGTAAAGAAAAAGCTACAAATATGGAACACTAACGCGAAAGCATGAACGAGTGAGCCTCACTCTCCCACCTGGAGAAGGCGGGGAGCACTGTGAGGATCATGTTCTTTGACTTCTCCAGTGCTTTCAACACCATCCATCCCACTCGATTGGGAGACAAGCTGGAGCGGGCGGGGGTGGCCCAACACCTCACCACATGGATCCAGGACTACCTCACAAACCGGCCACAGTATGTGAGGACACAGGACTGTGTGTCTGACGTGCTCCTCTGTAGCACGGGAGCCCCGTAGCGAACTGTCTTGGCTCCCTTCCTGTTCAACCTCTACACCTCGGACTTCAACTACAGCACCCCTACCTGTCACCTGCAGAAGTTCTCTAACGACTCTGTGATTGTCGGCCTCATCACAGGCGGAGATGATCGGGGGTACAGAGAACTTACTCAGGGTTTTGTGGACTGGTGCCAGCAGAACCGCCTCCTGATCAATGCGGGGAAATCCAAAGAAATGGTGGTGGATTTCGGTAGGCACCATCACTCTTCACCTGCACCAGTGAATATCCGGGGAACAGATGTTGAGAGAGTCTCAACTTATAAGTACCTGGGTGTTCATCTGAACATGGACTGGAGCGACAACACAGACGCCCTCAATAGGAAGAGTCTGCTCTGACTCTTCCTACTTAGGAGACTGAGGTCTTTTGGGGTTCAGGGGACACTCCTCAGGAACTTTTATGACCCGGTGGTTGCATCGGTCATTTTCCAGGGAGTGGTCACCTGGGCAGGCGGCGTCTCAGCCCGGGACAAGAAGCGGCTGGACAAACTGGTCTGTCCTGGGCTGCTCCCTGGACTCTGTGGACTCGGTGGGGGACAGCAGGATGATGGCCAAGGTGTCATCAATGTCAATCAACCTGGCCCACCCCCTCCAGGGCACCCTAACAGCACTCCACAGCTCCTTCAGTGACAGACTGTTACACCCTCGCTGTGCAAAGGAGAGATTCCGCCCCTCCTTCTTGCCTGCTGCTGTCAGACTCTTTAACAAGAACATTGTGTAGTCTCTACAAACTGGCGAACATTAATGCCATTGTGCAGTCCTGCACCTGAGCTCATATCGTGCAGTACCCAACATTCCCCACTACTGTAATACTGTGCAATACTCAACATTCCCCACTACTGTTAGTCTAGTTTTATTTTTATCCAATGCTGTTCCTTAAATTTCACTGCAGCACTGCAACACTGTCACTTACTTTTTAGTATTTTTCCTCTGTACTATGTACAGGCTAAAATGAGTGTTCCTCATACTTTTTATGTAGATGTATGTTGGTGTGTATATACACGTTACTGCGTATATTTACATAGGTTTGATCTTGAATGTTTGCCGTTAATGATATACATTAATACATATACATTTTTATCATACCAGCCCTCGCGGATCCTGAGGTCCTCTGGCGCCGGCCTTTTATTTATTCCAAGGGTGAGGACCAAAATGCATGGCGAGGCTGCATTCAGCCGTTTTGATCCTCACCTTTGGAATAGCCTGCCAGAGGACGTCAGGTCTGCAGAGACTGTTGATATTTTTAAGAGGAAGCTCAAGACACACCTTTTTAGTTTGGCTTTCAACAACTTTTAAATAATTTATCTTTTCTTTTGATTGAAGATAATTCTGTGTTTTGCTTTGAATGTTTTAAAGCACTTTGAGTTGCATTTTTATGTATGAAAAGTGCTATATAAATAAAATGTGATTGATTGATTGATAATGGCTACATTATGCCGCCGTCCCTGTGTGACCTATATCTTTGCTGCTGTAACACTGAAAATTTCCCCACTGTGGGATCAATAAAGGCCTTCTTATCTTATCTTATATTAGTCGACTGATGCTAACTAGCCTGGATGCCCGCTAGCCTGATCTCTGACGGAGACTCTACACACAGTCCACCTCACCGGAATCTCCCCTTCAAGACGACACTTCGTTTGACGACCAACGTTTGTAAACGTCACCAATCTGCTCCTCTGGTCCTCTTTTCAGTTAGGGAGAACAGCGTACCCCTAACTGCCTCTGTTCGGCGGCTCGCACACTCTTTCTCTCCAGGCGCACAAGCTCTGACGTCATCACTCGCATCGTGAGGCAATGAAATCGTCGTATTGTCCATTGCATGTGCCACACCAATGTTAAGAGACAAAAAGCTGGCGCATTGCTTCAGCTTTTACTCCCCAAAGCCAGATTTTGGCTCAACTGCCACATTTGCCTGGTGATGGAGATTGAGAACCCAGATCCTCAGCTTTTGCAGGTCCACCGCTGGAGGTATCCGGGCAAACTTGGCGCTGGGAGCGCAATAAAAAATGCAGCAAAAATATAAAAAGCATTGAGATCAGCTCCTTGGTGGCAAAGCCCCGGGGGTGGATGGGATCCACCCGGAGTTCATAAAGGCTCTGGATGTTGAGGGGCTGTCATGATTGACACGTCTCTACAACATCGCGTGGACATCGGGGACAGTGCCTCTGGATTGGCAAACCGGGGTGGTTTTCCCCCTTTTTAAAAAGAGGGACTGGAGGGTGTGCTCCAATTACAGAGGGATAACACTCCTCAGCCTCCCCAGCAAGGTCTATTCAGGGGTGCTGGGGAGGAGGGTCCATCGGAAGGTCGAATCTCGGATTCAGGAGGAGCAATATGGTTTTCGTCCCGGCCGTGGAACAGTGGACCAGCTCTACACCCTCAGCAGGGTCCTCGAGGGTGCATGGGAGTTCGCCCAACCAGTCTACATGTGTTTTGTGGACTTGGAGAAGACGTTCGACCGTGTCCCTCGTGAGTTCTGTGGGGGGTGCTTCGGGAGTACCCGGGTACCGAGCCCCCTGATAAGGGCTGTCCGGTCCCTGTACCACCGATGTCAGAGTTTGGTCCGCATTGCCGGCAGTAAGTCGGATTCGTTTCCAGTGAGGGTTGGACTCCGCCAAGGCTGCCCTTTGTCACCGATTATGTTCATAACTTTTTTGGACAGAATTTCTAGGCGCAGCCGAGGTGTCGAGGGTGTCTGGTTTGGTGGCCTCAGTATTGCATCTCTGCTTTTTGCAGATGATGTGGTACTGTTGGCTTCTTCAAGCTGCGATCTCCAATCCTCGCTGGAGTGGTTCGCAGCCGAGTGTGAAACGGTCGGAATGAAAATCAGCACCTCCAAATCTGAGACCATGGTCCTCAGTCGGAAAAGGGTGGCGTGCCCTCTCCGGGTCGGGGATGGGATTCTGCCCCAAGTGGAGGAGTTCAAGTATCTTGGGGTCTTGTTCACAAGTGAGGGTAAGATGGAACGGGAGATCGACAGGCAGATCGGTGCAGCGTCTGCTGTGATGCGGACCCTGTATTGGTCTGTCGTGGTGAAGAAGGAGCTCAGCCGAAAGGCGAAGCTCTCAATTTACCGGTCGATCTACGTTCCTACTCTCACCTATGGTCATGAGCTGTGGGTCGTGACCGAAAGAGCAAGATCTCGGATACAAGCGGCCGAAATGGGTTTCCTTCGCAGGGTGTCCGGGCTCTCCCTTAGAGATAGGGTGAGAAGTTCGGCCATCCTGGAGGGACTCAGAGTCGAGCCGCTGCTCCTCCACGTGGAGAGGAGCCAGTTGAGGTGGCTCGGGCATCTGATAAGGATGCCCCCTGGACGCCTCCCTGGTGAGGTGTTCCGGGCGTGTCCCACCGGCAGACGACCCCGAGGATGACCCAGAACACGCTGGAGAGACTATGTCTCCCGGCTTGCCTGGGAACGCCTTGGGATCCTTCCGGAAGAGCTGGAAGATGTTGTTGGGGAGAGGGAAGTCTGGGCTTCCCTGCCGAAGCTGCTGCCTCCGCATAAGCGGGAGATAATGAATGGATGGATGGCATTGAGATGTGAGAGAGACTTGCTTAAGTCGCCAGGAAGAGGGAAACAGGAGAGAGTATCAGGAGAGTGTCAGGAGAGGGCAACAGGAGCGAGCAAGAGAACAAAAGGCCAGACACTTTATCGCCTTAAAAAAAGGGGAGGTGGTGAAGTTTCCACCCCCCAGCTAAGGTTTCAGGTTAGCCTCAGTTCGTGACATCAAAGTTAGCTTTGAGTCTATTGAATTGTCCTGTTTGAAACCTTTGTGCATTTCACAATTTGTAACTGTTATCAATTTTCATGCTTCAGCTGGAAATATCTCATTCGGAATGCGTCCGAAGTTTAGGAGACAAAGATATGAGTTTAAACCTATACCTACATTATGTCATAAACCTGACCATGAAAATAATTATTACCATAGAAAAGCAGATTTATCAATGCAAAGTTAGCAGGATAAGCACAGTAAACAATACACATCATACATTAAAATATGTTTCATTTCAGGGTAATTTTGATTGACGGAAAGGCATAGGAAGTTCAAAGCTGCAGTTCACATGTCCACCTCTTGGTGTCATTGTCCAGCACTGCCAATGTTCTTCGGGGTCTGGCCCCCTGCTAATTGCGAGAGGAACCCTCCGACTTCCCGCTGGGGAAATTCCAGAAAGTCTGCTTTAAGGCAGTCCGAATCCACAACCCACTGTCTGTGGAGATGGTCCAGGTGACGAGGAGTCTCACTTTATAATGAGTTTGTTTATTTCTGAGCCCTAGCATGTCTGTCAAGTCAAATGGCAGGGTTTCTCTGGGGATTCAATTGTTCTGAAGTAAGTCTGGAGCAGACTTGGTGGCAGTCCTGGCTGAATCTTGTGTCCAGCCCTGGAGACATGGTCCCCATTAAGGCATATTTGTTACAGATCCCCCTTTACCGGTCAAAATTCTGTATGTTCTGCACCCCAGAAGGATGTCAGCAGGTGGACAGGTGACACAACAATGCAACAACCAAGGCATACAGTTGGTGCATACAACCCATTCATTATTGTTTTGAGGGGCCCGAGACAGATTTGGTGTGTTAACACCCCCATTTCGGTTGTTGGGCAATGGTTTGCCGGACTGCCGCGGGGCCTCATTAAACGATTTTTGGGAGGCACCCTCCAGTTCATTGGGTGGGTCCCAGCTTACAATGAAAACACTCGCATCTGTTGGGTTCGCATTTGAACAAATAGTCTTTAGCGGCCAAGTCGCGCAGCTGTGAACTGGTCAGCGTCTGAGGGCACAAGCCCAACCCTATATAGTATTCGAAGTTTGGGTGTAGATTTTCTCTAAAAAACGTTTTGATGTCTTCAGTTTCTTCCATGCCAGGTTCATTAAGAAATCTGAAATATGTGTCACGCAAGCGGCAGTAATAGATCTGAGGGGACTCGTGTCTCCCTTGTTTAATGGACAGGGTGACCGCCATGCCAGCTGCTGTTTGTGGGCCGTCAAATGCCACGACCATCGCTTGGTGTAAAGCTTCTGGATCGTCTAATATATGATCCATTTCCGCAGCGCGTTCTTCTCGAAGTGCTTTTTACATGTTTGTTTAAGGCGAGTTACGTCGTCGGAGGCTTGGTCTAATAACAAGCAGGCACACTGGTGATCCGCCTCGACCCTTCGCAATTGTCACAATTGTGACCGGACAGACTTGGCGCGTGTGGGAGCGCAATAAAAAAAGCAGCCAAAAAATTGAAATGTGAGAGAGACTTGGTTAAGTTGCCAGGAAGAGGGCAACAGGAGAGCGGCAGGAGAGTGTCAGAGAGGGCAACAGAACAAAAGGCAAGACCTTTTATCTCCTTTAAAAAAAGGGGAGGTGGTGAAGTGTCCATCCCCCAGCTCAAGTTTCAGGTCAGCCTCAATTTGTGACATTAAAGTTAGAGTTGAATCAATTGAATTGTCCTGTTTAAAACCTTTGTGCATTTCACAATTTTAACTGGCATCAATTTTCTGGGGGTCAGTCTTTGTCCAGCACTGCCAATGTTCGTCGGGGTCTGGCCCCTTGCTGATCATGAGAAGAACCCTTCGACTTCCCGCTGGGGAAGCTCCAGAAAGTCTGTTTCAAGGCAGTTCGAATCCACAACATATTGTCTGTAGAGGTGTTCCAGGTGACGAGGAGTCTCTTTGTCAGGAGTTTATTTCTGAGTCCGAGCATGTCTTTGTCAAGTCAAATGGCAGGGATTCCCAGGGGATAAAATTGTTTTGAAGTGAGACTGGAGCAGACTTAATGGCAGTCCTGGCTGAATATTGTGTCCTGCCCTGGTGACGTTGTCCACATTAAGGCATATTAGTTACAGATATACTTCAAAAGTTTTAATAGATCTTGTTACAACCATAATGAAAGCCTAGACACACTTCCAATCAAACATGAGATTGATCTGGTTAACCTGCTCGGAGGAAAACCTCAAATATTAAAATATGTACCGGCATTTCCTTTAGTCCGTAGATGGTGCTACCACTATAATGAAAAATAAGTTTGTGGATGTCTTCAGGCCTAGACTCTCAGCAAATCTGTGAACAATTGACAATACAGGATTGTCTGGGTCAAGTTACAGCAGCTTTTGTTGTCACGGCTAAGAAGGCCCTCTGCCAAAAAGTCTCAGTCATTTAGTCTCAGTTATGATGAACCTCTTGAGGCTTTTTTTACATGTATGCAATAGGACCTTAACCCAAAACAAGCTCTTTGGCTTTGGCAGAATATATTGGACACATTTTTTATTGGTGTAAAAATGCATGCTCCGTAGCAACTTGGCACCATTTAAAGGAGTCTTGAATAGGCTTTACAATGGTGAAAGATGTACTTCTAGTAAGCATTGTTGTTAAGGAACGGAAAGAAAATATTCCACCAAACAGAGTTCGTCCTTAATTTTTGTGATGATTGTTTTCTCTGTATAGGCAGAAGAACTGTTCTTGTGCATTCCTAGGAAGCTGATGATGACCTTGGAATCAGCACGGAATTCCATCATGGGTAAGAAATCTATATCTTCATCATTAGTATGAAGCCAACTGAAGGTTTAACATTTTTATTTCATTCTATATTTGATATACAGTATTCACATTTTACGTTGTTGCTGCCCAGAGATGACATAAACCAAAGAAGCCGTTTGCTACCATTTTTACTGCATTCCATCCTTACACACAATTGATGTGAATGCTAACCCTCCACGATTTTGCAAAGTTTTGATCGCAACTATTCATGCATAATCAAGAAAATCCCGCAAAATCACACTTTGTCAGGTTATCGTGGAGGAGGACCCTAACGCAGGAGGCAAAATTAGACTGCAGTATCAAGTATTCAATTAAAGAAATAACTAAAAGGCTAGCAAGGTACTGTGACAACAAAAATGTTGAAGTCCAAAAAACAACAAGGACCAAAATAAACTAAGCAAACACTAGGACTAGGACTAGGACTGGACTGGATTTGACAAGTGACAAGACAAACCAAAACGAACCAACCAGGACTGAAAGAAAGCGGAGAAATACAGACAAATTGATTATACAATGAGGAACACCTGGACAAGACACAGAAGGGACCTGATTGGTTAGCACACAGGTGGACAAAATAATCACACAAAGTAAGACAATAAGACAAAAAGTAAATTCAAAGTGCTATGTTTATCTTATTGCTCCAAGAGACTTTTTTGTTAAATATACTCCCAGATTTTCACAGATCTAGGTGGAATGTACAACCGGGGCTGCTTTTTAAAAACTTTGTCGTGGGCGCTAGCGAGCCATCTTTTCAAGATTGCACAATTAACTAATTTAATATTGATGAATTTGCCAGGCCTGATATGTGTTTCAAAGTTTCATGAGTTTTCGTGCATGCTTACATCCTCAAAATCATTCATTCATTCATTCATTATCCATACCGCTTATCCTCACAAGGGTCGCGGGCGTGCTGGAGCCTATCCCAGCTGTCTTTGGGCAGTAGGCGGGGGACACCCTGAATTGGTTGCCAGCCAATCGCAGGGCACACAGAGACAAACATCCGCACTCACAATCACACCTAGGGGCAATTTCGACAGTCCAATCAACTTACCATGCATGTTTTTGGAATGTGGGAGGAAACCGGAGTACCCGGAGGAAACCCACGCAGGCACGGGGAGAACATGCAAACTCCACACAGGCAGGCCGGAGCCGGGATCGAACCCACTACCTCTGAACTGTGAGGCGGACTGCTAACCAGTCGCCCACCGTGCCGCCCTCCTCAAAATCAGCATTGTTTAATTGTCAAACTGGGCGTTCGCATGGAAACAGCTTTTTGCGAAAAATCTCAAACTTCGTGTTTTAACATCATGAAGGCCGAAACCAGGGGTTGCAACCTTTTACACTCAAAGTGCCATTTCGATCTGATTTCCACGAAAAAAAACACTTGGAGCTGTAAACACTTTTTGACATGTAAAATGAAGGTGTGTGTGGGTGTGTGTGTGCGTGCGTAGGTGGGGGTGTGTGTACGTCTGTGCGTGTGTGTGCGTGCGTGTGTGTGTGCGCGTGTGTGTGCGCGTGTGTGTGCGTGCGTGTGTATGTGTATATATTAGGGGTGGGCGATATGACGATATTAGATCGTTAAGCGGTTTAACGTGTTTACGATCTCATAAAGCCGAAAGATCGCTTGATCGTCTACATGGCACATTCTAAATAGTTTCGCTCTATGGCGGCCCAAAGCCGCTGACGCGTATACCCGACCAACCAATCACTGCACACACATTGCACCGTACGTGACACTCCCCGTCTCCCTGTTTGTTTGTATAACGGGAAGCTATCACGGAAAGTCACCACGAAGCAGAGATGGTCCCGAAAAGAAACTCCACATCCACAGTGACAATTTGGTTTGGCTTTTCCTCGGAGGAGAAAGCGCAAACCAGTTATTTGCAAAGTTTGCAGGGACTCTGTTTGGACGTCAGCACTGACAGCCAAAGCAAACAGTGATTAGACACATGGTAGCCAGAGGCAGCCGCTATCTCCAAGCTAACACAACCCACGGTAACACAGTCATTTAACAAGGGCACTCCATATGAAAAAACAAGTAAGCAGTGTAAAGAAGTAACTGAGGCATTGACTTATTACCTTGAAGACATGATTCCCATTAAAACAGTGGAAAACGAGGGCTTTGAAAGTACTAGACCCGCGTTACGAGCTGTGTTTTTATGTTTACGTTGTTACCTTTTATGTTTACATTCACTGCACATTTTGATATTATATATATATATATATATATATATATATACACATGTATATACATATATACATGTATGTATATATATATATATATATACGTGTATATATGTATATATATATGTATATATATATGCATGTATATATATGTATATATATATATGTATATATATATATGTATATATATATATATATATATGCATGTATATATATGTATATATATGTATATATATATATATATATATATGCATGTATATATATGTATATATATATATATATATATATGCATGTATATATGCATGTATATATATGTATATATATATATGTATACATATATATGTATATATATATATATACATATACACAATCAAATCAATGAAGATCTGTTCGCTCTTTGAAAATCTTGTGTGCACGGATATAGTCCCAAAATTATGAAAGAAGGTTCCAATGGTAAATCTTTATAGATAATATCTTGTACAGCATGATTTATAACCCTCCAAAAATTTTTGATTTCCCTACATTCCCAAATACCGTGGAAGAGAGTTCCTTTTCCATCCCCACATTTTATACATGTGTCCGGAATATTTGGGTTGTATCGGTTTAATTTCACAGGCGTAATATAAACACACATAAGCCATTTATATTGTAACAGCCTTAGCCGAGATTTAATGGTCTGTTTATGGGCTTTTTTACACACAAATTCCCATTCTTCCAGTGATAAATTTAATTCCAGATCTTTCTTCCAAGCTTCTAATTTCGAAATTGAGTTATCTGAGGAGTTTGATAGCAATAAACTGTAGAATTCTGCTACGATGAAAAAAATAGTTCGTAGATGTCTTCAGGTGTAGACTCTCATCCAATGTGTGAAATTTTGACAAGATATCATGGGGATCACATCACAGCTGCTTTTAAAGTCAATGTGATGCTGAATTGTAAATTAAATTAAAAATGGCGGACTTCCGGTTGGGGGCATCCTAAGTTAAAACTTTTGTGTCACGTTGAATAATCAGACTTTGCGGCACCGTCAAGGCCATGCCCTTCGCCGAAAAGCCACAATATTCGCGTAGAGCTAGATCAACGTCTTGAGGCTTTTCTGACAAATTTTCAGTCAGATTCGTTCAACGGGCTTTGTGCAGTAAATCGAAATGTAAAAAATGACAATTTTTGTCGCCACTAGGTGGCGCTATATGTATAATGGAATATTATCATATAGATGTCTTCAGGTCACGACTCTTTACGCACAGGTGAAGTTTGGCATTTTTTGGAGCATGTGCATTCAGGTTTTTCTCCTGTATGTCGAAGGGAAAAATGTACGCCAAATTTGATGCCCCGCCCCTGTCATATAGTTTATCGAAAACAAAACAAAAAATTCCCAGTTGTTGCCCCAGATCTTGAGATGATATATCCAAAGTCAATTGGAATAATCCTCTGGGACATGGGTGCAAAAGTATGCACCCTGTAAACGTGCAAAAATGGTCCAAAATTGGACATTATAAATTCATAGCTCACTTCCTGTACACTTTAGACTATGGCTGCAATTACCTTTTTTGTACGTCTCGGGGTGCTGCACGTGCCTGCAAATTTTCGTAGGCTTAGGTCAAACGGGCTGGAATTCTATTTTGTTTTCCTACTCTTGGTGGCGCTACAGAGCCATTTCGCTTGCGCTGTTTACGGCGACTTTAAAATATCACATTTTTCGCCAGGCCCGATGAGACTGCAAAGTTTGGCGAGATTTCGTGCATGTTTAGGGGAAAAATGCGATCATTTGGTCAGAAAAAAAACAAATAATAATAATCATTTCTACAAAAACAATACAGACTGCAGCGGTCGCTGCTCGGGCCCTAAGTAGAGCTGCAAGCGGCTATAAAGGGCCCTCGCAGCCCTGGCAACGTTGGGGTACTGGCACGTTGGGATTCTCACACATCGGAATTGAAAAATTTTATTTATCATGTAGATCAAGTTACAACAGCTTTTGTATTCAAGGTGACGCCAAACTTTAAAGTAAATTCAAAATGGTGGAATTACTGTTAGGTTCAGCAGATGGCTCCAAGAGACTTTTTTGTAGGTCTTTGCCTGTTACATATGCCACGAAATTTTTGTAGAGGTGAAACGTACAACTGGGGCTGATTTTTAAAAATATTCTAGGAGGCGGTAAGGGAGCCATTTTTTAAACAATTAAGATAAGATAAGATAAGACAAGAATGCCTTTATTGATCCCACAGTGGGGAAATTTTCATTGTTACAGCAGCAAAGATATAGGTCACACAGGGCGGCATAATGTAGCCATTAATGTATAAAATTGACGGCAAACATTCAGGATCAAACCTATGTAAATATACGCAGTAACGTGTATATACACATGTATATACACACCAACATACATCTACATAAAAAGTATGAGGAACACTCATTTTGGCCTGTACATAGTACAGAGGAAAAATACTCTAAGTGACAGAGTATTTTGACAGAGTAATTGCGACGTAAAACAAAACAAAAAAAGATGATTTCATCAGGCCTGATATTTGTGCAAATTTTCGTTTGAAATCATGCATGTTTAGACCGTCAAAATAATCCATCCATCCATTATCGATACCGCTTATCCTCACAAGGGTCGCGGGGCATGCTGGAGCCTGTCCCAGCTGTCTTCGGGCAGTAGGCGGGGGACACCCCAAATTGGTTGCTAGCCAATCGCAGGGCACACAGAGACATACAAACATCTGCACTCACAATCACACCTAGGGGCAATTTAGAGAGTCCAATCAACTTACCATGCATGTTTTTGGAATGTGGGAGGAAACCGGAGAACCCGGAGAAAACCCACGCAGGCACGGGGAGAACATGCAAACTCCACACAGGGAGGCCGGAGCCGGGATCGAACCCACGACCTCTGAACTGTGTGGCGGACGTGCTAACCAGTCGACCACCATGCCGCCCCGTCAAAATCAGCCTAGTTTTATTTGCGAACAGCCCGTTGCCATGGCGACCGCTTTTAATGAAAAATCATAAATATTGTATTTTAACATCAGGAAGGTTTTTACAGAGTCTTCCGAGCAATTCTGAGGTCGACCTGGTTAACTTACGAGGAGAAAAAGATCAAAGGATAACACATGTACAGTGATCCCTCGCTACTTTGCGCTTCAACTTTCCCGCCCTCAGTGTATTGCGGATTTTTCAGAAGCATTCATGAATTAAAAATGAAACAACACAGCCATATCGGGAGCTATATTGCAGAAAGACATATTGAGTTGACTTGGAAACTTTGTGCATACCCGCAGGCACTCATACAAGGCGGTGACTGGTTCCCAGCGTGAGATCGACCAATGAGAGCACAAGTGGATTTACTTTTTTCCCCACACACTGTACTGTACGTGAGCTGACTGGGTGCGCATCATCGCAGCCTCTCGCTAGTCTCATCCACTATTCAAATGTGCCGTTGATTAAGTCAGAGTCAAGCAGGATACTTTCTCATGCGTATTTATAATGATGTGTTTACTCTAATAAAGTTTTGCTAAAATCGGATAGTACAGTACAACAGCTGTGTTTATAGTCGTGAGCGCAGCGGGCTCCCGGCCGGCCAGCGGCATGGACGACTTAAGACATGGCCAAATAAAGTGTGAAAGTGTTCGTTACTTTAGTCTAAAGGTTGTCTTAAAACATCTTACCTTAACTACAGTCCCGCGTTGCATATTATCCAAAGGACTTGATTGATGTTGTTGTGCAAAGATAAAATTAATGCATGATCCCCCCCCCGGCGGCCATGCTTCTTCTTCGTTTTTGAAATGAAGTAGGAGGAGAAGAAGAAGAAAAAGCAGGCGAAAGAATGAGGGAAGAAGAAGGAGCGGCCGCATTTACTTTCACTTTTCACGATGGCGTTTTAAAGTGCAGGATTGGATAAATTACAGTATGGCATTCTAGTTAAGGTAAGTCAATTTTATGATAAAAATGAAAACTTTAACGTAGTTTTTAGCGAACGTTCCGTCGTGCTCGTCAGCTGCCGCGGTAGGTTGAAGCTAAATTCTGATCACAGCCTGCAAGCTTGGTATTTATATTCTTCCTTTAGCATTTTTATAGTTAAATTGATTGTTTAACAAGTATTTAGAAGTGTGGTAACCATGTTGGGGTTCGTAACAGAGGCGCAAATCCCCCAAAATAAAACTGTACAATAAGTATCATATAAAGTAATAATCATAATCAGACATCCGACTCTACTTCGCGGGTTTCACTTATCGTGGCGGATTCTCTCCCCCCATTAACCGCGATGAATGAGGGCTCACTATACTTCCTTTAGCCAGTAAGTGGCGCTACCACTATGATAAAAAAAAAAAAAGTTCGGAGATGTCTTCAGTCTTCGACTTTCATCAAATCTCAGTAGATTTTTAGAAGAAATTATCATGTGGGTCGAGTTCCAGCAGCTATGTTAATCAGAGCAAATTCATACTTTAAACTTAATTCAAAATGGCCGACTTCCTTTTTGGTTTAGCATATGGCTCCAAGAGACTTTTTTGTAGGCCTTCAACTGTTACATAGACCTCCAGATTTTCGTTGATCTAGGTGAAAAAATTACAACCGGGGCTGAATTTGAAAAAATTTCTAGGGGACGCTAGTGAGCCATTTCTGATAAATCACACAAAAAAATTAAAAAATATTTTTGATTACGCCAGGCCTGATGTATGTGCAAAGTTTCGTGAGATTTTGAGCATGTTCAGACCCTCAAAATGAGCGTTGTTTTTTTGGCGAACTGGGTGTTGCCATGGCAACAGCTTTTCACGAAAAATCACAAATTCCGTATTTTAATATTAGGAAGTCCCGAACACTCTTCCGAGCAAAGATGAGGTGGACCCGGTTAACCTGCTAGGATAAAAACATCAAAGGAAAAAAAACATGTATTTCCTTCAGCCACTAGGTGGCTCTACCACTACGATGAAAAATAAGTTTGTAGATGTCTTCAGCCTTTGGCTATCATCTAATATGAAACATTTTGAGAAGTTTAGATGATCTGAGTCAAGTTAAAACTGTATTTATTGTCACATTGAATAATCTGAATTTGCAGCACCGTCAAGGCCGCGCCCTTCACCGAAAAGTCACAATATTCGGCGTAGAGGAAGATCAATGTCTTGAGGCTTTTCTGACAAATTTTCTGTCTGATTCATTCAACGGGCTCCGTACAGTAAATAGAAATGTAAAAAATGACAATTTTTGTCACCATTAGGGGGTGCTATATGTATATCAGAATATTATTATATAGATGTCTAGATTTTTTGGAGCATGTATAGGGGAGTTATTAAGGTTTTTCTCCTGTATGGCGAAGGAAAAAATTCACGGCAAATTTGATACCCCGCCCCCGTCAAATAGTTTATCGAAAACTCAAAAAAAAATTCCCAGTTGTTGCCTCAGGTCTTAAGATGATATATCCAACGTTTGAAGTCAATCGGATTAATCATCAGGGACATGGGTGCAAAAGTATGCACCCTGTAAATGTCCAAAAATGTTCCAAAATTGGACATTCAAAAATTCATAGCTCACTTCCTCTACATGTTATACTATGGCTGTAATGGACTTTTTTGTACGTCTTGGGGTGCTTCACGTGCCTGCCAATTTTCGTAGGCCTAGGTCAAACAGGCTTTAATTCTATTTTGTTTTCCTACTCTAGGTGGCGCTGCAGAGTCATTTCGTTTAATTTTTTTACGGCGACTTTAAAATATCAAATTTTTGCCAGGCCCGATGAGACTGCAAAGTTTGGTGAGTTTTTGTGCACGTTTAGGGGGTCAGAAATGCGATCGAACGTGGAGAAAATAGAAAAAAATAATAACAACTAGAGCTGCAAGCAGCTATAAAGGGCCCTTGCAGCCCTGGCAACGTTGGCGTACCGGTACGTCGGGATGCTCGTACATCGGAATTGAAAAATCGAAATTATCACGTGGTTCAAGTTACAGCAGCTTTTGTAGTCCAAGGTGAGTCCAAACTTGAAAGTACATTCAAAATGGCGGAAAGAAGCTTTTTGTAGGTCTCTCTCTGTTTTATATACGATCAAATTTTCGTAGATGTAGGTGAAGCGTGCAACTGGGGCCACTATTTATAAATTTTCTAGGGGGCGGTAGCGAGCCATCTTTTAAAGATTGCACATTTGAATAATTACTTAATGATGAATTTACCAGGCCTTCTACGTGTGCAAAGTTTAATGCGTTTTCGTGCATGTATACATTCTCAAAATCAGCATTGTGTTATTGGCAAACTGGGCGTTACCGTGGCAACAGCTTTTTTGCGTAAACTCTCAAACTTCGTGTTTTAACATCATGAAGACGTAAACACTCTTCCGAGTAAATATGAGGTAGATCTGGCTAACCTGCCAGGAGAAAAACATGAAAGAACAAAACATGTTCTTAATTTAGCAAGTAGGTGGCGCTCCTTTTACGATGAAAAGTTAGTTTGAGATGTGTTCAGGTATAGACTCTCATCAAATGTGTGAAATTTTGACAAGATATGTCAAAATGAGGATCACATTACAGCTGCTTTTTGAAGTCAATTGGAATTCCGGTTCCGGCGCCGCGCGAGTGGCTGCCCGCTACAGCAGCTCCGGCTCACCGGTGAGCCTTTTCGTGTGTTTTTGTACCTTACCTCTACCTCACACCTTTTTCACATAATTGATAGTCGTAAACCTGCGTAGCAATGGACACCCAAACTGCGGTATTCTTGCCGCTGCTGGTGGCTATTTTTTGCGCTATCGTGTCCGGCGATTTGACTAGGAGCCGCGCCCCCATTGTTTACAGCCGGAGTCAGTTGTTAGCACTCTGTGCTAACCCTGCGCCGGCTCCCGGGGCAAGGCCCGATATCCCCCGTGAGCTGAGGAGGAAGATACGAGGATCTCGTGCGGGGGTTAAATGCCGGGAAAGGAGGAAACGATACCATCCCGTCCTCCCGTCTGTTATCATGGGAAATGTTAGATCTCTCCCCAACATAAGAGGGACTTCCGGCAGGCTAGCATGATGCTATTCACGGAGTCGTGGCTAACAGCGCTAACGCCAAACGCGGTCGTAGAATTGGACGGCTTCCAAATCATACGCGCGGACAGGACGCTGGAGAGTGGAAAGAGGAAAGGACGAGGGCTGGCTGTGTTTGTGAACGATAGATGGTGTAATCCTGGGCACATCACGATTAAAGAGCAGCTTTGAAGCAGGGATATTGAGCTGCTAGCTGTTGGCATGAGGCCATTCTACATCCTGCCAGAGTTTAGTCATGTGATTACGGTGACCGTCTACGTCCCCCCCGCCGCCAGCAGCGACACAGCCTGTGATGTCTTGACTGCAGCCGTGAGCAGGCTACAAACACAGCACCCAAATGCCCTGATACTCATCTCTGGTGACTTCAATCATGCCTCCCCTTCCTCCTCTCTGCCTTCATTCACACAGTATGTCACCTGCAACACCAGAGACAATAAAACACTGGACCTTTTCTATGCCAACACCAATGAGGCATACACATCACTGCCCAGCGGCTCTCCAGTCTGTGTACAAACCTCTGGTCCGCAGGCAGCCAGCTGTGACCCGCATGGTTCAGAGATGGTCTGGAGAGGCCGAGGAGGCCTTAAAGGACTGCTTCAGCAGAACTGTGTGGGAAGTATTCAGCGATGCTCACGGGGAAGACATTAGTAGTCTAACGGACACTGTTACAGACTATATAAATTTCTGCATGGAGAACACCATACCCACCAGGACAGTAAGGTGTTTCTCCAACAACAAACCCTGGATCACACCAGACATAAAAGCTCTCCCGAAGGAGAAGAAGAGGGCTTTTGCGTCAGGCAACAAAGAGGAGCGTAAGACTGTGCAGCGACAGCTGAGGAAGAGGATCAGAGAGGGGAAAAGGTTCTACAGGAAGAGGATGGAGGAACAGCTGCTGCAGAATAATGCCAGGGGAGTCTGGAGGGGCCTGAAGACCATCTCAGGCCACAGACAACCCAAGACCCGGACTCGGGCGGGACCTGCAGTGGGCAAATGAGCTGAACCTCTTTTTCAATAGGTTCGATCAGATGCCTGCCCCCACTCAGTCTCGCTGGGCGTGTCACCCCCTCCCCCCTTTTCTCCACAGTCTCCAGCTCCCAGCTACACCAGATAGCCACCACTCCCTCCTGCCCAGCCTTGGCCTTCACAACATCTCAGGTGAAGAACCAGCTGAAGAAGATGAAGGCGAGGCAGGCAGCGGGTCCAGCCCCCAGCTCCTCAAATCCTGCGCAGACCAGCTGTGTGGAATTGTCCAGCACATGTTCAACCTGAGCCTGAAGCTGGGCAGGGTCCCCCAGCTATGGAAAACATCCTGCCTGGTCGCGGTGCCAAAGACCCCCCACCCGAAGGAGCTCAACAGCTTCAGACCAGTGGCGCTGACGTCTCACCTGATGAAGACCCTGGAGGGACTGGTCCTTGTCCACCTGCGTCCCCTGGTGAGCTCCTCAATGGATCCACTCCAGTTCGCATATCAGCCTGGCATCAGTGTGGATGATGCCATCATCTACCTCCTCCACACTTCACTCTCCCACCTGGAGGAGGCGGGGAGCACTGTGAGGATCATGTTCTTTGATTTCTCCAGTGCTTTCAACACCATCCAGCCCACCCTACTGGGAGACAAGCTGGAGCGGGCGGGGGTGGCCCAACACCTCACCACATGGATCCAGGACTACCTCACAAACCGGCCACAGTATGTGAGGACACAGGACTGTGTGTCTGACGTGCTCCTCTAGCACGGGGGCCCGACAGGGAACTGTTTTGGCTCCCTTCCTGTTCACCCTCTACACTTTGGACTTCAACTACAGCACCCCTACCTGTCACCTGCAGAAGTTCTCTGACGACTCTGCGATTGTCGACCTCATCACAGATGATCGGGAGTGCAGAGAACTTACTCAGGGTTTTGTGGACTGGTGCCAGCCGAACCGCCTCCTAATCAGTGCGGGGAAATCCAAAGAAATGGTGGTGGATTTCGGTAGGCGCCATCACTCTTCACCTGCGCCAGTGAATATCCGGGGAACAGATGTTGAGAGAGTCTCAACTGACAAGTACCTGGGTGTTCATCGGAACAATAAACTGGACTGGGGCGACAACACAGACACCCTCTATAGGAAGAGTCATGCAGACTCTTCCTACTCATGAGACTGAGGTCTTTTGGGGTTAAGGGGACACTCCTCAGGAACTTTTATGACTCGTGGTTGCATCGGTCAATTTCCAGGCAGTGGTCACCTGGGCAGGCGGCGTCTCGGTCCGGGACAAGACGTGGCTGGGCAAACTGGTCAGGAGGTCCAGCTCTTTCCTGGGCTGCTCCCTGGACTCTGTGGACTCAGTGGAGGACAGGAGGATGATGGCCAAGCTGTCATCAATGCTGGACCATCAGGCCCACCCCCTCCAGGGCACCCTAACAGCACTCCACAGCTCTTCAGTGACAGACTGTTACAGCCTCGCTGTGCAAAGGAGAGATTCTGCCGCTCCTTCTTGCCTGCTGCTGCCAGAATCTTTAACAAGAACATTGTGTAGTATCTACAAACTGGCGGACATTAGTGCAATTGTTTAGTCCTGCACCTGAGCTTATATCGTGGAATACCCAACATTCCCCACTACTGTAATACCGTGCAATACTCAACATTCCCCACTACTGTTAGTCTAGTTTTATTTTTATCCATTGCTGTTCCTTACATTTCACTACAGCACTGCAGCACTGTCACTTACTTAGAGTATTTTTCCTCTGTACTATGTACAGGCTAAAATGAGTGTTCCTCATACTTTTTATGTAGATGTATGTTGGTGTGTATATACATGTGTATATACACGTTACTGCGTATATTTGCATAGGTTTGATCCTGAATGTTTGCCGTTAATGTTTTACATTAATGGCTACATTATGCTCCCGTCCCTGTGTTACCTATATCTTTGCTGCTGTAACATTGAAAATGTCCCCACTGTGGGATCAATAAAGGCCTTCTTATCTCTTATCTTATCTTATCTTAATAATCCTCTGGGAAATGGGTGCAAAAGTATGCACCCTGTAAACGTGCAAAAATGGTCCAAAATTGGACATTCAAAAATTCATCGCTCACTTCCTGTACAATTTAGACTATGGCTGCAATGACCTTTTTTGTACGTCTCGGGGTGCTGCACGTGCCTGCCAATTCTTTTTTCTTTTCCTACTCTAGGTGGCGCTACAGAGCCATTTCTCTTGCGCCGTTTACAGCGATTTTAAAATATACAATTTTTCGCCAGGCCCGATGAGACTGCAAAGTTTGGTGAGTTTTTTGTGCATGTTTAGGGGTTCAAAAATGCGATCATTTGGTCAGAAAAAAAACCGAATAACAATAATTGCGACAAAAACAATAGGGACCTCGCAGCAGTCGCTGCTCGGGCCCTAATTATCCAGATCTTCTGTCTATGTGGACCTTTTCATTAAAGACCTGCAAAAAATAAAATAATCATTTAAATGTTTACTGAAGGTCTCAGCTATTATGCCACCAATAGCGTCACCCATATATCAATCAGCCTGTCTTCTGTGAGCATTCGGACCTTCTTCACACAAATCTGCAAACATTTGTTAATCGTTTTGTTTCATTCCTTGTAAATAAATTTATCTCTTTTCACTTTTTCTTCTTTCTTTCCTTTTGCTTTGAACAAAAAACTAAGCAAATCACCAATTAACCAATGTCTTATGATCTTCTGAAGCAAAATCTACAAAATTGACCGTCCAAATATTTACCACCAATCCCAGACATTGGACTTTTAGCAATAGAGCCAAGACACCAGTCTTTCAGCTTCTCCTGCGTCCATTTGGATCCTCTGAACAAAGATCTTGGCCTCTGCTGGGGAAGTGAACTTGTGGACCTCCTTCTTGTATGTCAGCACCAACGTAGAATGGGCGAGAATGCCATGCCACCCCAAGCTGACGCAGCTGGTCGCAGATGCCGTCAAATTGTTTGCGCCCTCTATGCACCTCCGTAGCGACATCTATGAAATACTTAACACGCTGATTCTTGAAAACGAGGTCCTTCTTTGATTTCGCTGCTCGAAATACCATCTCTTTTTGCTGATAGTTTAGAAATCTAATAACAACTGCTCTCGGTGGAGCATCAGAGTCTCTTTTTGGTCTGACGCGATGCGCCCTTTCCAAAATCAGAGGCGAGCGCAATGAATTCAAGTCACGCGCGTCAGGCAGCCAACTTCCCATAAATCCGCACCTATCAGAGCCCTCACAATTTTTGGGAAGACCCACCAGTCTGAGGTTATTAAAGTGTGATCTCGTATCCAAGTCAATCAATTTCTCTTCAAGTTGTTTCTTTTATGTAAGTCCGCGACCCCAGCTTTCACGCCAACATGTTCGTTCTCCACGGTGGAGAGCCGTTCCTCCGCTTCAATTAGCCGCTCTGTACATTCAGCCACCTCCTTTCTTGTTTCGGCTATGGCCGTTAATACGCTGACAAATCTCCTTGTGACTTCCATCTTTAAGTTGCGAATCTCTTCTCGTGTTTCATCTTTAGCCAAACGTAGTTGTTGGTCTTTAATTCCTAATGTTGTAGGGGTCTCTTCCCCGTCATTTCCGCTAGCTTACACGTTGACTACGGGGGCGGCCTTGCCTCTAGCCTCCTGAATAGCAGCATTAGCTTCCTTGCTAGCGGGCTGCTCCACGCCTTGTCCAAAGTTTGAATAATTTGTACTGCAATGTTTTCTGTTTGTCCTTAGGCGCTTTTCTGCGTCAATTCCCACCTTTCTGATGTGTTCTTCGATCCAAATTTAAGGATTAATAAGGATTGTTGCAGAGAGCAGGTTCGAACGTGACTTTCTCACTCGCGGCCATAACCGGAATTTTTTTTGTAAATAATTATTAATAATTACTGGTTTGTTGTGTAACAAAAATGGATTTCAGGTCGGAGGAGCACATGGGCTTGACCGCCAAGCCTCCCCAGAAAAAAAAACAAGACTCTCTCTCTCAGCTGGAATTCCTCCTTTGCTCCTGAAAGAACTCTTCTCGAGACTCTGGCAAACTTTACCAAACTCACATTCTTGAGAAAATCTTGTGAACTTCCTCCACTTTTTCTTTAGACTGGCTTTAACTCTTTATCAACAGCGACCCTCTGATCCGTCCCGTGTCAGAGTCTTTGCTGTTCTTTGTTACTTTGAGCCGCCCGCCTAACAACCACGGCACACGTGGGGACCGGAAGTTCTGTGGTCACCACGGTTCTAGCCTCACCAGCTAGCCAGCACACCGCGGCCGCACCCCAACAAGGTGTGCCAGTAGGTGACCATATCAGTACAATGAAAAAAATGTGTATGTCTTCAGGCCGAATGTCTTGAAACCGGTGGCATTTCACTCCTGCACTGTCCACCCAACTCGGGGATTGAACCACGTCTCCAATTTGGGAGTGCAGAGCGCAGATCAGTTAGCTAAAATTCCAGGCCTCCCCTCATCTATGCATCATATTTGAAACACACACACATTTTTTCTATTTTCTTTTCTTTTTTTTTTCTCCATTACACCACCCTGGTCGACTTGGGAGTCATCTGTGGTCTTCCAGTCCACCACATTCGACTGGTTTAGCACTTCTGATCTAGGGTTAGGGTTAGGGTTGGCATCTAATTACATGTATTCTGTTTCATGCACCACCTAGAACATTTTCCTGATGCTTACTGATATGTGTGAGATCATTTGTCAAAAGTAGTGTCAAAATTTAATAAAAACTCTGTGTCTTAGGACCTTTGCTACGCCAGGACCGAATTCTGAAGGCAATGGGCAATGTGGCACTTGCCCTCCACCTGCTTTGTGAGCGGGCCAATCCCGCATCGATGTGGCTGCCATATATCCGCAGTCTTCCCGAGGATTACAGTACCCCACTGTACTACCAGCCAGAAGATGTGCAGCTGCTTCTGGGCACACAAGCTATTCACGATGTCGTTAACCAGTTTAAGAACACAGCACGCCAGTACGCCTATTTCTACAAACTTTTACAGGTAGGGAAGCTTACGTTTCACATTTAGAATACACTGAATAGTAGCAACACTCAAGGGCACATGAATATCATGTTGTCCAGTTAGCCTGCTTTGTGCTATACAGGTATATGTCTTTCTCAATTAATTAGAATATTGTAGGATGTTGTAGAATATTATAAGTTATTTTTATAGATGCCAAATGGCAACATTTTATTTTGTGTCCCAATTACAAAACTTTATTGAATGTTTAGTTGTTTGTTGAAGAAAAAAAACTCCACTCAACTTTATTTATAGAGCACCACAAAAACCATTGCTGCATAAAAAGTGCTTTCCATGGAGTAAAAATTAGACGTACAAAAACAAAGATGCCTAACATTTAGCGGGAGTTCATTCATATATATATCTATATCTATATCTATATCTATATATATATATATATATATATATATATATATATATATCTATATATATATCTATATATATAAAGCTTTATGTACTAGCACGCCAAGACAGCAGCAACATGTCCAGTATTAACAATGCCAACGCTGAGTGACTATTTGAACATCATGTCTGAGCAATAAATCTAACACCAGAGAAATGGCAAATCCACTTACAGAAGAAATACATTCAAGAACTTCTCAATATGCTGAACATAAAACTTTTCAAAATAATCTAGATCCAGATAACCATTTTTATACAAATACTAATATTGGATGTGAGTATTATACTGATGATCAGTTAAATGAAAACATAAAAATGGACAATGCTCTCTCAATTATACATTTTAACAGCAGATGCCTCTATAAAAATTTCACCAAAATTAAAGATTATTTGAGTAGTATAAAGACATTCCAAATAATAGCCATATCTGAAACATGGCTTGATGATGAAAAAATAACCAATATGCAAATGGAGGATATGAATTGTTCACAATTAATAGAAAGAATAGGAGAGGTGGCGGTGTCGCAATCTATGTTAGCAAAACTCTGAGATGTAATATAATTGAAGGTTTTATTTAAGGACTTATTCTATGGAAAATATTATGGAGTGTTTAACTATTGAGATTCTTATTAAAAAATCATCCAACATAATTATAAGATGTGTCTATAGAACACCAGGATCCTGCCTTGACCCTTTCAATAAAAAAATAGCGGACATGTTTAGCGATTTTAATGATAAAAAACTGTGACAATTTTGTGGGGACCTAAATGTTGATTTATTAAATCCAAATGGCCGCCAGAAAACAATTGACTATTAACACGGTGTACAGCAATTGTCTTCTTCCGGTAATTATAAAACCTAGTAGAATAACTATAGATACAGTCACACTAATAGATAATATATTAATTAATAAAATTGACTATGAAATAGTAAGTAGTCTACTTCTAAATGATATAAGTGATCACTTGCCTGTCTTTGCAATTATTCAAAATTATTTCAACAAAAAAATAAAACAAGTAATTTATACATCAGAAACTGAACCGAAAAAAACAGGCTTGATAAGAATGAAAATAAAACGAAGGAAACTTTGATACATGTATTGCTGTATTTATTGTTGTTTGCTCTAGTGTTTTTTTTTCTTTGCCATTGAATGTTTCTCATTTTGAACATAATTTCACAATGCTTTTTGGTGAGGAAGTGTCTGGTAAATTCCTTGCAACATGACCAACATTCTTCAAACTAAGGGTCATTGCAGATTGTAAAAATCTTCAACAAAGTCCAACTATCTTTGACTTGTCGATCCTCAACAATGTATTTTGATGATCACGTCATTTTGTATTGAGGACACAGATGGGTTCATTTGAAATGTTTATGATCTGGCTTTATTACAGACATTACAATAGGCAACACAACAACAAAACAGTGGTGACCAAATGTACGTCAACCCCTACTGTTATTGTTGCTGAAATTTTGTCAACGTCAATAGTGATGTGCCTGAAGATAAATACACATTTTGTGAAACTTTCACCTCTTGTTATTAATACATTTTTTGGGTAGTATCCTTAGCATTATAAATAAATAAATACATACATACATACATAAATACATAGTAGAATAACCCAATTATTTGCATTGTTTTGACCCAATTAGTTGTGTTCGTTTAACCCTAAATTTGGGGTCAAAATGGAATAACCTAATTTGTTGTGTTAATTTAACCCTAAAAACTTGGGTCAAACCTGAATAACCCAGTTTTTTGGTTCAAATTGACCCAAGTCTGGGTCGGTTCTTCTTTAACACAGCAATTGGGTCAAATTTAACCCCAAATTGTTATTTTTGACCCAACTGTTTTAAGAGTGTGCGACAGTGATTCTCCTCTATGTTTGGCTGCACAGTGAGCAGAGGTCAGCTTCTACAGAAAGTAAATAAAACTGAGTTAACTGAGTTTTTTTTTTTTTTTAAATGCGTTATAAAATTTAAAATAATCTCCATAGTTAACGCTTTAACTTTGACTGCCCAAATATATATATATATATTTTTCGACTTCCGGCGCCGCGCGAGTGGCAGCCCGCTACAGTAGCTCCGGCTCATCGGTGAGCCTTTTCGTGTGTTTTTGTTCTTTAATATTACTCTACCTCATACCTTTTTCGTATAATTGATAGTCGTAACTTGCGTAGCAATGGACACCCAAACTGCGGTATTCTTGCTGCTGCTGATGGCTATTTTTTGCGCTATCGTGTCCGGCGACTTGGCTCGGAGCCGAGCCCCCATTGTTTACAGCCGGAATCAGCTGTTAGCACTCCGTGCTAACCATGCGCCCGCGCCCGCTCCCGGGGCGAGACCCGATATCCCCCGTGAGCTGAGGAGGAGGAGACGGGGATCTCGTGCGGGGGTCAAACGCCGGGAAAGGAGGAGACGATACCATCCCGTCCTCCCGTCTGTTATCATGGGGAATGTTAGATCGCTCCCCAACAAGATGGACGAGCTAGCGGCGCTTACCCGGCACGAGAGGGACTTCCGGGAGGCTAGCCTGATGCTATTCACGGAGTCGTGGCTAACAACGCTAACGCCGAACGCGGTCGTAGAATTGGACGGCTTCCAAATCATACGCGCGGACAGGACGCTGGAGAGTGGAAAGAGGAAAGGAGGAGGGCTGGCTGTGTTTGTGAACGATAGATGGTGTAATCCTGGGCACATCACGATTAAGGAGCAGCTTTGCAGCAGGGATATTGAGCTGCTAGCTGTTGGCATGAGGCCATTCTACATCCCGCGAGAGTTTAGTCACGTGATCGCGGTGACCGTCTACGTCCCACCAGCTGCCAGCAGCGACACAGCCTGTGATGTCTTGACTGCAGCAGTGAGCAGGCTACAAACACAGCACCCAAATGCCCTGGTACTCATCTCTGGTGACTTCAATCATGCCTCCCCTTCCTCCTCTCTGCCTTCATTCACACAGTATGTCACCTGCCACACCAGAGACAATAAAACACTGGACCTTTTTCTATGCCAACACCAAGGAGGCATACACATCACTGCCCCTCCCCCCGCTGGGCAAAGCTGATCACAACCTGGTGGCTCTCCAGTCTGTGTACAAACCTCTGGTCCGCAGGCAGCCAGCTGTGACCCGCACGGTTCAGAGATGGTCTGGAGAGGCCGAGGAGGCCTTAAAGGACTGCTTCAGCACAACTGTGTGGGAAGTATTCAGCGATGCTCACGGGGAAGACATTAGTAGTCTAACGGACACTGTTACAGACTATATAAATTTCTGCATGGAGAACACCATACCCACCAGGACAGTAAGGTGTTTCTCCAACAACAGACCCTGGATCACACCAGACATAAAAGCTCTCCTGAAGGAGAAGAGGAGGGCTTTTGCGTCAGGCAACATAGAGGAGCGGAGGACTGTGCAGCGCCAGCTGAGGAGGAGGATCAGAGAGGGGAAAAGGTCCTACAGGAAGAGGATGGAGGAGCAGCTGCTGCAGAATAATGCCAGGGGAGTCTGGAGGGGCCTGAAGACCATCTCAGGCCACAGACAACCCAAGACCCGGACTCGGGCGGGACCTGCAGTGGGCAAATGAGCTGAACCTCTTTTTCAATAGGTTCGATCAGATGCCTGCCTCCACTCAGTCTCTCCTGCTGCAGTCTCCACCTACTCCTCCTGCTGGGCGTGTCACCCCCTCCCCTCTTTTCTCCACAGTCTCCAGCTCCCAGCTACACCAGATAGCCACCACTCCTTCCTGTCCAGCCTTGGCCTTCACAACATCTCAGGTGAGGAACCAGCTGAAGAAGATGAAGGCGAGGAAGGCAGCGGGTCCAGATGGCATCAGCCCCCAGCTCCTCAAATCCTGCGCAGACCAGCTGTGTGGAATTGTCCAGCACATGTTCAAC
>NC_141229.1:24218455-24250955 GCF_054856515.1 Filicampus tigris | reverse complement strand
ATTTTTAAAAATTCAGCCCCGGTTGTGCGTTTCTTCGAGATCTACAAAAAATTGATGGTATATGTAACAGTTCAAGGCCTACAAAAAAGTCTCTTGGAGCCATGTGCTAAACCAAACAGGAAGTCGGCCATTTTGAATTAAGTTTTAAGTATGAATTTGCTCTGATTACAGTAGCTGCTGGAACTTGACCCACACGATAATTTCTTCTAAAACCCTACCAACATTTGATAAAAGTCAAAGCCTGAAGACATCTCCGAACTTATTTTTCATCGTAGTGGTAGCGCCACCTACTGACTAAAGGAAGTACATGTTTTATTCTTTGATATTTTCCTCCTCGCAGGTTAACCAGGTCGACCTCAGAATTGCTCGGAAGACTCTGTAGACCTTCCTGATGTTAAAATACGATATTTGTGATTTTTCGTAAAAAAGCTGTCGCCATGGCAACAGGCAGTTCGCAAATAAAACTATGCTGATTTTTATATTTTATATAATTTTATATAAATAAAATTCCAGCCTGTTTGACCTAGGCCTATGGAAAATTGGCAGGCATGTGTAGCACCCCGAGACGTACAAAAAAGTCCATTACAGCCATAGTCTAAAGTGTACAGGAAGGGTGCTATGAATTTTTGAATGTCCAATTTTGGACCGTTTTTGCACGTTTACAGGGTGCATACTTTTGCACCTATGTCCCAGACGATTCATCTGATTGACTTCAAACTTCGAATATATCATCTTAAGACCTGGGGACACAACTGAGTAAATATTTTTGAGTTTTCGACAAACTATATGACGGGGGCGGGGCATCAAATTTGGCGTAATTTTTTTACTTCGCCATACAGGAGAAAAACCTTAATAATTCCCCTGCACATGCTCGGAAAAATCACAAACTTTAAGTAAAGAGTCACGACCTTTAGACATCTATATGATAATATTCCATTATACATATAGCACCACCTAGTGGCGACAAAAATTGTCATTGTTTACGTTTCTATTTACTGCACGGAGCCCGTTGAACGAATCCGACTGAAATTTTGTCAGGAAAGCCTCAAGACGTTGATCTTGCTCTACGCCGAATATTGTGACTTTTCAGCAAAGGGCGTGGCTTTGACGGTGCCGCAAAATCTGATTATTCAACGTGACAATAATTACAGTTTTAACTTGACTCAGTTCATCCAAACTTTTCGAAATGTTTCATATTTGATGATAGCCAAGGACTGAAGAAATCTACAAACTTATTTTTCATTGTAGTGGTAGCGCCACCTAGTGGCTGAAGGAAATACATGTTTTTTCTTTGATGTTTTTATCCTAGCAGGTTAACCGGGTCCACCACATCTTGGCTCAGAACAGTGTTTAGGACTTCCTAATATTAAAATACGAAATACGTGATTTTTCGTGAAAAGCTGTTGCCATGTCAACACGCAGTTCGCCAAAAAAACAACACTCATTTTGAGGGTATGAACATGCTCGAAATCTCACGAAACTTTGCACATACATCAGCCCTGGCAAAATCATCAATATATTTTTATTTTTTTGTGCAGTTTGTAAAAAAAAAAAAAAAAAAAAAAAAAAAAAAAACAGGCCAAGACCTACAAAGTATCTTGGAGCCATGTGCTAAACCAAACAGAAAGTCGGCCGTTTCGAATTAAGTTTAAAGTATGAATTTGCTCTGATTACAATAGCTGCTGGAATTTGACCCAGATGATAATTTACTCTATAAAACTACTGACATTTGATAAAAGTCGAACCCTGAAGACTTGTCATGTCATCTTCCAAACCGCTTATCCCATATAGGGTCGCGGGGAGTTGCTGGAGCCTATCCCAGCCGTCAATGGGCGAAGGCAGACTACACCCTGAACTGGTCGCCAGCCAGTCGCAGGGCACACATAGACACTGTCACTGAGCGGGAATCGATCCCACGCTGCCCGCACACAACTCAGGCGTGTGTACCACTACACTATCAGCGGACCACCCTGAAGACTTCTCCGAACTTATTCTTCATCGTAGTTGTACCGCCACCTACTGGCTAAAGGAAGTACATGTTTTATTCTTTGATCTTTTTCTCCTCGCAAGTTTACCAGGTCGACCTCAGAATTGCTCCGAAGACTCTGTAGACCTTCCTGATGTTAAATTACGATATTTGTGATTTTTCGTAAAAAAGCTGTCGCCATGGCAACAGGCAGTTCGCAAATAAAACTATGCCGCTTTTGACAGTCTAAACATGCACCAAATCTGACGAAACTTTGGATACACATCAGGCCTGATGAAATTATCTTTTTTTTTTTTTTTTTTTTTTTTTTTTTTTTTACATTGCAATTGTTTAAAACGTAGCTCGCTACCACCCCCTAGGAATTGTTTAAAAATTAGCCTCAGTTGTATGTTTCACCGATATCTACGAAAATTTGGTGGCATGTGTAACAGATCAAGACCTACAAAAAAGTCTCTCCAAGTCATGTGCTAAACCAAACAGGAAATCCGCCATTTTTAATTTACTTTACAATTTTACATCACATTGACTTTAAAAGCAGCTGTAATGTGACTCACATGATAATTTCCTGTCAAAATTTCACACATTTGATGAGAGTCTACACCTGAAGACATTTACGAACCAACTTTTTATTCTAGTTGGAGTGCCACCTACTGGCTAAATTAAGTACATGTTTTGTTCTTTGATGTTTTTCTGTCATGGCAGGTTAGCCCGATATCCCTCATATTTGCTCATGCACATGATATTATCTAGTAAAAATGTCCCACATTTGATGAGAGTCTTCACATGAACACATCTACGAACTAACTTTTCATCGTAGTGGCAGCGCCCACCTACTGGTAAATGAAGTACATGTTTTATTCTTTGATGTGCTTCTCATGGCAGGTTAGCCAGATCTCCTTCATATTTGCTCTGAAGAGTGTTTAGGCCTTGATAATGTTTAAACACGAAGTTTAAGAAGTTTCGCAAAAAGCTGTTGCCATGGTAAAGTCCAGTTTGCCAATACAACAATGCTGATTTTGAGAATGTAAACATGCATGAAAACTCATGGAATTTTGCAGACATCTAATTACTGCTTAATTAATCAATAATTAAATATTCAATTGTGCAATACTTAAAAGATGGCTCACTACTGCCACCTAGAAAGTTTTAAAAAAGTGGCCCTGCTGGTATGTTTGACCTACATCTACGAACATTTGGTAGAAAATGAAACAGGAAGAGACCTACAAAAAAGCCTCTTGGTGCCATATGCTAAACCTGACAGGAATTCTGCCATTTTTAATTTACTTTATAGATTGGCGTCACCTTGACTATACAAATGTTGCTGTAAATTGATCTACGTGATAAATTTGATTGTTCAATTCCGATGTGCGAGCATCCCAACGTGCCCGTACCCCAACGTTGCCAGGGCTGCGAGGGCCCTTTATAGCTGATAGCAGCTATAGTTTTATTTGTATTTATATTTCATGTTCTACACAAACCATACACACAACCAAATTGAACAGATTATTGCTCACATGAACAAAACTATGTTCTAACTAATAAATCCCATAAATCTGTCATATGTGCACATTTTTTTTCCCAACATCTCCGCCGAACAGAGCATTGTGGACTACATAGAACATGCTGCTTTTATGTACAAAAACTGAATATTATGTTTTGTTTTTTTGTTTTTTTAATATGAGGTTGTTTTTTTTAACCATATTGTGTGAGCTTTTATACAGTATTGTGAGCTTGTTATCTATCACCAACCTCTCGACATTATATAATAATATATAATTATCATATCGTGAGTTCATATCATGATATTATCGTGTCGTGACATTTGGATATTGTGACAGACCTATTCCCTTCCGCCAGTACTGGAGTACAGAGTAGAGATTAATTGCTACATTTACAGAACAATGGTGACAGGATGGTGAAAAAACCTGGCTTGCCCTTTGGTCATGGAAATTAGAAAAATGCAAATTGCTAGGCTTTTCACACCTGAGTTAGGATATTAGTCCAAAACGAATCCAGCTGTTGGGCTGCCCTTCAAATGTAAAAGGTAGAACATCCAAAGGGCTGGGCTGTAAACGTTCTAGTGTTAATCAGTACCCAAGAAGTAGTTCTCAGTTTAGAAAAGGTTGGTGACAAATTCACACATTCTTGGATCAAACTTATGGTGTGAATATTGCTGTTCAGATCCTCATAAGAGAATGCAAGTTGTGTGAAAAGTACTGAAACGTACATTTTTGGACATGTGCATTAAAGATTTTAGGTCAACTTCAATTCCCCTGTACAATTTGCAGTGGATTTTGGATTGATCCAATCTGTAATTTCACTAGAAAGCAGTATCTAATTTTTTGTCGTGTTTGTTGTATTATAACATTTGTACTTTTGTTCATAGTCTTCTGCGAACAGTTGATTGTGGTGGGCCTGCATGATATGCTTACTAGGGATGTTCCGATCAGGGTTTTATGATACTGATACCAAGCATGCATGAGTGAGATCGGTCGATTCCGATCACATGGAATATCAGTGCATTTTTCCAAGTATTTACTGTGACTGTTATTATGCAGTATTATCTGAAGAAGAAAAAAACAGCCATATTATTGCCGTAATTTTGACAAAAATCTATATATATTTTATAAAGCATGAAAAAATACAAAACCCCAAGCTCGGTCGCCTATGTATTATCGATTTTAGCTTTCACCACGCATTATCTCTCAATAGCACGTGTATTTTGTCTTTTGGAATATGCCTCGTTTCGAACATTGTCATTAAAAGCAGTACGCGAGCGAAAAAATCCCTTGTTATACTCAACATCGACACAGGACTGACATCCGAGCTCCATTTAAGTAAATGGAGTAAAGTAAGTAAAACTTAAACAGGATAATAGGCCTTCTTTTAGGAAACTTTCAATGCGACAATACACTCTCTTGTGGAGCTTGATCAGGCAGAGCTACGTCTGTGAAGTATTTGCGTCCCGGTAGCACCTAGCGAGGCTTGAAATGAGCGAGCAGACGGCGGAATCCGATGTCTTCACTGAGAATGGTTGGTCATCAAGTCCGATAAATTTCATTATTTTCCTGGTTATTTGCGTTGCCTTTTGCCTGTCGCGGTGATATGGGTTTGAGTTGGTTAGCATGGGCTGTCGTTTCATTGTTGCTGCTGTTTCCACCTATACTTTATTCAATGTGGTGAGCCTCGTAAAATCACCATAGTCTTCCAATTGCTTGTTCTTCAAATATCGGATTAAGTTGGTTGTGTTGAAACTTTTGTCTGTACTCCCTCTGCCAGGTATCTTTTCATGGCATATATTACAAGATGCAAATTCCACACAGCACACGTTAGCCTCTGTTTGTTAGTGCCGTGCGCCTCCGCAGCGTGCAGAGGAGGAGGGGGGTGGGTGGGCGCAACACGGCTGTAGGCTGCGAAGCATGAGCTGTGGGTGATCAAATTTTTTGATCGGCAATAAAAGGCTTTGATCAAATATTCCGATCACGTAATTTTTCACGAAAATCGCCCGATTATGAACGGTGCCCGATCGATCGGAGCATCCCTAATCCTTACAGTTTCAGTTTAATGCCCAGCTAAAAAAAATATTTTATATGTGCTTTAACAAATATTCACAGTTCCTTTCAGTGGAATGATTTTGATGTTTTACAGGTGGGCTGTGTCTTCAGTCATGACCCGTCAGAACGAGATCCCTAGTGAGGATGGCAGTCAAATCACACAGGCACTCATTCCGCTTTGGGACATGTGCAACCACACAAATGGAGTGGTAGGATCATAATTTTCTTACTAAATATGTAATAGATGAAGAGACAGTCAGACACAGATAGTGGGCTGTGATGTACATTGTTAACATATCAAGCTAGATATGGCATTCAAGGTATTAATAGCAAAAATGTAAACAAGTATCAGGAAAATAATCAATCACATATGGAGTTTCCATGTTCACACTATATGTATAGCTCAGGCCAACCAACCACACACCTCCTTTAAAGTTTGGTGTTGATCAACAGCTAAAGTCAACCAATGATAATCTTCTGACGAAAGGAATTTTTTTTCTTAGTTAATATGTTGTTAGAGTTTGAGTGTAAATGGGGTTACTTAAGTAATAGGTGTCAGTTATTATTTAATGGAAAGTCATAGAATACCACTGAAGTTTTCTTCTTATAATGTGAAAGGTGTCCTTAATCCTATTAAGAGAAGGAACATTCTTGGCAAAATATAAAAAGATAGGTTATACATACTATTTCTGCAAGTAACCCATTTAAATGATTCAGAATATTCGAAACTTAGAAGACAGGGATTTAATCAGGCGTTCTCAGCCTCCTACGAAAAGGGACATAGAACAGAGGTTGCTACTGTTGTTTCGGCAAAGGTAATCTACAGACAAGGAAGGGAGATATAATATGGCTGTGGGTAAAATGGAGGGCTCCTTGGTGACTCTTGAATGTTTGATGTGAAATCAAAGAGGAAATCTTGCTATATTTGTCCGAAAATGATAATGAGAAAGTGTCCCCAACTATGCTGTGGGATGCAAGCAAGGCAATTTTGAGAGGGAAAATTATTGCAAAATTGGCCTTACAAAAGAAGCTCAGACGGGAAAAACCTAGAAAAAAATATTACATCAGTGAGAAAGCCAACATAAGAAAAATGCTCAATCGGATGTTGTTCAAGAAATTATGGAAATCAAAAGTCAGATAAAGGAGGTTTATGATATGGTTATTCAGAAAAAAACTCACTTTCTTAAAACAGAGTTATGAGGCGGGTAGCAAAGCGATGAGAAAATTTGCATATAATTTAAGGAAACAACAAGCAGAGAGTGTTATACTTAAAATTAAGGACCCAATTAACAAACAAATGAAACGTGACTTTAAAGATATTCAAAGTTGTTTTGAAAGATATTACAAGGACAGGGGTGCACATAACTGGTACGCAGGTATGCATGCGCTACAGAAATCACTGATGTGTACCGTCATTTGCGTCACGACGCGCATTTGCGTACCTGCCAACACTAGTGGTGCACTGCAACGAATCATCTTTGACCCGTGATCGGTAAGGATCAAGCATCACGGTTCAGGGCGGCCACAATCCGCAGAATGGTTGGTGAAGAAAACTGCACGTTCACATTAAGGCAACGTGATTAGTCTGCATTCAGCAAAGGAAGTTGAAACCTCAAGATCACGTAAGTCGCATGTACGAGAGCGTTTTTGCAAACATACTCAATGAACACACGGCTTCCGCAAAGGCTAACTTCAAAATAAAGCTTATCAAATAGTGCATTGAGTCATTGATGTCAATGCATTAGTGGACTTTTACTTTAAAGTCGGCCCACGTGGTGGCGTAACGGCTAACATGACTTCAATTTTCGACGTTAAGGCAGTTTTAACGCTTGCCACCAACACTAACGCAATGGCGTCCCGAAATCATATTCAGTCTTTAATTTAGGACGTGAACAAACCGCTGGTTAATTATGCTGTCATTGTATGATACGGTACAAGTCTCTATAAGTAGTAGCTAGCAGCTGTTATCATTAGCTGGTAGTTCAACAGCTGTTCCATGGCTGTTACTTTATTTTTTTTGTTTTTCAATATTGTTGACCAAGATTAATTTGTAATGTGCTGCCCATGTTGTGCCTTAAATAGTTTTTCGAGGTCTTTTTCATTATGAAAAAAATAAAATAAAAATCTTCTGTCTTCATTTATTTTATAAAAACACTTTTGCTCAATAAATAATTCTAAGAAAACATTCAGCTCAAAATGTCTGGCAGGATACCTTGGAATTTGTACACTGTACCACTTATAAAATAAGAATGTATCCTGCCTTATATTGCGTTATGTTCTTAAATCCTATATGGCCATATTAGACATTAGGAGTTGATTTTTTTTGTATGTGCCAAAGCGTTTTATAAAATAAATGAAGACAAAGTTCTATTTATCTATCTTTTTTTTTTTTTTCTGATCCAAAAAAACGATCCGATACGTGACTCAAAATCCGTGACCAATCCGAACCATGACTTATGTGATCCGTTGGACCACTAGTGAGTACCAAAGACAATTACTCAGGTGAGTACCCCATGAAAAAAAGTATGTGAACCCCTGGACAAGGATCCCTATTCTCAAAGGGTCCCATAAGGCGGGGGAACACCTGATTCTTTGCTGGCGTTGCTAAATCTCCCGTCGGTCTCTGGAGACCAGAATTAAATTTTAATGGCTGAGGTGACTATGGGTGAATTACAGCAGGCAATCTCTTGACGGGAGCCGAACAAATGCCCGGGCGCAGATGGTTACCCATCAGAGTGGTACAATACTTATAGTTACATTTTATCTCCACTATTATTGAGAACTTTCAATTGGATCCTAGTGAATGGAGTGATCCCCCTTCCTGGTGAGAGGCGATCATGGCTCTGATACCAAAGGAGGTAGGTCCCATTCTGTTACACATACTACCAAATTTTTGCAGATGTAGGTGAAACGTACAACCAGGCCACTTTTTTAAAACTTTCTAGGTGGCGGTAGCGAGCCATCTTTTTAAGATTGCACAGTTGAATAATTAAATATTGATGAATTTAACAGGCCTTCTTTGTGTGCAAAGTTTCATGAGTTTTCGTGCATGTTTACATTCTCAATATCAGCATAATTGTATTGGCAAACTGGGCGTTACCATGGCAACAGCTTTTTACGAAAAATCTCAAACTTCGTGTTTAAACATTATCAAGGCCTAAACACTCTTCAGAGCAAATATGAAGGGATCTGGCTAACCTGCCATGAGAAGCACATCAAAGAATAAAACATTTACTTCATTTACCAGTAGGTGGCGCTGCCACTACGATGAAAAGTTAGTTCGTAGATGTGTTCATGTGAAGACTCTCATCAAATGTGGGACATTTTTACTAGATAATATCATGTGGATCACATTACAGCTGCTTTTAAATTCAATGTGATGCCAAATTGTAAAATAAATTCAAAATGGTGGACTTCCTGTTAGGTTTATCACATGGCTCCAAGAGACTTTTTTGTAGGTCTTGACCTGTTACATATACCACCAATTTTTCGTAGGTATAAGTAAAACGTTTTTTTTTTTTATTCCAGGGGGCACGCAAGCCATTTTTAAACAATTGAGACATAAAACAAAACAAAAAGATTATTTCACCAGGCCTGATGTGTGTGCAGTTTCGTGAGATTCCATGCATGTTCAGACCGTCAAAATCAGCGTAGTTTTATTTGCCCGTTGCCATGGCGACAGCTTTTGACAAAAATATCACAAATATCATTTCATGTCAGGAAGGTCTACAGAGTCTTCCAAGCAATTCTGAGGTCGACCTGGTTAACCTGCGAGGAGAAAAAGATCCAAGAATAAAATATGTACTTCCATTATCCAGTAGGTGGTGCTACCACTATGATGAAAAATAAGTTCGGAGCTCTCTTCAGGATTCGACTTTTATCAAATGTCAGTGGTTTTTTAGAAAAAATTATCATGTGGGTCAAGTTCTAGCAGCTATTGTTATCAGAGCAAATGCATACTTTAAACTTAATTCAAAATGGCCGACTTCCTGTTTGGTTTGGTTTAGCATATAGCTCCAAGAGACTTTTTTGTAGGCCTTGAACTGTTACATATACCACCAAATTTCCGTTGATCTAGGTGAAAACTCCAACCGGGGCTGAAGTTTTAAAAATTCCTAGGGGGCGCTAGCGAGCCATTTTTTATATATTGATCATTTCGCCAGGCCTGATGTATGTGCAAAGTTTCGTGAGATTTCAAGCATGTTCAGACCCTCAAAATATGCATGTTTTTTTTGTCGAACTGGGTGTTGCCAGGGCAACAGCTTTTCACGAAAAATCACAAATTTCGTATTGTAATATTAGGAAGTCCTAAACACTCTTCCGAGCAAAGATGGTGGACCCGGTTAACCAGCTGAGATAAAAACATCAAAGAAAAAAACATGTATTTCTTTCAGCCACTAGGTGGCACTACCACTAGGGTGAAAAATAAGTTCGTAGATGTCTTCAGCCCTTGGCTATAATCAAATATGAAACATTTCGAGAAGTTTGGATGATCTGAGTCAAGTTAAAACTGTATTTATTGTCACGTTGAATAATCAGACTTTGCGGCGCCGTCAAGGCCACGCCCTTCGCCAAAAAGTCACCATATTCAGCATAGAGCAAAATCAACGTCTTGAGGCTTTTCTGACAAATTTTCAGGCGTATTCGTCTAATGGGCTCTGTGCATTAAATAGACATGTAAAAAAATGACATTTTTTGTCGCCACTAGGTGGCGGTATATATATATATATATATATATATATATATATATATATATATATATATATATATATATAATGGAATATTGTCATATCTTCACGTCCTGACTCTCTCCTGTATGGCAAAGGAAAAAAATTACGCCAAATTTGATGCTCCGCCCCCGTCATATAGTTTATCCAATATTCAAAACAATTTTCCCAGTTGTTGCCCCGGGTCTTAAGATGATTTATCCAAAGTTTGAAGTCAATTGGAATAATCCTCTGGGACATGGGTGCAAATGTATGCACCCTGTAAACGTGCAAAAATCGTCCAAAATTGGACATTCAAAAATGCATAGCTCTTTTCCTGTACACTTTAGACTATGGCTGCATTGGACTTTTTTGTACGTCTTAGGAGGCTACACGTGCCTGCCAATTTCCGTAGGCCTAGGTCAAACTAGCTGGAATTCTATTTTGTTTTCCTGCTCTACATGTCGCTACAGAGCCATTTAGTTTGAGTAATTTACGGCGACTTTAAAATATCAAATTTTTTGCCAGGCCCGATGAGACTGCAAAGTTTGGTGAGTTTTCGTGCATGTTTAGGGGGTCAAAATTGCGATTGAACGCGTAGAAAATAGAAAAAAAAAAAAAAATTCTACAGAAACAATAGGGACCTCACAGCGGTCGCTGCTCGGGCCCTAACTAGAGAATGCAATTTCTGGAGAAATTGCGTGTGAAGGCGAAGGAAGCTGAAAAGAAACTGCGGCATGCATTGGAATGAAGTTGAATAAATTTGAATGATACTGAATAAAGTTGAATGATACTGAATAAAGTTGAGTAAAGTGGAATGAAGTTGAATGAAGTTGAATAAAGTGGAATAAAGTCAAATGATGCTGAATAAATTTGAGTGATACTGAATAAAGTTGAATGATACTGAATTAAGTTGAATACAGAAGAATGAAGTTGAATGAACGCTATGAAAAATTTTGGAATGAGCAGGAATCAAACTAGCGCTGCCCACTTACAACTCGGCGTTTGTACCACTACACCATCAGGGACTTAACTGGAACGCTATAAATTTGAAATGTTGAATGTGCAAGTGGGACTGAATGGCGAATTTAATGGGATTTTTAAGGTTGAATAATTTGAATTTTTGGGAAGTATGAATTGCAGGTGTGTTGAAAAGCTGAACCAATGTGAGTTGAATGACCTAATTGAAGTTGAATGAATTCTATGAAAAGTTTTGGAATGAGCGGGAATCGAACCAGCGCTGCCCACTCACAACTCGGCGTGTGTGCAACAATACACCATCAGGCACTTAACTGGAAGGAAATAAATCTGAAATATTGACTGTGCTAGTGGGACTGAATGGCAAATTGAATGGGTTTTAAGATTGAATAATTTGAATTATTGGGAAGTATGAATTGCAGGTGTGTTGAAAATTTAACCAATGTGAGTTGAATGAAGTAGAATGAAGTTGAATGACCTCTATGAAATTTTGTGGAATGAGCGGGAATTGATCCAAAGCAGCAAATGGGGAAGTGTTGAATGTGCCATTGGAAATGAATGTGTTTTTTGGGGGTGAAAAAAGTTGAATTTTGGAGGAAACGTAAATGTTAGGGTAGAAAATAAATGCAAATTTTGATGGCATGAATTTTTGGAGATTTTCGAGAAATTTGAAATTCGAACGGGGTGAATCGGATGAAGTATGTGGAAGTAGTTACAGTTTGAATGTGCCATTGGAAATGAATGTTTATTTTGGGGGTTAAAAGGGTTTAATTTTGGGGGAACCGTAAATGTTCGGGGTGAAAACACAAAGGAGCGGCTATGGCATGAATTTTTGGAATGATTTAAGGTTTGAACGGGGTGAATCGGATGAAGTATGTGGAAATAGCGGCACGCCAAAGTTTTGGAGTGGCAAAAAAGGAGCAATATCATAGTAATACTACAGAATGCAATTTTTGGCGAAGGAAGCTGAATGAAAACTACGGAATACGTTGGAATGAAGTTTAATGTAGTTAAATGAAGTTGTATGATACTGAATTAAGTTGAATGATACTGAATTAAGTTGAATGATACTGAATGAAGTTGAATGATTCTGAATTAAGTGGAATGAAATTGAATGAAAAGAAATGAATTGAAATGAAGTAGAAATAAGTGGGATGAAGTTGATTTGAATGAAGTTGAATGTAGTTGAATGAAGTTGAATGATACTGAATTAAGTTGAATGATACTGAATTAAGTTGAATGATACTGAATTAAGTTGAATGATACTGAATTAAGTTGAATGATACAGAATTAAGTAGAATGAAATTGAATGGAAAGTAATGAATTGAAATGAAGTAGAATTAAGTGGAGTGTAGTTGAATGATACTGAATGAAGTTGAGTGATACTGAATGAAGTTGAATGACCTCTATGAAAAACTGGAATGCGTTGAAATAATACTGAATGTAGTTGAATAAAGTTGAATGACCTCAAATTATAGAGAATAGCCTGGAATGAGGAGGACATAAAAAATAAGAAGGGAAGAAAATACTTCCGGTTCATTTTCGGGTAATTTGGGTCACTTCCGGTCCATTTCCGGGTCAATTGGGTCACTTCCGGTCCGTTTCCGGGTCGGTTAGGTCGCGTCCTATTCATTTCCGGGTCATTTGGGGTCACTTGCTGTTGAATATGGGTCACTTCCTGTTGATTTTGGGTCCTCCAAGATGGCCACCGCATTGGGGAGACCTCGGGGTGAGTATCCCCAGTCTAGCTAATGTCCCTTCCCAAGATGGCCACCGCACTGGGGAGACCTCGGGGTGAGTATCCCAAGTCTAGCTAATGTCCCTGACCAAGATGGCCGCCGCACTGGGGAGACCTCGGGGTGAGTATCCCCAGTCTAGCTAATGTCCCTTCCCAAGATGGCCACCGCACTGGGGAGACCTCGGGGTGAGTATCCCAAGTCTAGCTAATGTCCCTGACCAAGATGGCCGCCGCACTGGGGAGACCTCGGGGTGAGTATCCCCAGTCTAGCTAATGTCCCTGTCCAAGATGGCCGCCGCACTGGGGAGACCAAGGAGCAATAACACTGGTCCACTGGAAATGAATGGTGAATTTTTGTGGGTTTTTTAAGTGAATGAGTTGAATGTCTTTGAAAGTAGGAATTTTGGGGGCGCTGAGAAGCTGAATGTGAGTTGAATGGGTGTAATGACTTGAATTTTTGGAAATTGAAATGTTGTAAATGCGAAAAGGTAAATCTGCCAATGGAAATGAATGGTGAATAGTTGAATTTTTGTGGGTTTTTTAGGTGTGAATAAGTTATGTGTGAGAAGTACGAATTTTGGGGGTGTTGAAAAGCTGAATGGGAGTTGAATGACTTGCATTAGTGAAAATTGGGAAGGTGTAAATGTGAAGTTTAAGGTTCTGGGGAGACCTCGGGGTGAGTATCCCCAGTCTAGCTAATGTCCCTGACCAAGATGGCCGCCGCACTGGGGAGACCAAGGGGCAATAACACTGGTCCACTGGAAGTGAATTTTTGTGTTTTTTTTAAGTGTGAATGAGTTGAATGTGTGGAAAGTCAGAATTTTGGGGGTGTTGAGAAACTGAATGTGAGCTGAATGACTTGAATTTGTGGAAATTGCAATGGGTAAGTGCGAAAAGTTAAATCTGCCAATGGAAATGAATCGTGAATAGTTGAATTTTTGTGTTTTTTTAAGGGCGAATGAGTTGAATGTGTGGGAAGTAGGAATTTGGGGGATGTTGAAAAGCTGAATATGAGTTGAATGACTTGAATTTGTGGAAATTGGGAAGGTGTAAATGTGAAAAGTCAAAAGTTCCAATGGAAATGAATGGTTAATAGTGGAATTGTGTGGGTTTTTTAAGGGTGAATGAGTTGAATGTGTAGGAAGTAGGAATTTGGGGGTGGTTGAAAAGTTGAATGTGAGCTGAATGAGTTGAATCACTTGAATTTGTCAAAATTGGAATGGTGTAAATGTGAAAACTTGAATTTGCCAATAGAAATGAATGGTGAATAGTTGAATTTGTGTGGTTTTTTTAAGAGTGAATGAGTTGAATGTGTGGGAATTAGGAATTGTGGGTGTTGAATAGCTTTACCAATTTGAGTTGAATGAGTTATATCTTGTGAATTTGAAATTGGAATAGTGGAAATAGGAATTGTTGAATGTGCCATTGGAAATGAATGGGATTTTTGGTGTGAAAAACGGGGAATTTGGGGGAAACCGTAAATTTTCTCGGCAAAAAAAAAAGGACTCCATGCTGGCGTGAATTTTTGGAATATATTGAAGTTGGAATGGCAAGAATCGGTTGAAAAATGTGGAAGGAGAAGAATGCCAAAAAAGTACAAGGAATCAAATAGAATAATAATAATAAAGTTGAATGATGTAGAATAACATATGTGAAGGTCTACGCCTTTACACAATACAGTTGAAGATGTACAATAACATATGTGTGAAGGCGTTCGCCTTCACACAATGATGTAAATGTGAATTGTTGAATATGGCAATGAATGGTGGAATTTTGTGTTTTTTTTACGGGTGAATAAGTCGATTTTTTCGGAAATAGGAATTGTGAGTGCGTTGAATAGCTTTGCCAATGTGAGTTGAATGAGTTGAATCTTGTGAATTTTAAATTGGAATGGTGGAAATGGGAAATGTTCCATATGCCTGTGAGAGCCAATCCTTGTCATGGGATGTCATCAATTATGTCATTAATTTTGTCATCAGAAAGTAATATCTCAATTTTTTGTCATCATAAAGATTTATTAATGCACTTGCTGTAGTAGTAGCATAGCAGACAATTTCTGTATACAGTGTGCTGGTAGTCACGGAAGGAAACAGCTTTTGACCGTGCTCATAGTTTAAGTACATGTTATCCACCTGCTGTACTGAATGACATTGCTCCCTTTGTTGGATAACAGAACCTTCAATACAAGAAGACAAAAAAGAAATTTTGAGTCCGTGTGAGTAATTCAAAGAAATTCAAATCATGGATAAGAAGATGTGCTACTATGGACGAGTCAGAACTACCTTCGACTACCAACATTGAAGCTAATGATAAAACAGAATTTCTGCCATTACAATAGTCAAGAGCTTTCTTTGTTAGAAGAAAACGCCGCTAACTGTGAAGAAAATAGTAACTGAAAAAGATAAACAACAAAGTCTGATACAGAAAAGTATGGAGCTAACATCCATTAGCATGCAACATCGATGACCGCAATACGTCACGCTTTCTACCTAACATGAGCCTAAAGCGGACCAATCGTCATAAATAAAATCAAGAACGATCCGCAGTTGTCAATTGCCGTCATAAACAATTAATGAATGGAAGCCAGCGGCAATATGCTCGTCAGTGAGATCGAGTCAGAAGGAGGAGCCCGTGCAAAAGATAAAGCATTCAGTCAACATGCTTACAATCCACACATCGAGCCACAAAGGAAAACGTCCAAGTGTCACTATGAAAATAGCTTGGCCATGCCATCTGGTGCGATTCCCAGGCAAAGAGATACAACTCAGATACCAAGACCCAAAATAGAACCAATTAATGAACAACCAATACAATATCACAGTCCACAATATATTAATAGTGGAGCAGATGTATGTCGCCTCATTCAACAACATACAGACATGAATAAAGTAATCCTTAAAAACCAGGAATTGTCTCGCCTGCCACAAAAGGAAGTGCCAGTGTTCAGTGGAGAACCACTAGAATTCAGATCCTTCATGAAAGCCTTTAATCATATTATCAATGCTCGATCAGACAGCAGCACAGATAAACTGTATTTCTTAGAACAGTATACTAGAGGTATGCCTCGGCACCTCGTGAAGAGTTGCCAACATGCCTGCTGATCGCGGTTATGAAAGAGCGATAATGCTACTTCATAACAAGATTGGGGACCCACTAAAAATTGCCACAGCCTTAATAAATAATGTTTGCTATTGGCCAGTAATAAAAATAGAAGATGGAAATGTGTTGACTGAGTTCTCATTGTTTTCTGATAAGCTGTATTAATGCTATCGAAGATGTGAATTATATGGAAGAAATGGACAACCCATCAACAATCAAGTCAATCATTGCCAAACTACCATTCCAAATGAGAACAAGTTGGAAATTCCACGCTTATGATCTACTAGTCAGCCGTGGTACACGAGCCAAGTTCATAGATTTAGTGTACTTCATTGAGCATCGCGCAAATGCTACATCTGATCCTCTATTTGGAAACGTAGACAGCACAGCATCTGAAAGGAAGGACACTAAGAAAACTTCAAAACAAAAAGACACAACTTGGAGAAGCAGCTTCGCAACCAACGCCAAACAAGTTAATAATGAACAAAGCCAGTCATCAATGTCAAATAATGATACGTCACCTTTCAACCGAGCCTTCACAAAGCTTCTTCAAGGACCAGATTTAACGAACACGCTTGTTGGAGTGTTGACTCGCTTCAGACAAGAACCAATCGACATTATGGCGGACATCGAAAATATGTACTACCAAGTGCGTGTTCCTGAAGAAGACACCGATTTTATGCGCTTCCTGTGGTGGCCTGAAGGAGTTCTTAATCAGGATGTTGGTGAGTACAAAATGACTGTACACCTCGTTGGTGCAACTTCTTCATGGAGTTGTGCCACGTTCGCTCTTCAAAGGACAGCACATGAAAATCGGAGACAAGCTCAGCCTGAGGAATACAGTCCTCAAAAACTTTTATATAGACGACTGTTTAAAATCAGTGGCCACTGAAGCTCAAGCCATCGACCTGAGAAAAGACCTCACAGCATTGTGTGCCGACGGAGGCTTTCACTTGACAAAATGGGCAAGTAATAGTCGTAAACTGCTTGCATCTGTTCCAGACAGCGAGAAAGCAAGTGGATTGAAAGACCTGGATCTGAACCATGATGATCTTCCTGTGGAAAGAGCATTAGGAGTGTTATGGTGCATCGAATCAGATTCATTTAAATTCAGAATTAATGTCAAGGACAAACCCGTCACAAGCTCGATTTACGATCCACTTGGCTTGTCCTCCCAACCAAGATGATCATGCAACAGCTGTGCAAGGAAGAGCTTTCGTGGGACGATGAAATTCCAGAACAGCTATCAAAAAAGTGGAACACATGGCTACAAGAGCTTCATCAACTCGCAAATATGAAATTAGTTAGATGTGTACGACCAGTAGATTTCGGACCAATCAGCGAAGCCCAACTTCATCATTTTTCTGATGCGTCTGAAAATGGTTACGGAACAGTCTCGTACCTCAGACTAATTAACGAACATGAACGAATCCACTGCGCATTCATGATGGGAAAATCACGTGTGGCCCCAACAAAGCAAACAACAATTCCATGTATGGAATTAACAGCAGCTGTTGTGTCTGTCAACACAGACAAGATGTTAAGATGAGAGCTTCAGATGAACTTGTGTGAATCAACATTCTGGACTGACAGCACAATAGTGCTGAAATATATAGAGAATGAAGCCCTTCGTCTCAAGACCTTCTTAGCCAATCGCGTTGCTACTATCAGAGAATTTACAAAGCCGCACCAATGGAGGTATGTCAATACTGCAGTAAACCCATCCGATTGTGCGTCTGGAGGGCTAACTCCCACCAAGTTTTTGAACAATCCGAGCTGGTTTAATGGTCCAGCCTTTCTACGAGAACCAGAAAGCCAATGGCCAGGCCAAGCAGACCTGACCAAACAAACAACGAAGAAGACGACAACGAAGTGAGACATGTACATCTCATGCATGCAGTCGAAGACAAAGACACAGTGAACAAATTGATAAATCACTATTCAAGCTGGTACAGGTTGAAGCGGGCCGTCGCTTGGATTCTCAAAGTAAAGGACACATTGATACAGCGCCGCAGGGAAACCAGATGGGGTGTACGTACAGGGCCCAAACGCCAATCGAATGACAGTGATAAATTGACTGTTGAATGTCTAAAGAGAGCCGGAATGGAGATAATCAAATACATTCAAAGTCAATGGTTCCCTGAAGAGATGGTCATGCTGTCAAAGGGAAACACCCTAAAGAGGAGAGTCATCTAATAAAGCTCGACCCAGTGATTCAGGATGGGGTTCTGAGGGTTGGAGGACGTCTATGTGCATCTGCCTTGCCAGATCATGTGAAGCATCCAATTATCATCCCAAAGGACTCACACATCACCACACTGATCCTGAGAGACATTCATGAAAAAATTGGTCACTGTGGACGGAACCACATGCTCTCAAAATCACGACAAAAGTATTGGATACCGTCAGTGAACTCAATGGTGAGGAGAATCGTGTCAAAGTGCGTGATCTGCAGAAAAGTTAAAGGCAAGGCCCTTCAACAAAAAATGGCAAACCTTCCCCAGATAGAATAGTAGGAGTGGACTATTTCGGCCCGTTTGACGTGAAACAGGGTAAAAGATATGAAGTTCTCTTCACTTGTCTCACTACGCGGGCAGTGCACATTCAAGTTGCTCACTCTTTGGACACTAATTCTTGTGTAAACGCAATCCGTCCTTTCCTGTGCAGAAGAGGACAAGTGGAAGTTATGAGGTCAGACAATGGGACTAACCTCGTAGCAGTTGAACGTGAATTAAAAGAATCTCTTTAGCAATGGAACCAATCAAAGATCCAAGACCCACTTATGCAAAAAGGAATTCAATGGATTTTTAACCCGCCTGCAGCAGATGATTATATTACTTTTGATTATGACTTAGGAGTGACTCCGCAACGTGTTTAGGCACTAGTAACCAGCTGAAGCTGTTGCTAGCTAGCTGCTTTCTGCGTAAAGAGCACAGAGCTTTGGGGACCGTCTTGGCGTTTTGTTTTGTTTTTCTTGTACTTTGTTTTGATGCATTTCCCTGCGTTTCTCTCCGTTTTGCTATTCTTCAAAACCCCTTATTTTGAGCCTTGTGTAAACAGTGTATAGTGTGCATGCTAATGCATAATATTAACCCGTATACAGTATTTGTCAATTTTTGGGGATATTTCAGATCAAAGAATTTTACATCAAAGCCAAAAATATTTTAAAAAAATAAAACTAGGGAGCTGAACTTTCACCTAGATGGTCAGAAAATGCCAAAGTTCAAAATGGCACCATGCTGTCATTTTTAGAATAAGTCCTGCATGAGTTAGCTGGTTTCATAATTGTTTTACCTACGCAGGACGTATTTTGCCATTTCTTGGCCCTTTGACTCCCATTATAAAGCATAATTTTTGACGCACTGTAAACCCAATGTGTTTTCGTAAATGTTCAATGATTACCCGATGAAAACATTTTGTGATGGGTCTACTAAGTCGTGAAAATCTAAAGTTTAGAGTGTTAACAGCCCTAATCCATCAGGTGGCGCAAGAGGACAACTAATGATTTTGCTTTGAGATGACGTATGTGCTCCTGGCATGAGTTTGCATGAGGAGATTTTTTCCGGGTCACCTCTATTTGCGAAAAGACAGGTGTGTGCACGTGCCTGCACGTACAGGAATATATACTCACGTAAACGCGCGTCAGCCGTGCGCGCGTGTTTAAGTGAATACGTGCGCTCATGAAAATGAAAATGCTGTATGCAAATTTGTTTGCATTGCTTCCGCTGGTGTATGCGCTGTGAGAGTGGCGCTCAATGCATAAAAAGCTGCATTGTCATTGACAAGAAACCTACGTGTGTGTGCATACGTGGGGGTATGCGCACGTGTGTGTATACGCGCGCACGTGAGTGTGTATGTGTGTGTGTGTGAGATGAATGGGACTATTATGACAAATAGTGTTTTAGTGAAGTAAGAGTACTTATCAAATGTTCATGTGTGGATATGAATGTGTGCGTGTGTACATGCACATGCACATGCACGGACATTCACACGCACGCGCACCCATGACTTTCAGGCTGTGTACCTGTGTCTTCCTACATCAACCCACAGACTTGTACTGTGCAGTGAGAGTTTGTGAGTCCCATTATAAATCATGATTTTTGATGCTCTGTAAACCTGATGTGTTTTGTGCATTTCTCAATGATTACTGAATGAAACTATCGTGTGACGAGTGTACTCCGCAGTCAAAGTATAAAATTGGTGTTGAGAGTGTGAGCAGCCCTAATCCTCCAGGTGGCGCCAAAATAAGAACCTTCTGATTATGCTGGGGTCATCCCAGTTAGGCTTGTCAAAAATATCGATACTTCGGTACTTACTGGATACTAAACATTTTGAGCGGATACAATACTAGATTGCTGTGGCATCGGTATTACCGATACCAAATCTCTGACTTCGATACCAACAGCGCTTTGCCAATGTCTGTTCCTAATGGTCTGCTGCTTCCGCACACACTGCCGAAGCCCTTCCCCGTGCGCCCCTCCCTCCCTGCTCTGCCGAGTGCAGGCTGCTCGTCGACTCCCTAGTTAGCCGCGCGCATGAGCTACAAACAAAGTACGACCAATTAAAAAAAAAAAAGTGTGCGCCCCGGCCTCCTGCAGCCGAAGCTGTGTCGCTATAGCACGGAAGCTCGCCCACACTTGAGCCGCCGTGGTCCTTTCGGTCAGCCCCTCCGCTCACTTCGTACCGGCTGCCAAGCTGAGCGTGCGCCCGGCCCTTCCCACGGATCTCCCCAGCAGCCGCCGCGGTGGCAGTGGTTTCCCATCGCGGGGTCGCTGATCCTGTTCGGGCCGAGCCGGCCCGGCTGGCTCATTCGGCCAACGCCGAGCCATAGAATGACGCGTTGCGGCTCATGACCCAAAGTCAGAATTGGCTAAGTACGTCTAATGGCAACATTGAACCAGCAAGTTCAAAACTCAAATGCACATATCCAGCTAATATTTAGTTTATAGCATCGCAGATGCAGCATATACAGAAACACTGTACACATATATGCATCATATGTTTACATAGACTGCTTGGATTAGATCAACTTCCTTGCTTGCCCATAAAATGCAGTGTTGTGTTTGTCATATGTATTTTTTTTCTCAAGCAAGACAAGGTTAGCCAAGTGTTCAGTAGCATGTTTTCAGTAACAGCTGCATTATTGTATTGTCTTGAACTTCTCAAAAATAAAGCTCTTGTGAAAAATAATACTGGATAATAATGCAAAAAAATTTATTAAAATAAATACTGGTTAAAAACAGCCCTTTGAGTAATCCATGGTAAAGTTCCCAAATAGTAAAAAGTTCATGAAATTGAAGAACAGAGAAGTTCATGTGATTTGTCCAAAAATAAATCCTTCTATTTTTTTTTGTTAAGAATCAGAATTGTGAATCGTTAGGAACCAGAATCGAATCAAAACATCGGAACCGAAATCGTCCAAATTCAAACAATGCCCAACCTAGTGCAGTTTTCTTCATGATTAAATAATAAGTACTTTGGAAGTCTATGATGTGGACGATTGGATTTAATAACAATGGTATTTTGTTTTATCATAACTATTATTATTATCTGTGACTTGATGGTTTGCCTTAATAGATAAACATGTGGGTCGAGATACTCAGACAACTTACAGATTTTGTTGTCAATTTATGTTACTGTTAGTGGTGGGTGTTATTCTTTTTCACTACCTCAAACAACTTGAAAATGATGTGCCACTGGTGTTGCACAGTATGGTTATTTATTTGCACTAGTTCAGACAATTTACAGATTTTTTTTTGTGTGTGTTTTGTTCTTTGCACTACTTCTTCCTTTGCTTTGCAGTACCCCAGGCTTAGACAACTTAAAATGTGTCATTGGTTCCAGGCATTGACTGTACAGAGGTTTGTCGAAGTTAAATACAGAAGTTGTACTATTTTTTTGCACTACCTCTTAAAAAAACTATTGTATTAATGATAATTTACGTTTTTGGCGATAAAAAAGTTTTACAGTTAAAAAAAATAAATAAATAAATAAAAAAAAGCGCCTGTGCTTTAATTTGTTCCGTGTGGTACTGAAATGGTATCGAGTATCGATATTGAACTGGGTATCGGAATCGAAGTTGAAATTCTAGTATCGTGACAAGCCTAATCCCAGTAGTGTTTCTGCTTCAGGGGTGACTTTAGCTGCAATTTGCTAAATTTTGCTTTGCCTTTTGCTTTGCCTTTTCAGACGTGTGTAACTACACGCACATACCTTCACACGTGGCAGCCGTGCACGTGTGTGCAAGGGAATATGTGCGGTCATATTGCGAAATGCTTTCTGCAAAACTGCACGTTTGTTGCATGCGTTGTATGAATATGAATGTGTGCACGCGCATGCACGTTCACACGCACGCCCACGCAAGACGTTCAGGCTTTGTGACCGTGTATGTGTGAGTGTGCGCGTGTGAGGGGGTGTTCATGATCAATTGGACAATTGTGACAAACAGTGTTTTACTGAAGTAAGAGTACTTGTAAAGTAAATGTTCATGTGTGGATATGAATGTGTGTGTGCATGAACATATGTGCACGCGTCATGATCAATTGGACAATCGTGACAAACAGTGTTTTACTGAAGTAAGAGTACTTGTAAAGTAAATGTTCATGTGTGGATATGAATGTGTGTGTGCATGAACATATGTGCACGCGCACACATGTACACATTCACACGCAGGCGCACGCACACCTTCAGGCTTTTGTTACCGTGCGCTTGAGTTTGAAGACGTGCCGTCTGCAGTGAGAACGTAAACAAAACGCACTGACTGAATGGTTCAGGGAATTTTGAAGAAAAAGAAAGCCAAGAATAATTTTTAAATTATATCAACCACAACCATGGCAAAGAGACTGTTGACCACCTGGACTATTTGTCAGAGTGTGTTGTTATTGTTATAGTGCTTAGTTCTGTAGTTGTTTGTTTGATTTACATGAATTATGCTCTACATTCTACAGTTGTGATTTATTTTATTTTATTTTTTAACCTTTCATGGTTCAATTACCTAATACAACATTTCACTTTGATTTATAATATATATTTTAAAACAATATTTAAAATATTCATAAATGACTTCGTTCTCATAGCATAATACTGGTTTTATCGTCCGTAGAGAGCATCAACAATAAATAAATAAAAATATAACAAATATATATGTAAATGTATATGTATAGGTCGGATCCCCCTGAACATTTTGAGTGGTTGAAAGTAAAAAAAAAAAATATTCAGAAATGACCTAGTTATCACATTTCCAAGTGTCACCGCGAGGGGAAGAACAATTGGGAAATTGCCCTTGTCAAAACAATGGGCATGCAAAAAAAAATCTGTTATGACTTTTATATATATGTATATATACTTTTATATATATGTATATATATATATATATATATATATATTCAGAAATAACTAGTTATCACACTTCAAAGTGGTGTCCATTTGTTGGACAAAATACAGCGAGAGGGGTAAAAAGTTGGAAATTTCCATTGACATAAATAGGGACATTCCCCCCCAAAAAAATGTGTTGTGACCTTTTGACTTATTCAATGCTCTAATTATGTCATATGACATTTTCCTTTTTTTTTTTTTTTTTTTTAGATATATACTGCATAGTTAGTTTTGCTATTATCATACCACAGCTGCTGTGTCCATAGAGGGCTAAAAACAAATAAAATAAATAAAAATTATATATATATACTATATGTGTGGATTGGGCTGGGCGATATGACTGAAATGTTTTTTCATATTGGTCGATATCGATATATATTGATTTTTATTTTTATTTTTTTAAACTATTGAAAATAATCACCCGAAGAAAAATACATTTAGGTTGTTTTATTTTAACATAATACCTAACCTGTAATAAGAGTTCAATGTAACTATGAAGGAGTGAAATAAACTGGTCGATATGAAGATTAAATAAACTCCATCTTAAAGATCATGTGCTTAGAAGCCCTTCTAAGAAATGTTAAAAAAACTGTCACAATCTAAGTGTTTCATATCAGTCAATATTGATAATTATTGATTTTATTTTAAACCCTACCTTTAAATAACAGTTAACTGTTTTTTGTACTTAGTTATGTAGTGTAATGTGCAGTTTGTCCTCCATCAGTGCATTGTAAATGCATATTTGCATTAAGTCTACCCCAAAGCAATTGCTGACATATATTAGCCTTCATTCAATGTTCATCCAATGTAAGTGAACAAATATTCTCTTGCAGTGCATACACCATCGTTGACCAACCGTTTTAGGACTACTTAATTTTTTAGCGGCACTCATTATTGCCATCGTCCTTTCATATTTGACTTGCTTGATTTTACCTTGAGTGCGATGCCGGTGTCGGATAAGGCTAACAACTGCTAGCATGTCAAAGACAAGAACTCCTCTACTTGTACACCATGGCTCCATCCATGGGTTTTTAATAGGGTTATCATGCATAATATAATTTAATTGTAAGAGTTGTACTGAGTCGAGTGGTCATTTATTTGAGCAAAGTTACGGCGCTCGCTCGCTGGACGCGAGCGTAGTGCCGCTTCTTCATGTTGGGAGGCGGAAGTGCGCTGCCTACATCATGCACCATGCTGCAAACTGGTTTGTTTTTCTTTTTTCGATTGAACGTTTTATCGAAGGCATTTTCTATTGGTATCGATCACGTGTCAATCGTGATACATATCAATATCGAATTATCGGCCCAGCCCTATGTATGGATAGGTCTGGTGCCACTGAACATTTTGAGTGGTTGAAAGTGAAAACACTTCAAAGTGTTGTCCATTTTTTCGACAAAATACCGCGAGAGGGGTAAAAAAACAACTTCTGCAGAATTAATTGTGCATGTGAAATACGTATGTATTATCAGAACTGGGCACTTGACCCCTTTTTGCCGGTCAGTCCTCCGCCCTCCGTCCGCGACCTGGGTACCCTTTCGTTCCGGCCTCGTCCCTCTGTCCTTATTCATAAAAAAAATCGGCCCCCGACCCCGTTCCGCAACCCAGCCCACCCCCGCCCCAAAAAAAATGTCCGTGCATGACGCCGTGTGAGAGATGGTTGTATGTGTCTTAAAAGAAGTGAGCGAGTCGAGAGTTGTAATGTAACTGCTTGTTTTATTCAACAGCGGTCATTAATTATATGTCAATGCAGAAGATGTGAAATAGGTCAGTGTTAAGACTTCTGAATTAATGGACAAATGTATGAAGCTGTTGTCCAATAATTTGATGTCTCCTAAACGTGATCAATGGTTTCGTCAAGTCTCACACGTTTACACTTCATTTATTTGCTATTCTTTTTTTGGCTCTGTGAATGTCCATGGTGTCGGTGCAAAGCTTACAAATACCAGCTGGTCTTCATCTGTCATTTTACCTGAACCGTCAATCAGGAAGAACGCACAGTCTGTTGGTATGTAGCGATCTTGTAAGCAGCGCATTCTTAGTGACAGACGGTAGAGAGCCGTTGTGCACATGAGCCAATAGCAATATGTATTATGAGTGTAGTTGCCCAGCAGTCAGGACAAACACCTTTTTATTCTGTGATGTAGCAAGAGAAAGCATGTCACATTCAAAAAGGTAACAGAGTAATCTTCCCCCATACAGAATCTGTCTTTGCTTTGGTGGGAAAGTGCAGCTACATCACACAAGTGTCCCTGTGTGTCTCATAATTTTTTTTATTTATTTTTATTTTTTTATTTATTTTTATTTTTATTTTTTTACTCCGGCGCCGCGCGAGTGGCAGCCCGCTACAGCAGCTCCGGCTCACCAGTGAGCCTTTTCGTGTGTTTTTGTTCCTTACTATTACTCTACTTCATACCTTTTTCATATAGTTGATAGTCGTAAACTTGCGTAGCAATGGACACCCAAACTGCGGTATTCTTGCTGCTGCTAGTGGCTATTTTTTGCGCGATCGTGTCCGGCGACTTGGCTCGGAGCCGCGCCCCCATTGTTTACAGCCGGAATCAGCTGTTAGCACTCAGTACTAACCCTGCACCGGCTCCCGGGAAGAGACCCGATATTCCCCGTGAGCTGAGGAGGAAGAGACGGGGATCTCGTGCGGGGGTTAAACGCCGGGAAAGGAGGAGACGATACCATCCCGTCCTCCCGTCTGTTATCATTGGGAATGTTAGATCTCTCCCCAACAAGATGGACGAGCTAGCGGCGCTTACCCGGTACGAGAGGGACTTCCGGGAGGCTAGCCTATTCACGGAGTCGTGGCTAACAGCGCTAACGCCGAACGCGGTCGTAGAATTGGACGGCTTCCAAATCATACGCGCGGACAGGACGAGAGTGGCAAGAGGAAAGGAGGAGGGCTGGCTGTGTTTGTGAACGATAGATGGTATAATCCGGGGCACATCACGATTAAGGAGCAGCTTTGCAGCAGGGATATTGAGCTGCTAGCTGTTGGCGTGAGGCCATTCTACATCCCGCGAGAGTTTAGTCATGTGATCGCGGTGACCGTCTACGTCCCCCCCGCTGCCAGCGGCGACACAGCCTGTGATGTCTTGACTGCAGCAGTGAGCAGGCTACAAACACAGCACCCAAATGCCTTGATACTCATCTCTGGTGACTTCAATCATGCCTCCCCTTCCTCCTCCCTGCCTTCGTTCACACAGTATGTCACCTGCTACACCAGAGACAATAAAACACTGGACCTTTTCTATGCCAACACCATGGAGGCATACACATCACTGCCCCTCCCCCCGCTGGGCAAAGCTGATCACAACCTGGTGGCTCTCCAGTCTGTGTACAAACCTCTGGTCCGCAGGCAGCCAGCTGTGACCCGCACGGTTCAGAGATGGTCTGGAGAGGCCGAGGAGGCCTTAAAGGACTGCTTCAGCAGAACTGTGTGGGAAGTATTCAGCGATGCTCACGGGGAAGACATTAGTAGTCTAACGGACACTGTTACAGACTATATAAATTTCTGCATGGAGAACACCATACCCACCAGGATAATAAGGTGTTTCTCCAACAACAAACCCTGGATCACACCAGACATAAAAGCTCTCCTGAAGGAGAAGAGGAGGGCTTTTGCGTCAGGGCAACATAGAGGAGCGGAAGACTGTGCAGCGCCAGCTGAGGAGGAGGATCAGAGAGGGCAAAAGGTCCTACAGGAAGAGGATGGGGGAGCAGCTGCTGCAGAATAATGCTAGGGGAGTCTGGAGGGGCCTGAAGATCATCTCAGGCCATGGACAACCCAAGACCCGACTGGGGGGGACCTGCAGTGGGCAAATGAGCTGAACCTCTTTTTCAATAGGTTCGATCAGATGCCTGCCCCCACTCAGTCTCTCCTGCTGCAGCCTCCACCTACTCCTCCTGCTGGGTGTGTCACCCCCTCCCCCCTTTTCTCCACAGTCTCCAGCTCCCAGCTACACCAGACAGCCACCACTCCCTCCTGCCCAGCCTTGGCCTTCACAATATCTCAGGTGAAGAACCAGCTGAAGAAGATGAAGGCGAGGAAGGCAGCGGGTCCTGATGTCATCTGTCCCCAGCTCCTCAAATCCTGCGCAGACCAGCTGTGTGGAATTGTCCAGCACATGTTCAACCTGAGCCTGAAGCTCAGCAGAGTCCCCCAGCTATGGAAAACATCCTGCCTGGTCCCGGTGCCAAAGACCCCCCACCCGAAGGAGCTCAACAGCTTCAGACCAGTGGCGCTGACGTCTCACATGATGAAGACCCTGGAGAGTTCGCATGCCAGCCTGGCATCAGTGTGGATGATGCCATCATCTACCTCCTCCACACTTCGCTCTCCCACCTGGAGAAGGCGGGGAGTACAGAGAATTTACTCAGGGTTTTGTGGACTGGTGCCAGCAGAACCACCTTCTGATCAATGCGGAGAAATCCAAAGAAATGGTGGTGGATTTCAGTAGGCGCCATCACTCTTCACCTGCACCAGTGAATATCCGGGGAACAGATGTTGAGAGAGTCTCAACTTACAAGTACCTGGGTGTTCATCTGAACAATAAACTGGACTGGAGCGACAACACAGACGCCCTCTATAGGAAGAGTCAGAGCAGACTCTTCCTACTCAGGAGACTGAGGTCTTTTGGGGTTCAGGGGACACTCCTCAGGAACTTTTATGATTCGGTGGTTACATCGGTCATCTTCCAGGGAGTGGTCACCTGGGCAGGCGGCGTCTCGGCCCTAGACATGAAACGGCTGGACAAACTGGTCAGGAGGGCTGGCTCTGTCCTGGGATGCTCCCTGGACTCTGTGGACTCGGTGGGGGACAGGAGGATGTTGGCCAAGCTGTCATCAATGCTGGACCACCCCCTCCAGGGCACCCTAACAGCACTCCACAGCTCCTTCAGTGACGGACTGTTACACCCTCGCTGTGCAAAGGAGATATTCCGCCGCTCCTTCTTGCCTGCTGCTGTCAGACTCTTTAACAAGAACATTGTGTAGTCTCTACAAACTGGCGGACATTCGTGCAACTGTGCAGTCTTGCACCTGAGCTCATATCGTGCAATACCCAACATTCCCCACTACTGTAATACCGTGCCATACTCAACATTCCCTACTGTTAGTCTAGTTTTATTTTTATCCAATGCTGTTCATTACATTTCACTACAGCACTGCATCACTGTCACTTACTTAGAGTATTTTTCCTCTGTACTATGTACAGGCTAAAATGAGTGTTCCTCATACTTTTTATGTAGATTTTTGTTGGTGTGTTTATACATGTGTATGTACACATGTTACTGTGTATATTTACATAGATTTGATCCTGAATGTTTGCCGTTAATGTTATTCATTAATGGCTACATTATGCCGCCGTCCCTGTGTGACCTATATCTTTGCTGCTGTAACACTGAAAATTTCCCCACTGTGGGATCAATAAAGGCCTTCTTATCTTATCTTATTGATAAATGCCCCCCTTGCTACAGACAACAGACAATGCAACAAGCATATTTACAAAATGGTCAAAGTAGATTAATAATGCACAGAAATAACCCTTGAATTGTTTAAACAGAATATGTCGAGTTTTGAGAATGTTCACAACATCCATCCATTATCGATAGCGCTTATCCTCACAAGGGTCGCGGGGCGTGCTGGAGCCTATCCCAGCTGTCTTCGGGCAGTAGGCGGGGCACACCCTGAATTGGTTGCCATCCAATCGGAGGGCACACAGAGAAACAAACAAACATCCGCACTCACAATCACACCTAGGGGCAATTTAGAGAGTCCAATCAACCTACCATGCATGTTTTTGGAATGTGTGAGGAAACCGGAGTACCCGGAGAAAACCCACGCAGGCATGGGGAGAACATGCAAACTCCACACAGGGAGTCCTGGGTTGGGATCGAACCCACGACCTCTGAACTGTGAGGCGGACGTGCTAACCAGTCGACCACCGTGCAATGTTCACAACATTAAAATAGCAAAATATAAAACTAAATATTTACTAGGCTACATGACACGGCCAGCTACACGTACCGGGCAAGAAAAAAAGAGACCAGGCTTGGAGCGAGGAGTTTATTGTACCTGCGCTGTAAATTTGTTTTGTGAAATTAACATTAATATACTGTAAAATTATGACATTAAAAATCTGTAATATGAATAACAATGAATCGGTGTGTATTTTAAGGCAACATCTGGAAAAAAAAATTTTTTTTAAATTATTAATTGTAATTAATTGTCGATCAGTGGGCCGGACTAACATCCACCTCCGCTCTTGCTTTAGTCCGCCCCTTTTTTAAAATATGTCACCCCCCTCCCCAAAAATGGGCGTCCATCCGAGCCGGACCGTTAGCCCAGCTGGACTGCCCAGCTCTGCGTATTATTGCATAGTGTCCAGGAATATTTTCTTCATATCTAGTGTGGAATTGTTATGAAAGTGATCTCGGATTCAAACATCATCTTCAGCCATCATCATCAGAACATCATTAGTTCTATGATGTCACATACCTTCAGAATGAGTTTAGTCATCATTTTTATACGCCTGGCACTGATACTGCTCCACTAGCAGACAACAGCAAAGTAGATGGCACTTGCAAGTGCAGGCTGGTAGAACATCTCCAACATCTTGTTGCACTCATTGGCTACGTTTACATGGACACATTTATTCGGATTAAATGCCTGATCTGAATAAAACTGCTTCACGTACATACCTCACCCTGAAAATTCTGCAAAGAGCAAATTTGTTGTTTGATTCAAGAAAGTTTGGAAGAAAAAGAATTGCAGCGCTAGCGGAAAATGTGGCGGGCACAAGAATAAACTGGTACATTTGCAACCTCATTAGGTGTTAACGTAACAGCGGGAAAAATATGCGAAATAACGCTAACGTTTCAAGTAGAAACGGAGAGAGCGATGTTTTTTTGACACGGAAGTTGTCACAGCTTCTACTACTACTTCCGGTGTGACATATGAATGTGCACGTCCAAATCGGATCAATAGTTTTATGTCCATGAAAACAGTGCATCCGATCAGAATTTTAAAACGAACTCTGATAGGATTGAATAGATTTTGTCCATGTAAACATAGCCATTGAAGGGTCTGAACTTCCCAGGAAATGCAGTCTGCTCTGACTTGTAAACAGCATTTTGATGTTGGTGCACACAGTCGTGAATGTTTTGGTGTTTCTAATTATTTGCAGATCACCACGGGCTACAACTTGGAGGATGACCGTTGTGAATGTGTGGCCCAGCGAAATTACAAGGAGAATGAGCAGGTGAAGAGGGAGTATTTAACTTAAGGTTTCATTAAGTCACTTTAGAATGTATTGCACTGTACTGTATTGAATCCATTGTCTGTAGCTTCATACTCAACAGCAATATAGAGGCTATGATTTTGCTATGATGTTTGAGCCACACATTAAGTGCTTATCGTGCAGGCAATGAACACAATGCTAGTGCAACTGGTACAAAGTTGGCCGCGTATCATGTTTGTTTAGACGTGTGAAGTGTATAGTTTCTTTTTTTCAGCGATGCTCAACAGCAGCAGCACTTTTGACGTCTAAATGAAGACAGCTCGAGCTGCCCACGCACAAACTAATTATGGACGTAATTACGCGCTAGAACAACTCTTTGGACATGATGGCTCGCGATCTAGAGCAGCAGGGTGCCGTATCCGCAGCTCTGAGGAGCCCAGAACTGCGACGAATTGCAGAAATCTTAACACAGACGCAGTGATGTTCCTCTTGTTGAAGATCGACTGAGAAACAAGTTTACAATACAATACAATTTTAGCGCATTTCATAAAAGCTAGAGCTGTAACAAAGAACTTTAAAAACAATACAATAAACAAAAAAAACAATAAGAGGCACTGATACATCTATTAATAAACATGAACAAATATATAAAATATAAATCAAAATATAAATAAAGCCAATAAATGAACATAAAACACTATATACAATTGAGTTACTGCCCCACGAGCAAAGTTGGATTTTGTCAAAGTTTTCAGTAAGAGGAAAGATATCAGCTTTAGCTGTTATTGCTTCAATATTTGAGAGCATGTAACGAAAGTGACTCCTGTTTGCATTTGCACTTTAGAGCTAGATGATAAATTTTCTTGCAATCTGTTCGATAAAAAACATTTTGAAAACTGAAAAAAATGACATTAGGTATTTTTTTTTATCTTAAAAATTAAATTTAGCAAACATTTTGTCTCGTCGCGCTTTCGCGGACTCAATCTCGTGAAACATCTCGTCTTGTGGGATTTTTGTCTCGTCCCATCCCTAATATATATATATATATATATATATATATATATATATATATATATATATATATATATATATATATATATATATATATATATATATATATTTATGCATGTGTGTGTATGTATATGTATGTGTGTATATTAGGCTTGTCAAAAATATCGATACTTCGGTACTTACTGGATACTAAACATTTTGAACGGATACAATACTAGCTTACTGTGGCATTGATATTACCGATACCAAACCACTGACTTCGATACCAACAGCGCTTTGCCAACATCTGCTCCTAATGGTCTGCTGCTCCCGCACACACTGCTGAAGCCTGCCCCGTGCGCCCCTCCCTCCCTGCTCTGCCAAGAGCAGACTGCTCGTCGGCTCCCTAGTTAGCTGCGCGCATGAGCTACAAACAAAGTACGACCGATTAAAAAAAAAAAAAAGTGTGCGCCCCGGGCTCCTGCAGCCGAAGCTGTGTCGCAATAGCACGGAAGCTTGCCCCCACTCGAGCTGCCGTGGTCCTTTCGGTCAGCCCCTCCGCTCACTTCGTACCGGCTGGCAAGCGTGGGCCGCGGTGTCGGCTTCTCTGAGCGTGCACCCGGCCCTTCCCACGGATCTCCCCAGTAGCCGCCGCGGTGGCAGTGGTCGCCCATCGCGGGTTCGCTGATTCTGCTTGGGCCGAGCCAGCCCGGCTGGCTCATTCGGCCAACGCCCGAGCCATAGAATGACGCGTTGCGGCTCATGACCCAAAGTCAGAATCGGCTAAGTATGTCTAATGGCAACATTGAACCAACAAGTTCAAAACTC
>NC_141229.1:24078455-24213455 GCF_054856515.1 Filicampus tigris | reverse complement strand
GTAAACAAAATGTATTTAACCATTACAGTGGAACTTTGATTTCATAATTAATCTATTCCCCAAAGTCTGACCTAAACCAAATCATATAAACCTAAAGCAATATTTTCCATAAGAAATAATGATATTCCAGTTAAACAGTTCCAGAAACACAAACATTTTTACAATACAGTAATCAGAGCTGGGCAGTCTTTCCCGGGGTCGGAACGGTCCATCCCTCCTTCCCTGACTGACGGCCATTTTTGGAGCACAGGATGAGGGGTGACACGTTTGAAAAAACGGACGGACTGAGCAAGGGCGGAGGTGGATTTAAGTCTGGCCCACTTATCGGCCCTCATGCATGTGACGTAGTCGCGAGGCGGCCAAAGTTCATCTCAACCTACTCGGAGAAAGGCTTCTTTAGCTTCTTTTATACTCTCGCGTTGGCGCGAGTGACAACTGCCGCATTGCATCACGTGACCGACACATTTTGCTGTGATTGGCAAGAGGTCTGCAACACGTATACAACGCTGAGCGCATTCTCTCTCGTGATCGGTCCGTTATGTCACGTGTTGCGATGATGTACAGTTTCCCCCGGTTCGGCCCGGCAATTTATTTGTTGCCATGGAGGAGAGGATCCACCACACGGCTTGTTGCTGCTGCAAAGCAAACTAGTTTGGCAGCGGCGTGGGTGTGTTATGTCATGTGTGTAAAGAAGCTACACACGTACCACCTTCGCCACCACCTTCCAGATTTTTTTCCCAATACAATTAAATGCATTATCAAGTCATCTAGGTCCTGTTGTTGTAGCAGGCACGAGATCCTTTGTTGTCGTCTTTTTGATTGTTGCTTGACAGTAAAAATGCCGGAATTGAAAAAGCGGAGGACATTCCGCCATACGGTGTCCTTGCCAGTAAGCCTCCCGACTTAGAATGAAACTAACACATTTTCAAAACAACGTGTGTGGGTTGTGCGCGAGTGTAAATGCAAACACAGCACTGCTGCAGTGACGTACTCACGGATGTCGTGCGCGTGAGTATAATGAAGCCTGAAATGGGCAAATGACAAAAATTGCCTCCGAAAGCTTCAAACGCGCCACTAGTTAACCAACTGCGCATACTTACTTGTTTGTAACATTCAAAAGTTGTTCTACCTTTTTTGGAGGCCGTGGTATGGTGAGTTACAATTCAAGGTCGAGTTCATGCACTTCTTCTGGCGTCTTCCCTACTAAAACAACCGACGCGGCAGGACATGAACAAAAACTTAAGCAGGATAAAAATAAATATATACTCACAACACAATATTGCAGCATGTTAGAAAATCAATAAATACAAAATAATCTCTGCAATCCCAAAATTAAGATACAAAAATGAAAATATCAATTGACAACTAAATTATAATGTTACACTTGCAAAGGGAGCCCCTGCGGGAACGCTGTGCACTGTGCATGGTTGGTCTGCACGGAGGGAAGAAGAACGCCAGCGCTCCTTCTTCTTCGTCTCATTCTTCTTCTCCTTCCTTTTCTTCTCCCCTACGTGCAAAACGAACATGTGCGGTGCACAGCGTAAATAAATTCATAAATATACTGGGGTCGCTACTCTACCAGAGCGATTACTGACACGGCTCGTGTGTGCGGTTTTATGATTGTGTTTGATTGTTTTGTCTTTTACAAAGGAATGTTAATGTTACCGGCACTTTATCTGGCCTGCCTTTGGACTACGATTGCGAGTCTGTGGCACGTAAATGGACTTTGTTTATGGCCGGCGCAGCCTCTCACCAACAACCAGGTATGCTCACCTATTCATGGAGCCACCTGTTGGAGCTTGGCCGCTTTTAATCGGAGCCAGCACCTTCCCTCCTCTCAAACAACATACCTTGTAAGCTACTTCGGGAGGGTAAGAGAAAGCGGATACGAAGGATACGAGGATCTAGAGGAGGGATACGAAACAGACTGAGGAGGAGAGGCAGCTGGCTACCGCTACCTGCCATAACGCTGGCAAATGTGCGATCGCTCCGGAACAAAACAGAGGAGCATTCCACACTCACAAAGTTTGACACGGATTAACCCCCAAACTAGTCTCTTCTGCTACACGGAGACATGGCTCTCCGAGGGCATAGACTTTGAATTGGACGGTTTTAACTCATCCACTTTGACAGAGATGCAGCAAAAACAAGGAAGTCGACTGGGGGCGGGCTCTGCATAGCTGTCAATACTAAGTGGGCAACCAATTTAGACAGTGAGAGAGAGACCATGAGTGTAAACACTATGAACTGCTGACCGTGTCATTTAGACCGCATTATTTACCCCACGAGTCTTCCCAACTCACCATGATATTAGTCTATGTACCAGTGCCTGACTTCAATCCGGCTGCTGAGCACATAGCTGACAGCTACAACAGAGCTGTCAATCAGACTAGAGAACAGCCTGTGTTTCTGTTAGGGGATTTTAACAGATGTGACATCAATACATATCTCCCCAGTTTGGATCAATATGTCACAATTCCCACCAGAATGCAGAACACACTGGACTTGTGTTATGGTAACATCCCTAATGCATACGTCTCAAAGCCACGCCCACCACTTGGCCGTTCAAAGTGGAAAAGAAGCTAACATCTGGGAATGCAAGGGAAGTATGGCAAAGATTAACCCATTAAGGCCTAAAGCGCCGTTCTCAACAGCTCCCCAAAACCTAAGGTCGCCTTTGGAAAATTAGCCTTGAAAACCTTAAGTTCTCACAGAAATTCCACACTTACAAAATGATAAATATCTCAGCCCCTGTAGCAGACAGAAACATAATTCCAAAAGAATTAAAGATCTTAGACATGTGGCTTTCACACAGGCAGAATTTATAATTATTTACTGTTTCATTCGAAGATATAAAATAACGTGTCAGTGCAAGAGAAGCACTATTTTAATTAAAAAAAAAATTGAGTGGTAATTATCATCATCTATTCTGTTACAAAGACGTCAATATCGTAATTGTCTACAAACCATATCATATTATGTTTGACTGGTTCCACTGGTCGTGCACGTCATCTCTATATCACTGCCGTTACTTTAATCAGAGCTCCTGTAAATCGACAGCGTCCGCCATTAGCCTACCTACGGCTCGAAAAAAAATCCACGACATCCCCCACGGTCTCGCGACACCGTCACGCGTATATTTTGATGCATTAATTTGGCTAAGAGACAGAGAATTGGATTAAAAAAGGACAGTGACGTATCCGCTCCCCCGGTTGTAAGGGTGGCAAGACGCAACAGCGCTCCCGGCTCTAGTGGTGGAAACGCGGTTATGCATCCCGGGCTTAATGGGTTAAACACCATGATGGGCCGACCCACCAAACCTGCAGCGGTCAACTGCTCAGACCCTCCTTTGCAGAACAACTTAACAACTTGTTCACCCGGTTCAACAACAACAGTACACCAGGCAACTGGACCTGTCCGATCCTGAACTCCCCATCAACCGTCATCATAGACGAACAGCTGGTGACCTCCATCCTGCACAGAGTCAATCCACACAAAGCCCCTGGCCCTAACAGGCTCAGAGGCAGGATGCTCAAGGACTGCTCCACTCAGTGAGGTGGAGTTTTGACCAGGCTGTTCCAGCTTCTCCTTGATTCTGGCTGTACCCCCAACCAGTGGAAAGTGACCACAATAATCCCCATCTCCAAAAAAGCACACGCAAAGGACGTGAAGGACTACAGACAGGTGGCCCTGAACTCAGTGCTTTGCACGTGCATGGACAGAGTAGTGGGTGACCAGCTGTCTGACATGTTGGCCGACAAACTGGATTCCCTCCAGTTTACGTACAGAGCAACTCCTGGTGTAGAGGATGCAAGTCTCACACTTAGACAACATCACAAAACACCTGTACAGAGTTGTACACCCACACACGAGGATTTTATTCATGGACTTCTCCTCTGTTTTTAAGACTGTAAACATCACCCTGCTGCATCGCCTGACAGACCTTCAGGTACACCCGACACTGCATTTATGGATTTATAACTTTTTACAGGACAGACCACAAGAGGTGCTTGTGAATGGTTTTAAATCAAGCAAATTTGTTTTAAACGCAGGGGTTCCTCAATGTTGTGTTTTATCTCCCATCCTCTTCTCTGCATACACCAAGAACATCTCTTGCAGCAGTGAAGGAATGACACTTTTTAAATATGCAGATGACATGGCATTGCTGGCCCATAGGACTGGTTCTGATGCTTTGACTCTGTACCAGCAGACAGTCAGCGACTTGGTCCAAACCTTCAGTGAGAACTCACTGGAGTTGAGCATCACCAAAACAAAAGAGCTGTGTTGCAGAGGCAGACGTAAGGCCGCAATAACACCATCTCTTTTTCAGCCAGTCAGCATTCAGGGGCAATTGGTAGAGCAGGTCCAGTCCTTTAAATACCTGGGTACTGAGATTGACACCTGCCTGACCTTTACACAGAATACAGACTCCATCTACAAGAAGGCACAACAGCGCCTCCACCTGCTGAGGAATCTAAGGACTTTAAATATCTGTAAAGACATTTTAACAATGGTTTACCGCTCACTCATCCAATCCATTCTTACATTCAACATTTCATCCTGGTACAACCTGCTCACCACTAAACACAAATCCAGACTTTCCCAAATAATAAATCAGGCCAGCAAAATATCCGGTTCACTACCCCCTCCTGTCTGAACTCTACAACCGTTCGATGATCAAACATCATAGAAAAAAACATGTATTTCCTTCAGTCACTAGGTGGCGCTACCACTACGATGAAAAATAAGGTTCGTAGATGTCTTCCGGTCTTGGCTATCAAATATGAAATGCGTAGGGCAAGATCAACGACTTGAGGCTTTTCTGACAATTTTCAGTCAGATTCGTTCAACGGGCTCTGTGCAGTGCATTAACATAAATTTAAAAAAAAAACATTTCTTGTCGTCACTAGGTGGCATTATATGTATAACAGAATATCATTTAGATGTCTTCAGGTTGCGACTATTTATATACATTTATTTATCAAAAACTCTCCCCCCATTTCCTTTTTGTGCATGCTTGTGTCGTCAAAATTAGCATTGTTTTATTGGCAAACTGGGCATTACCATGGCAACAGCTTTTTGTGAAAAATCGCAAACTTTGTGTTTTAACATCATGAAGGCCAAAACACTCTTCCGAGCAAAAATGATGTAGATGTGGCGAAGTTGCCAGGAGAAAAATATCAAAGAATAAAACATGCACTTCCTTTTACCAATTGGTGGCGCTACCACTACGATGAAAAGTAAGTTCATGGATGTCTTCAGTTGTTGACTCCAATCAAATGTGTGAAATTTTCAAACGATATTATCATGAGGATCATGTTACAGCAGCTTTGAAAGTGAATGTGATGCCGAATTGTAAAGTAAAATCAAAATGGCGGACTTACTGTTAGGTTTAGCATATGGCTCCAATAGGCTTTTTTGTAGACCTTGACCTGTTACATATAGCACCAAATTTTCATAGATGTAGGTGAAACGTGCAAGCGGGGCTGATTTTTTTAAAATTGCACGGTAAAATAGAAAAATATTGATGATTTCACCAGGTCTGATGTGTGTGCACAGTTTCATGAGATTTCGTTCATGTTTAGACCATCAAATTCGGCGTTGTTTTATTGGCAATTTGCCAGTTGCGATGGTGACAGATTTTTACGAAAAATCACAAACTTCAGATTTTAACATCAGGAAGGTCTACACAGTCTTCTGAGCAATTATGAGGTAGATTTGGTTCACCTGCGAGGAGAAAAACATCAAAGAGTAAAACATGTACTTCCTTAAGCCAGTAGGTGGCGCTACCACTACGATAAAAAATAAGTTCATAGATGTCTTAAGGCTTTGACTATTCTGAAATGTGAGTGAATTTTAGGTGGCGCTACCACTACGATGAAAAATACGTTTGTAGATGTCTTCAGGCTTTGACTGAAATGTGAGTGATTTTTAGAAGAAATTATCATGTGGGTCAAGTTCCAGCAGCTATTGTAATCAAAGCAAATTCATACTATAAATTTAATTAAAAATGGCGGACTTCCTGTTTGGTTTATGGCTCCAAGAGACATTTTCGTAGGCCTTGAAAGGTTAGATATACCACCAAATCTTCATAGATTTAGGTCAAAAGCACAACTGGGGCTGATTTTTAAAAAATATTTCTAAGGGGCGCTAGCGAGCCATTTTTTGCAAATTGCTCAATAAAATAATAACATATTGATGAATTCTCCAGGCCCGATGTGTGTACAAAGTTTTCTGAAATTCCGTGCATGTTTAGACCATCAAAAACAGTGTTGTTTTATTGGCGAATTGCCTGTTGCCATGGCAACAGCTTTTCATGAAAAATCACAAATTTCGTATTTTAATATCAGGAAGTCGTAAAGACTATTCTGAGCAAATATGAGGTGGACCTAGTTAACCTGCTAGGAAAAAAATGTCAAAGAAAAAAAACAGGTGGCGCTGCTACTACTACGATGAAAAATAAGTTTGTAGATGTCTTCAGGCATTGGCTATCATCAAATATGACAAATTTCGAGAAGATAGGATCATCTGAGGCAAGTTATCTTTTATTGTCACAGTGAATAATCAGACTATGCGGCACCGTCGGGGCCACGCCCTACAGCGACAAGTCACAATATTCCGCAAAGAGTAAGATCAACGTCTTGAGGCTTTTCTGACAAATTTTGCAGTGCAGTGTATAGAGATGTAAAAAAAAAAAAAAATCACCACTAGGTGGCACTATATGTATAATGGAATATTAATAAATGTCTTCAGGTCACGACTCTACGTAAAGATGAAGTTTGGGATTTTTTGGAGCATGTGCAGGGGAGTTAAGGTTTTTCTCCTGTATGGCGAAGGAAAAAAATTACACCAAATTTGATGTCCTGTCCCCGTCATATAGTTTTTGAAAACTAAAAAAAAATTCTCCCAGTTGTTGCCCCAAATCTTAAGATGAAGTCTGAAGTTCGAAGTCAATCAGATGAATCCTCTGGGACATGGGTGCAAAAGTATGCACCCTGTAAGCGTACAAAAGTGGTCCAAAATTGGACATTCAAAAATTCATAGCTCACTTCCTGTACACTTTAGACTATGGCAGCAATGGACTTTTTTGTACGTCTTGGGGTGCTACACATGCCTGACAATTTCCGTAAGCCTAGGTCAAACGGGCTGGAATTCTATTTTGTTTTCCTACTCTAGGTGGCGCTACAGAGCCATTTTGTCTGCGTCGTTTACGGCGACTTTAAAATATCAAATTTTTCGCCAGGCCCGTGAGTTTTCGTGCAAAAATGGGGTCAAAAATGCGATAGAACGCGGAGAAAATAGAAAAAAACAAGAATAATTATAATTATAATAACTAGAGCTGCAAGCAGCTATAAAGGGCCCTCGCAGCCCTGGCAACGGTGGGGTACCGGCACTTTTGGGATGCTCGCACATCGGAATTGAATAGTAGAAATTATCACCTGCATCGAGTTACAGCAGCTTTTGTAGTCAAGGTGTTTCCAAACTTTAAAGTAAATTCAAAATGGCGGACTTCCTCTTTGGTTTGGCATATGGCACCAAGAGGCTTTTTTGTAGTACACATTTTCGTAGATGTAGGTGAAGCGTGCAACCGGGGCCACTATTTATAAATATTCTACGGGTCAAAAATGCGATCGAACACAGAGAAAATAGAAAAATAATAATAATAATTTCTACAAAAACAATAGGGACCTTGCAGCGGTCGCTGCTCGGGCCCTAACTAGAGCTGCAAGCAGCTATAAAGGGCCCTTGCAGCCCTGGCATGTTTAGGGGGTCAAAAATGTGATCGAACGCAGAGAAAAAATAAATAATAATAACAATAATTTCTACAAAAACAATAGGGAGCTCGCATTGGTCGATGCTCGGGCCCTAATAATGATAGTAATAATAATTTCTACAAAAACAATATGGACCTCGCAGCGGTCGTTGCGCACGCCCTAACTAGAGCTGCAAGCAGCTATAACGGGCCCTCGCAACCCTAGCTATGTTGGGGTACTTGCAAATCAGAGTACTTGCACATAGGACAATCAGCATAAAAAACGTAGGTGTTTATGCCAGGCCTGATGTTTGTCCAAAGGTGCTGTCAGATTCGGTTTACCCGCAGGGTTATCGGGAAAAATCCTGACCGACTATGCCATTCAATGGGTCTTACTTTCCCCTTAACTCTTGCTCGTTCTAACGCGAATACCAGTCATCAGTGTGGATGATGCCATCATCTACCTCCTCCACACTTCACTCTCCCACCTGGAGAAGGCGGGGAGCACTGTGAGGATCATGTTCTTGTTCAGACAAGCTGGAGCGGGGGGGGGGGGGGGGGGGGGGGGCCCGGCCCGGCCCGGCCCACCACCTCACCACCTCACCACCTCACCACCTCACCACATGGATCCAGGACTACCTCACAAACCGGCCACAGTATGTGAGGACACAGGACTGTGTGTCTGACATGCTCCTCTGTAGCACGGGGGCCACACAGGGAACTGTTTACCCTCTACACTTTGGACTTCAACTACAGCACCCCTACCTGTCACCTGCAGAAGTTCTCTGACGACTCTGCGAATGTCGGCCTCATCACAGGCGGAGATGATCGGGAGTACAGAGAACCTACTCAGGGTTTTGTTGACTGGTGCCACCTCCTGATCAGTGCGGGGAAATCCAAAGAAATAGTGGTGGATTTCGGTAGGCGCCATCACTCTTCACCTGCACCACTGAATATCCGAGGAACAGATGTTGAGAGAGTCTCAACTTACAAGTACCTGGGTGTTCATCTGAACAATAAACTGGACTGGAGCGACAACACAGACGCCCTCTATAGGAAGAGTCAGAGCAGACTCTTCCTACTCAGGAGACTGAGGTCTTTTGGGGTTCAGGGGACACTCCTCAGGAACGTTTATGATTCGGTGGTTGCATCGGTCATTTTCCAGGGAGTGGTCATCTGGGCAGGCGGCGTCTCGGCCCCCGGGTTTACAAGAAGCGGCTGGACAAACTGGTCAGGAGGACCGGCTCTGTCCTGGGCTGCTCCCTGGACTCTGTGGACTTGGTGGGGGACAGGAGGATGTTGGCCAAGCTGTCATCAATGCTGGACAACCCGGCCCACCCCCTCCAGGGCACCCTAACAGCACTCCACAGCTCCTTCAGTGACAGACTGTTACAGCCTCGCTGTGCAAAGGAGAGAGTCCGCCGCTCCTTCTTGCCTGATGCTGTCAGACTCATTAACAAGAACATTGTGTAGTCTCTACAAACTGGCGGACATTAGTGCAACTGTGCAGTCCTGCACCTGAGCTCATATCGTGCAATACCCAACATTCCCCACTACTGTAATACCGTGCAATACTCAACATTCCCCTCTGCTGTTAGTCTAGTTTTATTTTTATCCAATCCTGTTCCTCAATCCTGTTCCTCTTTCAAATACTCATTACTTCCTGGACAACGAAATAAAAAGATTTCAATAACTTTTCATCTTAAACATCTTTAGATGAAGCATGCAAAGTTTGAAGACGATCAGATAAATGCTCTAGGAGGAGTTCGTTAAAATATGACCACTATGAAAGTCACAAAAAGTTGCGACAATTCCAATGTGAATTCAAAATGGTTTACTTCCTGTTCGGTTTAGCACAGGGCAATAAAAGGTCTTAGGCTGTTACATATACCACCAAATTTTCTTAGATGTTTGTGAAACGTACAATCCAGAATCCTTCGTTAAAAAGGAATTATGAAACACAAAGTTTGATGCTCAGCCCCCGTCAACTAGTGTTTCAAAAACGTGAAATATGTTCCCTTTTTGTTGTCCAACGTGATGAGATGGTACAGCCCAAATTTGAAGTCAATCGGGTGAACCATCTCGGACTAGGGGGCAAATGTGTGACCCCTGTAAATGTGCACAAATGGACCAAAGTTGTACATTCAAAAACTCATTACTCACTTCCTGGACAACGAAATATTAAGATTTCAATAACTTTTCATCTTAAACATCTTTAGATGAAGCATGCAAAGTTTGAAGACTATCGAAAAAAATGCTCTAGGAGGAGTTCGTTAAAATATAACCATGAAAGTCACAAAAATTTGCGACAATTCCAGAGTAAATTCAAAATGGTTGACTTCCAATAAGGTTTAGCACATGGCTATAAAAGACATTTTTATAAGTCTTAGGCTGTTACATATACCATCAAATTTTCATAGATGTAGGTGACACGTACAACCCAGACTCCTTCGTTAAGCAGGAATTATGAAACCCCTAAGTTTGACGCTCAGCCCCCATCATATAGTTTTTCAAAAATGTAAAATAATTTTTCCCTAATGTTGTCCAACGTGATGAGATGGTAAAACCCAAATTTGAAGTCAGTCGGGTGAACCATCTCGGACTTGGGGGCAAATATATGACCCCTGTAAATGTGCACAAATGGTCCAAAGTTGTAATTTCAAATACTCATTACTTACTTCCTGGACAACGAAATAAAAAGAGTTCAATAACTTTTCATCTTAAACATCTTTAGATGAAGCATGCAAAGTTTGAAGACGATCGGATAAATGCTCTAGGAGGACATTGTTAAAATATGACCACTGTGAAAATCCCAAAAAGTTGCGACATTTCCAAAGAAAATTCAAAATGGTTGACTTCCTGTAAGGTTTAGCACATGGCTACAAAACACATGTTTGTAGGTCTTAGGCTGTTACATATACGATCAAATTTTCATAGATGTAGGTGAAACGTCCAACCCAGAATCCTTCGTTAAGCAGGAATTATGAAATGCAAAGTTTGATGCTCAGCCCCTGTCATATCGGGTTTAAAAACAAAAAATAATGTTCCCTATTGTTGTGCCACATGTCCAGATGGTACAACCCAAATTTGAAGTCAATCGGGTGAACCATCTCGGACTAGGGGGCAAACGTGTGACCCCTGTAAATGTGCACACATTGACCAAAGTTGTACATTCAAATACTCATTACTCACTTCCTCGACAATGAAATATTAAGATTTCAATAACTTTTCATCTTAAACATCTTTAGATGAAGCATGCAAAGTTTGAAGACTATCGAAAAAAATGCTCTAGGAGGAGTTCGTTAAAATAAGACCACTATGAAGGTCACAAAAATTCTGTTCCAATTCCAAAGTAAATTCAAAATGGTTGACTTACATGGGGACCAAAGAATTTATGTACGTTTGAGAGTGCTACACGTGCCTCCCAATTTCCGGAGCCGTAGGTCAAACACACCGGGACTTTCCTTTGATGAAAAAATCGAGGGGCTCTTGGGGACCCCGTTTTTGGGTACTCAAGTATAACGACTTCAAAATATCACATTTTTCGCCAGACCCGATATGTGTGCAAAGTCTGGTGAGTTTTCGTTCACGTTTAGTCCCTCAAAAATGCGAGTCTTAACGGAGAAGAAGAATAATAATAAGAATTTCTACAAAAACAATAGGGTCCTTGCAGCATTTGCTGCTCGGGCCCTAATAATAAGAATTTTTACGAAAACAATAGGGTCCTTGCAGCTTTCGCTGCCCAGGCCCTAACTTAAGCTGTGAGCAGCTATAACGGGCCCTCGCAACCCTGGCCACGTCGGGGTACTTGCAAGTCGGGGTACTTGCAAGTCGGGGTACTTGCAAATCGGGGCACCGCACTCTTAGGACAATAAGCATAAAAACTTAGGTGTTTATGCCTGGTCTGATGTATGTCCAAAGGTGCATGAGTTTCCGCATAGGTTTAGATCGTCAAAAACAGCGTAATTTGTCTTTGCAAATGGCTCATCACCACGGCAACAGCGTGCAACGTAATAAAAAACTTGCTATAACTTTTCATCTTTAGCATGTTTAGGCGAAACACCTAAAGTTTATAGACGATCGGATAAAATCTCTAGGAGTTTGTTGAAAATACGACCTCTACAAAAAGGCCATAAATGCCGACCTATTCCAAAATTAAGTAAAAATGGCGGACTGACTGTAAGATTCAGTCTATGGCTATAAGATACTTTTTTGTAGGTATTGGGCTGTTACAGATGTCTCCAAATTGTCACAGACCGAGGTAAAAGGTAGAACCATGAATGCTTCCTTAAATATGTGTGGGGGGATCTATAGAGACATTTTTTTAAACAAGCATGTGAAATCTCTACAGTTTTTATTTTTACGCCTGTCTGTCTGATGCGTGTGCAAAATCTTCACGAGTTTTCGCACAGGTTTAGACACTCAAAACCGTCAGAATTTTTCTTCACAATCATTGCATCGCCGTGGCAACAGCAGTGATGAAATTAAAAGTTGTCAATAAATCATCAACATATTTAGATGAACCACAGGAGGTTTGGAAACAATCGGATCAATTCTCTAAGAGGAGTAAGTTCAAATATGACCTCTATAAAAGGCAAAACTTGGCGCAAAATTTCAAATAAAGTCAAAATGGGGGACTTCCTGTTAATTTTGCACATTACTCTAAAAAACATTAAAATCTTGGTCTGTTACATATGCCTTCCAATTTTTACAGCTGCACGTGGAACCGGGAACGCTTGGTAAACAGTTAGGTGGCACTGTCAAGCTTTTTTAAGGAAAAAAGCACAAGAAATCTCTCAATTATTTATTTTCATGGAAGGTCTGATGTGTGTGCAAACTTTCATGAGTTTTCGCCAAGGTTTTGACCCTCTAAGACAGCATCAGTTTTCATGACATCGCCACTACAACATCGCACAACATGTAAAAAGATTTCAATAACTTTTGTTATATGACCACTATGAAAATCCCCAAAAGTTGCGACAATTCCAAAGTAAATTCAAAATTCAAAAATAATTAAACGCAAAGTTTGATGCTCAGCCCACGTCATATAGTGTTTCAAAAACGAATTTTTCCTATTGTTGTCCCACGTGATGAGATGGTACAACCCAAATTTAAAGTCAATCGGGTGAACCATCTCGGACTAGGGGTCAAATGTATGACCCGTATAAATGTGCACAAATGGGCCAACGTTCTACATGAGAATACTCATAACTCACTTCCTGTACATGTTTGGGCATTTATGTACGTCTGAGGGTGCTACACGTGCGTCCCAGTTTTCGTACCCGTAGGTCAACTTTACGGGGGCATGGCTTTGATGAACCATGGGCCAAAAAATTGCGACAAATTCCAAAGTAAAACCAAAATGGAGGACTTCCTGTAAGGTTTCGCACATGGCTCTAAAAGACAATTTTGTACATCTTTTCTGTTATGCATACCACCAAATTTTTGTAGCTCTATGTGAAAGGCACAACCCAGAATACTTCATTAAAAGAGAATTATGAAATGCAAAGGTTGATGCTCCGCCCCCGTCATATAGTGTTTCGAAAATGTAAAATATTTGTACCTATTGTTGTCCCAAGTGTTGAGATGGTACAACCTAAATTTGAAGTCAATCGGGTGGGGTGAACCGTCTACAACTAGGGGGCAAATGTATGACCCCTGAAAATTTGCACAAATGGGCCAAAATTGTACATTAAAATACTCATAATGTTCGGACATGTTGACCAAAGAATCTTTGTAGGTCTGTGGGTGTTACACGTGCCTCCCAGTTTTCGTAGCCGTAGGTCAACTTACCGGGACTTTCCTTTGATGAAAAAAATTAGGGGCTCTTGGGACCCGGTTTTTGAGTACTGGAGTATGCCAAAATTCAAAATATAAATTTTTTCACCAGGCCCGATGTGTGTGCAAAGTTTGGTGAGTTTTTGTTCACGTTTAAGATAAGATAAGATCAGAAGGCATTTATTGATCCCACAGTGGGGAATTAGTCAGTGTTAAAGCAGCAAAGATATAGGTCACACAGAGACGGCGGCATAATGTAGCCATTAATGTATAACATTAACGGCAAACATTCAGAATCAAACCTTTGTAAATATACGCAGTAACTATGTGTATCTACACATTTATATACACACCACCATACATCTACATATAAAGTATGAAGAAATACTCATTTAAGCCTGTACAGAGGTAAAATACTCTAAGTGACAATGCTGCAGTGAAATATAAGGAACAGCATTTGAAAAAAATATAACTCGACTAACAGTAGTGGAGAATGTTGGGTATTGCACGATATAAGCTCAGGTGCAGGACTGCACAATTGCACTAATGTCCGCCAGTTTGTAGAGACTACACAATGTTCTTGTTAAAGAGTCTGACAGCAGCAGACAAGAAGGAGCGGCGGAATCTCTCCTTTGCACAGCGAGGGTGTAACAGTCTGTCACTGAAGGACCTGTGGAGTGATGTTAGGGTGCCCTGGAGGGGGTGGGCCGGGTTGTCCAGCATTGATGACAGCTTGGCCATCATCCTCCTGTCCCCCACTAAGTCCACAGAGTCCAGGGAGCAGCCCAGGACAGAGCCGGTCCTCCTGACCAGTTTGTCCAGCCGCTTCTTGTAAACCCGGGGGCCGAGACGCCGCCTGCCCAGATGACCACTCCCTGGAAAATGACCAATGCAACCACCGAATCATAAACGTTCCTGAGGAGTGTCCCCTGAACCCCAAAAGACCTCAGTCTTCTGATTAGGAAGAGTCTGCTCTGACTCTTCCTATAGAGAGTGTAGCGTCTGTGTTGTCTCTCCAGTCCAGTTTATTGTTCAGATGAACACCCAGGTACTTGTAAGTTCAGACCCGCTCAACATCTGTTCCCCGGATATTCACTGGTGCAGGTGCAGAGTGATGGCACCGACAGAAATCCACCACCATCTCTTTGGATTTCCCCGCACTGATCAGGAGGCGGTTCTGCTGGCACCAGTCCACAAAACCCTGAGTAAGTTCTCTGTACTCCCGACCATCTCCGCCTGTGATGACGCCGATATTCGCAGAGTCACCACTGGTCTGAGGCTGTTGAGCTCCTTCGGGTGGGGGGTCTTTGGCACCGGGACCAGGCAGGATGTTTTCCATAGCTGGGGGACCCTGCCCAGCTTAAGGCTCAGGTTGAACATGTGCTGGTCAATTCCACACAGCTGGTCTGCGCAGGATTTGAGGAGCTGGGGGCTGCTGCCATCTGGACCCACTGACTTCCTCGCCTTCATCTTCTTCAGCTAGTTCTTCATCTGAGATGTTGTGAAGGCCAAGGCTGGGCAAGAGGGAGTGGTGGCTGTCTGGTGTAGCTGGGAGCTGGAGACTGTGGAGAAAAGAGGGGAGGGGGTGACACCCAGCAGGAGGAGTAGGTGGAGGCTGCAGCAGGAAAGACTGAGTGGGGGCAGGCATCTGATCGAACCTATTGAAAAAGACGTTCAGCTGACCCAGTGACTTCCTCGCCTTCATCTTCTTCAGCTAGTTCTTCATCTGAGATGTTGTGAAGGCCAAGGCTGGGCAGGAGGGAGTGGTGGCTGTCTGGTGTAGCTGGGAGCTGGAGACTGTGGAGAAAAGAGGGGAGGGGGTGACACACCCAGCAGGAGGAGTAGGTGGAGGCTGCAGCAGGAGAAACTTAGTGGGGGCAGGCATCTGATCGAACCTATTGAAAAAGAGGTTCAGCTCATTTGCCCACTGCAGGTCCCCCCCAGTCTAGGTCTTGGGTTGTCTGTGGCCTGAGATGGTCTTCAGGCCCCTCCAGACTCCCCTGGCATTATTCTGAAGCAGCTGCTCCTCCATCCTCTTCCTGTAGGACCTTTTCCCCTCTCTGATCCTCCTCCTCAGCTGGCGTTGCCCAATCTTCCTCCTCTTTGTTGCCTGACGCAAAACCCCTCTTCTTTCCCTTCAGGAGAGCTTTTATGTCTGGTGATCCAGGGTTTGTTGTTAGAGAAATACCTTACTGTCCAACTGGGTATGGTGTTCTCCTTGCAGAAATTTATATCGTCTGTAACAGTGTCCGTTAGACTATTAATGTCTTCCCCGTGAGTATCGCTGAATACTTCCCACACAGTTGTGCTGAAGCAGTCCTTTAAGGCCTCCTCGGCCTCTTCCGACCATCTCTGAACCGTGCGGGTCACAGCTGGCTGCCTGCGGACCAAAGGTTTGTACACAGGCTGGAGAGCCAACAGGTTGTGATCAGCTTTGCCCAGCGGGGGGAGGGGCAGTGATGTTTATGCCTCCATGGTGTTGGCATAGAAAAGGTCCAGTGTTTTATTGTCTCTGGTGTGGCAGGTGACATACTGTGTGAATGAAGGCAGAGAGGAGGAAAGGGAGGCATGATTGAAATCACCAGAGATGAGTAGCTGGGCATTTGGGTGCTGTGTTTATAGCCTGCTCACGGCTGCAGTCAAGACATCACAGGCTGTGTCGCTGCTGGCAGCTGGTGGGACGTAGACGGTCACCGCGATCACATGACTAAACTCTCGCGGGATGTAGAATGGCCTCATGCCAACAGCTAACAGCTCAATATCCCTGCTGCAAAGCTGCTCCTTAATCGTGATGTGCCCAGGATACACCATCTATCGTTCACAAACACAGCCAGCCCTCCTCCTTACCACTCTCCAGCGTCCTGTCCGCGCGTATGATTTGGAAGCCGTCCAATTCAACGACGCGTCCGGCGTTAGCGCTGTTAGCCACGACTCCATGAATAGCATCAGGCTAGTCTCCCGGAAGTCCCTCTCATGCCGGGTAAGCGCCGCTAGCTCGTCCATCTTGTTGGGGAGAGATCTAACATTCCCCATGATAACAGACGGGAGGACGGGATGGTATCGTCTCCTCCTTTCCCGGCGTTTAACCCCCGCACGAGATCCCCGTCTCTTCCTCCTCAGCTCACGGGGGATAACAGGTCTCGCCCCGGGAGCCGGCACGGGGTTAGCACGGAGTGCTAACAGCTGATTCAGGCTGTAAACAATGGGGGCGCGGCTCTGAGCCAAGTCTCTGGACACACTCGCACAAAAAATAGCCACCAGCAGCAGCAAGAATACCACAATTTGGCTGTCCATTTCTACGCAAGTTTAGGACCATCAACTTTGTAAAAAAGGTATGAGGTAGAATAATAGTAAGGTAGAAAAAACACACGAAAAGGCTCACCGGTGAGCCGGAGCTGCTGTAGCGGGCAGCCACTCGCGCGGTGCCGGAAATGACGAGCCTCAAAAATGCGAGTCTTACTGGAGAATAAGAATAATAATAAGTTTTTCTACGAAAAACGATAGGATCCTTGCAGCTTTCGCTGCTCGGGCACTAGTAATACTAATAATAAGAATTTATACGAAAACAATAGGGTCCTTGCAGCTTCCGCTGCTCGGACCCTAATGATAATGAGAAGAATTTATACGAAAACAATAGGGTCCGAGCAGCGGAAGCTGCTTGGGCCCTAACTAGAGCTGCAAGTAGCTATAAAGGGCCCTCGCAGCCCTGGCAACGTTGGAGTACCATCACATCGGGGTGCTCGCACATCGGAATTGAATAATCAAAATTATCATGTGGATCAAGTTACAGCAGCTTTTGTAGTCAATGTGAGTCCAAACTTTAAAGTAAAATCAAAATGGCGGATTTCTTCTTAGGTTTTGCATATGGCACCAAGGGGCTTTTTTGTAGTTCTCTTTCTGTTTTATATACTATCAAATTTTCGTAGATGTAGGTGAAGCGTGCAACCAGGGCCACTATTTATACATTTTCTAGGGGGTGGTAGCGAGCCATCTTTTTAAGATTGCACAATTGAATAATTGATTATTGATTAATTTACCAAGCCTTCTATGTGTGCAAAGTTTAATGAGTTTTCGTGCATCTTTACATTCTCAAAATCAGCATTCTGTTATTGGCAAATTGGGCGTTACCGTGACAACAGCTTTTGCGAAAAATCTCAAACTTAGTGTTTTAACATCAAGAAGGCCTCAACACACTTCCGAGCAAATAGGAAGGAGATCTGGCTAACCTGACAGGAGAGAAACATGAAAGAATTAAACATCTAACTGATTTAGCCAGTAGGTGGCGCTCCCACTACGATGAAAAGTTAGGTCATAGATGTCTTCAGGTGTAGTTTTTCATCAGATAAGTGAAATTTTGACAAGATGTCATGTGGATCACATTACAGCTGCTTTTAATGTCAATGCGATGCCGAATTGTAAAGTAAATTGGAAATGGCGGACTTCCTGTTATGTTGAGCACATGGCTCTAATCGACTTTTTGGTAGGTCTTGAAGACCTGTTACATATACCACCACATTTTCATGGATATAGGTGAAACGTAGAACCGGGGCAGATTTTTTTTTTTTTTTAATTCTAGGGGGCGCTATCAAGCCATGTTTTTAAACAATATCAATGTAAAACAAAAAAAAAAAAAAAGATGATTTGTCAGGGAATTCCACTCGGAAGACCAAGACAAGCCTAATAGAGGACTGTAAAAAGCAACTCAGACCAGCCAAGATTGACTTTTCTTACGGGCGGGACAGTGGAGGCCACTCGAGGTGGTTTCTCCCCCAGTCTGTCAGCCTCCGTGCCCCCCTCGTTCTCATTTTATTGAATTTAAGCAACATACATTCCGAGAAACAGACACATGACAAAAGAGGTACTTCCTCTTTGTCTGCACTTTGCAACAGTCTGCGGTTAAACGTCTTCTCTTGACAGCTTCCTGTTTGACACTTTGCATGGCACATTTTACTGCATATGGGGACTATGTGGGTGAGGTCAACAAATGGTCACCACAGGACATTCAAGGAAATGGATCTTTTAACATGATATTAATGTATTTGTCGATTTCTCTCACATTTCCCTCTTGTATATCATGATTAAAATAATATAAACATAAACATCCATTCATCACCCAAAAGCTATTGCTTGAGTGGGAGGAAAAACTGCCCCACGCCGTTTGGGCAGAAAACCCGTCCCAAGCAGTAGCCAAACTGTAGATAGCAAGCACTAAAGCTGTTTCTGGTCCAATACATGTATGTACAATGTAAACCCGGAAACATCAAACATTCACAACTGCATTGCTTTTCTGTGAAGTCTTCAAAAAAGGATAACACAATAGTAGAATCATCATCATTAGAGTTCATGTACGCTTGTTGGTATTCAGACATAGCTACAGTAACATGAGCAGCTACTTTCAATTCATCAACATCCAAATATTTGGCAGTACAAATTTTTGCACAGGGGAATACCATAAAGAGACACGAAAACAGGATAATAATAGAATACTAATGATAATCGCGACTATACCTTTCCAATTTCCAAATGTATCGTGTAGCCATTGCAAAAAGGTGTTTGGTTCAATTCCATACATATTTTGAGTTTTCTCTGTAAGCTCTAAGCAGTGTAAGGGTTTCTGTTAATGATACATTAGACAATGTGTGTAGAGGGAAGTACAACGGTCACCAGTTTTAATCATTTGACAAACCCCTCCTTTTTCCGCTAATATAGAGGTCTAACGCCTGCCCATTCTGCAAAGCCACACGTGAAGTTGCATGCAATTGTGAAGCTGTATGCGTAAATAATGCTTCTGTGAAATTTGTTCAAGTGTTTACCTTGTGATTCAGATAATTGGTCAGTTCGGTGTGCTCATACGTGGTAAGAGGAAAAAAATAACTTATAAGTGGCAACTGTGTGAATTATTTACTTATTTCATCTAATAATTTATCTAATTATTTATCTGGAATATTTTGAGGTTCGCCAATTGCATTAAAATAAACAGGGGTGTTCTGTGTAATTGGACGTTTTGAATTAGCACTTCCCAAATCTCTTTTCACTCTGTGTGTACTGTTAAGTGTCACCACATCATCATTGACAACATAGGCGGTTGTTTGCTGGACTCTAGTAACATATACACCAGTTCATCGTTGTCCCTGTTTTGTCCGTCAGAAGCTGTAGATTTCCCAGGATAGAGGTAGACAGCAGTCTACAACTAGGCGATTGTTCAGTGTTGGTGTTTTCTTGGTCACAAGGCTGTGTGCCAACAGCCATCAGGCACAGTCCTGCACGGATGCAAACAGTGTCCTTAGCCGACAGGCCTGTGGTCTGCTCCATCTTCCCGAGAGGGGTGTGCAAGCACGGAAAACCCTCTCTCCAACTGTGGTCTTTCGACGGTGCGCAGTCAGCGCACTGGGTGCGGATCCTACTTCGAGGGACTAGCGTTGCTAGGCCCATCAACAGGGAACCAACCAAAGGAGCTTGCACTGCGACTGGTGGATCCAGCCGTCACGCCCTTCGACCTTTACAGCAGTTGGACTTGCTGCAATCACCTGGAAGGGCCATCCCAGCGTTCACTGTCCCAACGGGGTCGTCTCAGCACCTTTGAGGAAGACCAGGTCTCCAATCTAGACCTGGCGCGTCTGTGGAGCAGAACACACTGGCAAGTCATTGTGCTGATGCATTTCTTTCTGGTCAAACAGCCTTTTCATGTGGACAGGGATAGAGGTCCCTGCTACTGGTTGCTCTGGGGCATGTTCAGGAAGTCTATATGGTCATCCATACAGAATCTCAAATGGGGATAGAGTTTTTCCTCCTGTCGGTACTATCCTCATTCTTGTGGCTACAATGGGAATGCAATCAGCCAATGTCTCTTTGTTTCAATTCATGTGTATTGTGCGTTGTTTTTTTGTTTTTTTTAATTCTACATCGTTGGCAAAATTTTTTTAAATGGTATGTAAATCCACTATGTGTGTGTTGGTGTACCTGTGCTATAATCCCTCCTGTTGACACATGACTCAATCCATGTGTCAATTTTGCTGCCCCTTCATATAAGGATTTAGGTAGCCCTGGCTTACTGTCGGCCAATTTGCCTATTCCTGTGTCATCTGATTTGGCCCACTTGTTTTCCCAATAATGTTCTGTATGTGGTGCTTGTTTTTGACGTGACTTCAAAATGTCTTGTGTTGTGTTCAGTGTTTCAGCTGCAAGCATTTCATGTGTTAATGTTGTGTCAACTGGGGGAATCCCCTGGTCCACTTCCTTAGCAGCTTTATCAGCTAATCAGTTGCCAATTGTGATTTGGGCATTTCCTGTCAAATGTGCTTTACATTTGCAAATCGCAATTTTTCTATGCAGTTGTACTTCTTCGAGTAGCTGTGGAAGTAATGCCTTGTGGGTGACTTCTTTTCCTGTTGTGGTTTTGCACCCTTGGTTTGCCCAGCGTTGACAGAACAATGCACTGAACCCCAGCCGTATTGGCTGTCTGTCCAAATGGTTACATCTTTCCCTTGAAACATTTTGCATGCTTGAATCAATGCTGGTACCTCAGCTAATTGTGCTGAACACATTGACTTCAACGTTCCTTGAAATAAAATCTTGGTCTGTGTTTTAATTGCATATCCCACCCTCTTCGCGGCCGTCTTCCCCTTTGCTCGCTAATCCGTCAACAAAACTACTTCTCCAGTCGGGAGAGCAATGTCAGTTAGGTCGAATCTGGGTTTGGTGGAAATTTTGACTTAGCTACCACAGTCGTGTGGCGTGCCATCTACTGGTGTGGGCAGAAGTGTCGCTGGGTTTAATGCGCCACACCTTACAATGTTAATGTGTCCCTGTGATAGGAGACGCGCGGTGCAGTGCAGGTGTCGTGCTGGCAAAAATATCATTTACATTTCTAAGAGCAGCATGTGGGACCTTCAACGTTAAAGGATGAAACAAAACTGCTTCTGCCGATGTCTCGACCGCCAATGCTGCGGCCAGCACTGCTTGGAAGCACTCAGGCATAGCTCTAGCCACAGGATCAAGTTGTTGTGAATAATAAGCTACAGGCCGAATTTTTGTTCCATGTTTTTGCATCAACGTCGAGGTCATAAAACCTTGCTTAACTGTTACTGTTTGTTCAAAAGGTTTGTCATGATTTGGCAAAGCAAGTACTGATGAGTTCTAACAGAGGCGCAGAGGGCTTTACCGCCTTCATGACTGCTTCCTCTGTGTTTCCCCATTATAGTCATAGTTCCTCATCTGAGGACGGCTCCGCATGCGTCTATCGTTTTGGTATTGTTTGCATTGTCGTGCAATGTGGCCTGGTTTATTGCAATTAAAACATCTGTCTTCTTTGAGCCATTGTTGTTTCTCTGGGGTCAATTTGGAGGGATCAAATGGCCTTTTTTTTTTTTCATTTTTATAATAAGGATCTTTCTTGGTGTTTTATTTATTTTTTTTTTTCAGTACAATAAATGTTAGTCTCGTGACTCTTAGTCTTTTTCTTGTTATCAACTCGCTCTAAATTTCGTGCATAATTTAAAATTCTCAATTCAGGTTATGTCTTTTAAATAACATATCTTATGCAAATATACACTACATTTACTAGCACAAAAATAGAAACCATGCTAAACATTATTTCTATGGCTTAAGTTAAATTTCTTGTGTAGTCTACAATATGAAGTCAATTTTCTTTGTGTTTATTTTTGTTTCAAATTTCTTCAAATGAAATTTGCAAACATATTATTGGTCATTATATTATGATACAGTTCATGTATGGCCTACTGTAACTTAAAAAATATTGTATAGATTACGTACTAGTATGTAACAGTCAACATTTAAATTAAGATAAGATAAGATAAGAATGCCTTTATTGATCCCACAGTGGGGAAATTTTCATTGTTACAGCAGCAAAGATATATATATGTGGCCATTAATGTATAACATTGACGGCAAACATTTAGGATCAAACCTATGTACATATACGCAGTAACATGTGTATATACACATGTATATACACACCAACCTACATCTACATAAAAAGTATGAGGAACACTCATTTTGGCCTGAACATAGTACAGAGGAAAAATACTCTAAGTAAGTGAAATGTAAGGAACAGCATTGGATAAAAATAAAACTAGACTAACAGTAGTGGGGAATGTTGAGTATTGCACGGTATTACAGTAGTGGGGAATATTGGGTATTGCACGATATGAGCTCAGGTGCAGGACTGCACAATTGCACTAATGTCCGCCAGTTTGTAGAGACTACACAATGTTCTTGTTAAAGAGTCTGACAGCAGCAGGCAAGAAGGAACAGCGGAATCTCTCCTTTGCACAGCGAGGGTGTAACACTCTGTCACTGAAGGAGCTGTGGAGTGCTGTTAGGGTGCCCTGGAGGGGGTGGTCCGGGTTGTCCAGCATTGATGACAGCTTGGCCAACATCCTCCTGTCCCCCACCGAGTCCACAGAGTCCAGGGAGCAGCCCAGGACAGAGCCGGCCCTCCTGACCAGTTTGTCCAGCCGCTTCTTGTCCCGGGCCGAGACGCCGCCTGCCCAGGTGACCACTCCCTGGAAGATGACCGATGCAACCACCGAGTCATAAAAGTTCCTGAGGAGTGTCCCCTGAACCCCAAAAGACCTCAGTCTCCTGAGTAGGAAGAGTCTGCTCTGACTCTTCCTATAGAGGGCGTCTGTGTTGTCGCTCCAGTCCAGTTTATTGTTCAGATGAACACCCAGGTACTTGTAAGTTGAGACTCTCTCAACATCTGTTCCCCGGATATCCACTGGTGCAGGTGAAGAGTGCTGGCGCCTACCAAAATCCACCACCATTTCTTTGGATTTCCCCGCATTGATCAGGAGGCGTCAGAGAACTTCTGCAGGTGACAGGTCGGGGTGCTGTTGTTGAAGTCCGAGGTGTAGAGGGTGAACAGGAAGGGAGCCAAGACAGTTCCCTGTGGGGCCCCCGTGCTACAGAGGAGCACGTCAGACACACAGTCCTGTGTCCTCACATACTGTGGCCGGTTTGTGAGGTAGTCCTGGATCCATGTGGTGAGGTGGTGCGCCACCCCCGCCCGCTCCAGCTTGTCTCCCAGTAGGGTGGGCTGGATGGTGTTGAAAGCACTGGAGAAATCAAAGAACATGATCCTCACAGTGCTCCCCGCCTTCTCCAGGTGGGAGAGTGAAGTGTGGAGGAGGTAGATGATGGCATCATCCACACTGATGCCAGGCTGATATGCGAACTGGAGTGGGTCCATTGAGGAGCTCACCAGGGGGCGCAGGTGGAAAAGGACCAGTCCCTCCAGGGTCTTCATCAGGTGAGACGTCAGCGCCACTGGTCTGAAGCTGTTGAGCTCCTTCAAGTGGGGGGTCTTTGGCACCGGGACCAGGCAGGATGTTTTCCATAGCTGGGGGACCCTGCCCAGCTTCAGGCTCAGGTTGAACATGTGCTGGACAATTCCACACAGCTGGTCTGCGCAGGATTTGAGGAGCTGGGGGCTGATGCCATCTTGACCCGCTGCCTTCCTCGCCTTCATCTTCTTCAGCTGGTTCCTCACCTGAGATGTTGTGAAGGCCAAGGCTGGGCAGGAGGGAGTGATGGCTATCTGGTGTAGCTGGGAGCTGGAGACTGTGGAGAAAAGGGGGGAGGGGTGACACGCCCAGCAGGAGGAGTAGGTGGAGGCTGCAGCAGGAGAGACTGAGTGGAGGCAGGCATCTGATCGAACCTATTGAAAAAGAGATTCAGCTCATTTGCCCACTGCAGGTCCCCCCCACTCCGGGTCTTGGGTTGTCCGTGGCCTGAGATGGTATTCAGGCCCCTCCAGACTCCCCTGGCGTTATTCTGCAGCAGCTGCTCCTCCATCCTCTTCCTGTAGGAGCTTTTCCCCTCTCTGATCCTCCTCCTCAGCTGGCGCTGCACAGTCCTCCGCTCCTCTATGTTGCCTGACGCAAAAGCCCTCCTCTTCTCCTTCAGGAGAGCTTTTATGTCTGGTGTGATCCAGGGTTTGTTGTTGGAGAAACACCTTACTGTCCTGGTGGGTATGGTGTTCTCCATGCAGAAATTTATATAGTCTGTAACAGTGTCCGTTAGACTACTAATGTCTTCCCCGTGAGCATCGCTGAATACTTCCCACACAGTTGTGCTGAAGCAGTCCTTTAGGCCTCCTCGGCCTCTCCAGACCATCTCTGAACTGTGCGGGTCACAGCTGGCTGCCTGTGGACCAGACGTTTGTACACAGACTAGAGAGCCACCAGGTTGTGATCAGCTTTGCCCAGCGGGGGGAAGGGCAGTGATGTGTATGCCTCCTTGGTGTTGGCATAGAAAAGGTCCAGTGTTTTATTGTCTCTGGTGTGGCAGGTGACATACTGTGTGAATGAAGGCAGAGAGGAGGAAGGGGAGGCATGATTGAAATCACCAGAGATGAGTACCAGGGCATTTGGGTGCTGTGTTTGTAGCCTGCTCACTGCTGCAGTCAAGACATCACAGGCTGTGTCGCCGCTGGCAGCTGGTGGGACGTAGACGGTCACCGCGATCACATGACTAAACTCTCGCGGGATGTAGAATGGCCTCATGCCAACAGCTAGCAGCTCAATATCCCTGCTGCAAATTTGCTCCTTAATCGTGATGTGCCCAGGATTACACCATCTATCATTCACAAACACAGCCAGCCCTCCTCCTTTCCTCTTTCCACTCTCCAGCGTCCTGTCCGCGCGTATGATTTGGAAGCCGTCCAATTCTACGACCGCGTTCGGCGTTAGCGCTGTTAGCCACGACTCCGTGAATACCATCAGGCTAGCCTCCCGGAAGTCCCTCTCGTGCCGGGTAAGCGCCGCTAGCTCGTCCATCTTGTTGGGGAGCAATCTAACATTCCCCATGATAACAGACGGGAGGACGGGATGGTATCGTCTCCTCCTTTCCCGGCGTTTAACCCCCGCACGAGATCCCCGTCTCTTCCTCCTCAGCTCACGGGGGATATCAGGTCTCGCCCCGGGAGCCGGCGCATGGTTAGCACGGAGTGCTAACAGCTGATTCCGGCTGTAAACAATGGGGGCTCGGCTCCGAGCCAAGTCGCCGGACACGATCGCGCAAAAAATAGCCATCAGCAGCAGCAAGAATACCGCAGTTTGGGTGTCCATTGCTACGCAAGTTACGACTATCAACTATATGAAAAAGGTATGAGGTAGAGTAATATTAAAGAACAAAAACTCACGAAAAGGCTCACCGATGAGCCGGAGCTACTGTAGCGGGCTGCCACTCGCGCGGCGCCGGAAACGGAAATTAGTGGATGAGCTGTGGAAAAGTTCTGTGGAATAGCAGTTCAATGAAGAGGATCGGCTGGCTAAAATGCAGCCTCCTACCAGCCCGATCAGAGCAGGGATGATTCAGAATGGTTCAGTTCTATTCCAGGCAATTTCCAAGTTTCAATCTTGGGCTCCTAGCTCGCCATCGACCTGGCCAATTCCATCAGTTCAGCATACGCTCCACATCTCTTCCTCACTCACTCACAGATAGTCGGCTCCTGCAGCAAACAATCCCCCACATGTGTCACTTTCTCCTTGGACAGGGGACAATCGCTTCCGCATTCAAGCAATTGGATTGAATGCGCTACTCACGTGACCGCATGACAAACATAGAAGTAACCATCGGAAAACAGAGATCTTAATACGAAGAGAAGAGTAACTGAAAGTACAAATACGAAGAGATTGTACAAACAGAACAATACAGAAAGTACAACTGGGCTACACTTAACTGAGACACATGCAGTTACATACTGTAAGATACTCTCAATAAAACTATAAATTGATGTAACTGAGATATCAATGAAATGCTTTGACATTTGAGTTTTTGTCAGGATGTTTTAACTTTCCACCCTTTGTTAGAAGTTATTTGATGCAGATTTATAATTGGTGTCCTTTGTCAGTGGTTCCCAATCTTTTTTGGCTTTTATACCCCTGAACATTTTTTGCCATACCATGATTACCATTAACTCATGCGTGTTGATGACTCTCCAAAAGTAGAAAGTAACACAACTGAGCATGAAATGAAAAGAATAGTGTATGGCAGGGGTGCTCAATACGTCGATCGCGATCTACCAGTCAATCGCAAAGGTATTATTGGTAGAATGCATGACATTAAAAAATAGATGTTCATAGTTAATTATGTTGTGTTGTGCAACATTGGCTCATGCGGTTATGCAAGGTACATGAACATACGTTGTACATATCAAGGATCCTCAATATATTTGAAAATAAATATACATTTTGAATTGTTATACTCTACCCGGAAGGTAGATCATTTTGACTTGGTCATTTTATAAGTAGCTCGCATGCTGAAAAAGTGTGAGCACCCCTTGTGTTTGGCAATGTTTTATTTAGTTTCCTTAATTTGAACATTTAATATCTTAGGTATTTTCTTCTTAAATGTGTTTCCTTGAAAATAAATAGGTAGTATAAATGAAAAATAGGAATCAAAATAAAGAATACACTGTCACGTGTGGATCGGGATTTGGACCCATACGTGACACGCAAGTTGAAGAGTAAAAAGTCTTTATCAACAAAAATACACAGTAACAACAGAGATTGGGACTGGAAGAGAGTTTGCATTCCCACTCAAAAAAGGTTTGACATACAGACGTGTCACTGAGTAACTCAAACGTATACACTGTAAGTTTAGGCCTATGTGACATTATAAGGGACAAAGCATAAAAGGACTATAGCAACTGCATGGCAACTGATACATCACGTAACAACCAGTCATTAACATATAGCTGCCTTTGTTATATATTGTTATAACATTTGCACAAAAAAATGAGCTATTATGTCCCCTTTAAACAGGCATTTACATTTTAAATATCATGATCAAAACACTGAACAAGAATAATATTCAGACCCCTTCATTTCTATCTTACTTTCTTTTCATCAGTCATGAGCTTTGATGAGACATGAGTTGACATGTGGCTGTTGTGATTTTGGCGCAGCTGAGCCCCAGGTTATTTATCTGGCAAATAAATGATTAGATGTTTCCACATACCACCTGCAATGTGCTCCCGTATCCCAAGGGATACCCCTGGTTGGGAAACACGGTCTTATGTCATACTTTTATACAGCGTTATATTAATGATTATATGAAATATGCTTTCTTTCCTGATTTATAGGTCTTATGTCTTTGATCTGCACTCCAGTGGATCCCCAGTTTCAGCACAGCTACTCGCTTTTTTGAGAGTCTTCTGTATGACAGAGGGTAAGACACGCACATCACACAATAACATGGCACATTCTGATGGGGTCTGTTTTAAACATTAGTGTTTATGAACTCCATACTTGAGAACCCGACTGTTTTTATCTGCAATTTAGCTAGTATGTTTTGCATTCAAGTCTTGTGCAATGGATAGACAATGATGACATGAATGTGATCACACACTGTGTGATAAGATCAGGGTGAGAAAGAGTCAAAACATGCAGAGAATATAATCAGCTAAGTTAATATTTTGTATGTTATTCAGATTTTTTTTTACTAGCTCTTTTGATGTGCATCTACTCCCACATAAGACATCTGATTTATACAGTTCCAAATTCAACATATTCCAAAAATTCACGCCTTCCGGGCTACTATTTTTCCCACAATTTAATATTTTACTTTAAAACGTCATCATTCATTTCCAATGGGCCAGATATTATACTTTCAATTTCATTACACCTCACCCTTCAATGCAATTGAACATTACTTCACATCCTATGTTATCTTGTGTTTAGGTCATTTGGTAGAGGCGATTGCCCATTAACTCATTCACTTCCAGCCATTTTCCGATCAGCCACCTCTACCTTGCCAGCCAGTTTTGAATGGTTTTCGCTGATCATTCAAGGCCCACAGAATATTGTGTTGTACAGCTATATGAACACGGAACCGACCAAAGAAAGATTAGACTCGCTTCTTTCATTCGAAAAAAAAATATTTCTACCTTTCTCTTTCTTTCTTTCTACCTTTTTTAGTAATCAGCAGTAGAACATAGCCAAGTTCCACCAATTGTTCCTTTTCTGACTAGAAAACAGACAAAATTAGCTTTTTGTGAAATTCGACACTAATACATTTTTGCTTTTCTGAAATCTCAAATTTCTAAATAACATAACCAACACTGACTAAATGGTTTTGATGGTGAAATAACAATTCATTTGGAAGAATACAGTATTTACAATTTTAAAATTTGACCAAACTGTATGAACTTGTGTAGATGTAGATGTGTGCATGCATGTCCGCATGCGCGTGTGCGCGTATTTGTTCACCCCAATTATAACTATTTACAATTGTTTACATTTGAAAAATAAAAGTACTTTGAATTTGAACTATATAAAAGTATGTGTGTGTGTGCGTGCGTGCGTGCGTGTGACTCATCCACAATATGTTGGACTATCTTATATGTGAAACATAGCTGCCAACAGTCAATAGAACAGTCAGAGTCCAACTCTACAGCAACTCTTTTGGCTTCCAGCCAGCTTGATGCCAGCCTATCAATTATAGAAAAATAAACAATTGTTTCCCGACAAGGCGGCACGGTGTACGACTGGTTAGCACGTCCGCCTCACAGTTCAGAGGTCGTGGGTTCGATCCCGGCTCCGGCCTCCATGTGTGGAGTTTGCATGTTCTCCCCGTGCCTGCGTGGGTTTTCTCCGGGTACTCCGGTTTCCTCCCACATTCCAAAATCATGCATGGTAAGTTGATTGGACACTCTAAATTGCCCCTAGGTGTGACTGTGAGTGCGGATGTTTGTTTGTCTCTGTGTGCCCTGCGATTGGCTGGCAACCAATTCAGGGTGTCCCCCACCTACTGCCCAAAGACAGTTGGGATAGGCTCCAGCAGTATCGTTAATGGATTGATGGATGAGTGCATTGCCCAGCTGCACACAATAATAACTAAAAACTCCAAATTAGCTGTACAACATGACAAACACAAATGGCAAACAATAGGTGGAACTACCTCAAAACATAACTAGAGGCTGACTACAGCCGCGGACGTCATGCAATGGCATCGCACATACAAAGTGCACACTTAAATTTGACTAAAGTGATCGAAGCAAGGATTTGTATGTGTATGTGTGTGGTTCTGCCACAAGCAGAAAATATACAGCATATATTGCCGGCGGCACAATGGTCGACTGGTTAGCACGTCCGCCTCACAGTTCAGAGGTTGTGGGTTCGATCCTGGCTCCGGCCTCCCTATGTGGAGTTTGCATGTTCTCCCTGTGCCTGCGTGGGTTTCCTCCGGGTACTCCGGTTTCCTCCCACATTCCCGAAACCATGCATGGTAAGTTGATTGGACTCTCTAAAATTGCCCCTAGGTGTGATTGTGAGTGCGGGTGTTTGTCTTTGTGTGCCCTGCGATTGGCTGGCAACCAATTCAGGGTGTCCCCCGCCTACTGCCCAAAGACAGCAGGGATAGGCTCCAGCACGCCCCGCGACCCTTGTGAGGAGAAGCGGTATCGATAATGGATGGATGAATATCTGCTCTGTCATCATGTGTGGCGGGGCCATAATAATAATAATAATCAGGGGTGCACATAACTGGTACGCAGGTACGCATGCGCAACAGAAATCACTGATGCGTATCATCTTTGGTTGGTAAGGATCAAGCATCAGTTCAGCATGGGCACGATCCGCAGAATGGTTGGTGAAAAAAACTGCGCGTTCACAATAAGGCAATGTGATTAGTAAGCATACAGCAAAGGAAATTTAATACATGTACCCTAAAGATCACATAAGTTGCATGTACAAGAGCGTTTTGCAAACATACTCAACGAACACACCGCCTCCACAAAGGCTAACTTCAAAATAAAGCTTACCAAATAATACATTGAGTCATTAATGCCAACGCAATAGCCTTTGTAAACTTTTACTTTGAAGTTGGCCCGCGTGGTGGTGTAACAGCTAACTTGACTTCCGTTTTCGACGTATCAGCATTCAGCAGTTTTAACGCTTGCTACCAATACCAACACAACGCTGTCTCGAAATCATATTCAGTCGCTAATTTAGGACACAAACAAACCGCTACTTAATTACGCTGTCATTGTATGATACGGCACAACGTTTCTCACTTTTCCCCAGATGTTTTTTTTTTAGTTTTTCCTTGCCTTCCTGGGGGTTAAGATCAGGGGATATCGTGTATATGATATGATGCATATGTGAAGCCCTTTGAGAATTTCCTGTGATTAAGGGCTATATAAATAAATTTGACTTGACTTGACACAAGTCGCCGGCGTTAGTGGCTAGCAGCTGGTATCATTAGCTGGTAGTTCAACAGCTGCTGCTCTTTTTTTATTTTATTTTTTTTATTACCAGCTGCTGCTTTTTTTTTTTTATAAACTTCTTTTTCTATATTGTGGACCTAGATTACTTTGTAATGTGCTGTCCATGTTTTAAGAAAGGTGCATTAAATTGCACTTCAAGTCTTTTTCAGTATGAAACTTAAATAACATAAAACGGTCTTCATTTAATTTATAACAACACTTAATTTTGTTTTTAATTTTTCTAATAATTGTTAAAACATTCAGCTAAAAATGTCTGGCAGGATACTTTGAAATGAGTATTCACTGCACCACTTTTACAAAATTGTGATAAATTGTGTTCTTAAATCCTAAACGGCCATATTAGACATTAGGAGTTAATTTTTTTTTTTTTTTTATGGGCAAAAGCGTTGGTTCAAATGACATATTTATTGGGTCATCTGCCCGTAATTTTTTTTGTTGGGTCAAAAATCAACATTTGAGGCCAATATACCGGTACTTTCTGCAAGTGGACACTTTAAGAATGACTGGTGGCTATGAAAGCCATCGACATACTGTTCATGTTTACACATGCAACATCGTGGCCAAGTCAACGACACTTATGACATTTGGATTTTTGCATTTATCACACTGTTTTGGGAAGTACCTCAGACATTGTAATCTTTTGAAAATGAGTCGCCTTGTAACTGTGCGTGTGGGTTCGACAGGACAAGTGCAGGAATCGTAAAAAAAAAAGGCATTAGTCTGCCGCCGTTGTAGGATGTGTTCGATGCTGCAGTGTTCGTGTGCATCTCTGAACCAAAGCGAATATACTAACAAGTGACTTAGTATAATGTAGAATGTGTTTATTCGTCACACCATTGTGTATTTCCGTCTGTGTGATTTATTTAGCTTCGTCGCCATGGATCATCTCTTTGAAGTTCGCCGCAAAACTAAATGAGCGACACGCGGATGTTAATATATTCCTTTCTGATTGTTGGGGCCTAGAAAGAGTCGTGCTCAAGTACGGTGCACTTAGTTACATGTTTGGTGCCTCTTTGGCAAGTCAGGTCTGGCAGTGTGCACTTTGTATGTGCGATGCCATTGCATGACGTCCGTGGCTGTAGTCAGCCTCTCGTTATGTTTTGAGGTAGTTCCACCTATTGTTTGCCATTTGTGTTTGTGTTGTACAGCTAATTTGGAGTTTTTAGTTATTATTGTGTGCAGCTGGGCAATGCACTCATCCATCAACCCACACAGGCATCGGTAGAACATGCAAACTCCACACAGGGAGGCCGGAGCCAGGAGTACATGTGTAGATCGAACCCACGACCTTTGAACTGTGAGGCGGACGTGCTAACCAGTCGACCACCGTGCTGCCAGAGCAGATATTCAAACCTTAAAATTCAGAACTGTGAGGCAAACACACATGCACCAGGACCAAAATAAACACAAGTATAATGTAAAAGAAAAATCACTTTGTCTTTGATTTGTTAGAAGTAGCCTACCTGGAGTGAACCCCCGGAAGAACATGCAAACTCACCCACAGAAAAGGGAGATTCAAACCAAATTCCAACCTCCTTGCTGCTGAGTCAGAAGTGCTAATCAATGCATCATATGTTGGGCTCAGTTTTTTAATAGTAGTTTTACTCTTGGACCTCTGTTTTTGTTTTATTACAGAAGAACTGAAAGACTACCTAATGGGAGACTCCGTCAATAAAATCTTAAACCTGACTAATCATGATTTCCCAGTTAGCTGGGAGAATGAAATCAAATTGTGGATGTTCCTGGAGACCAGAGTCACTCTGTTGCTCAAGAACTATAAGACTACATCTGAGGTAAGTATTTAATTGTTTACAATTGTCATGAAGGGTACCTTTTGTTCACTAGTTCATTAGAATTTCTGCATTATGTATTTCAGGAGGACAGTGTCATACTGCAGCAACCTGATCTATCGGCTCATGCTCATGTGGCAATCCAGCTCCGACGAGCTGAAAAGCAGATTCTGATGAAATCGCTGACCAGTGGACAAGCCAAACGGGCGCATTTTGAAAAAATAATGGCAGAGGGCATGTCTTTGCCTTGCTGTGACAATGGTGGCATGGCTTCATGTGAGAATACTAATGGCATAGCTTCCGATCATGTTATACAAGGTGGAGACATTGTGGCAGGCCAAGTAGTTTGAGCTGGACATGTGCTGTATCTCTCAATGGAGAGACTGTATACAAAATGGAGATGAAGGCAAAGCCATGCCCAGGGCAAAAAGAAAGAATTTGAATAGCAATAATGATGATTCAGTTCACAACTTGTGACCCGAAAGGATAAAGAATAAATAATAAATAAAGGATCTGGATTGTAAATCTAACTTTTATTGAAACCATCAAATAAGTCACAGCCAACATTGAATTCATAAATTCCTCCACACTGGCACAGTTACCGCTATTTATTTTGCTATCAATTTATTTTGTGTCAGGTAAACGACTCGGAAATATTGACTTTCAGTCTGACTTGCAATAAAAATAGTGTCTGTGTTTGACATTTGTTGTAGTTTTACTTTTTAAGTGTGTGTTTTCTGCAGCTAAGTGTATGAGTGACACGTATGGCTCACAGTATGACTCACACTCCGAGTACTCCTGTTTCCAACCACATTCCCAAAACATACATTTAGGTTAAATTAAAGATTCTAAATATTTCTGTGGTGTGAATTTGAGTGTGAATGTTTGTGTTTCTCAATATGTACCCTGCAATTGACTGGCGAACACTCGAGGGTGTACCCTGCCTCTCAGCCGAAGTCAATAGTCAATAACCCGTGACCTTTATGACCTTAGAGAATAAGGGTCTCAAACTCGGGGGGGCCCCCTACTTTACAAAGTTCAATGTTAGAGCAACCCCCCCATCTTTTTTGCCATGTTGTTGCCCTGTTTGTTTTGGTTGTCTGTGTGTTTTGTTTGTGTGCTTTCAATCACTTACGGGCTATCGTAGCTCAGGCTCATGACAGCTTTCAGCTAAATGAAATTCTGAAGTGACAGTGGAAGAAAAAGATATCCTTCACCCAGTCATAATCATATCTTTAAAAAAGAAAAAAACTGCCAGGAAGAGAAAGGTCAGCAACAATTGTTTTTGTTCATTTTTTTGAAAGTTCATGAACTCGGTCATATTTTGGGTGAATGTCAACTAAATGCAGTGTATTTCTGCCTGATGATTTTTGCAAACACACTCGTTCAGGAACCAGTGAACGGCTTTCAAACAACATTTTTTAGTCTTAGTCTTCCAGAAGAAAACCCAGCTAAACACACGGTAAATCACACGGCCGCATGTATCATCAACAGCATGATGAAAGATTGGGGGGTGAATAGGCTGGGGAGATTATCTCATTCGGGAAGTCGGTATTGGTAATAAATTAAAAATACTCCAACCCCAATTTCAGTGAAGTTCGGGCGTTGTGTAAAATGAAAATATAATCGAATAGAATTAGCAAATCAAGTTCAACCTAGATTTAATTGAAAATACAACATTAAAATACAAAGACAAGATATTTATCAACTGATCAACCTTATAGTTTTTAGCAAATAATCATTAACAGAATTTTATGGTTGCAACCTGTTCCAAAAAAGCTGGGACAGGTGCTAAAATAGACTGAGAAAGTTGAGGAATGCTCATCAAACAACTGTTTGGAACATCCTACAGTTGAACTGGGAGCTGGTGGGGCCATGATTGGGTATAAAAGCAAGTTCCCTGAATTGCTCAGTCATTAACAACCGAAGATGGGGATGCGCATGTGAGAGGTCGTAAGTGCTGAGAGCTCCTCACGACGTGTGAAACTTTGGTTTAAAAATGTGCTTTTTTTTTTAAAACCCATGACAGCCTTTTCTCTCTCAATGTCTATTTTTTTCAACTTAAAACTCGCGATTGACGAGGAAAACTAGAGAGAATTAAGTAAAAGGAATGTGAAGCTATGTCGAAGAAATCTGTAAACACAAGGCAACGACGGAGAATGGAAGACGCGGCAGCTGCAGTTACTGCCCTTGATTACAATGCTAGGTTTGATGCGCTAGAATCTAGGATCAACACGTTATTACAAGTCAACACTTCTACCAACATACTCCTTGAGGCTGCGGTGAAGAGGATTGAAGCTTTGGAACATCGATTTGAGAGCACGGTGGCTGAAGTGCACGATTTTGCTGTTTTGGTTCACAAGCAGGAAAGTAGAATTGGTGTGCTCGAAAAGAAGCTACAAGATGCTGTGGACCATATTGACCAACTGGAAAATCGTCAAAAGTCAAAATAATTTTTGTTTGCTAAATGTACCAGAGGGCGACGAAAAGGACGTATCTATGTTCTCGTTCTTGGTTAAAATGATGGCGGCGAAGTGGCACCTGGATCTTAAAGAAGAGGATTTTGAAAGGGCGCATCACGTTGGACCTGTGCAGGACACGGCAATGTACCCACGCGTTATCATTTTCAAACTATATCATTATCAGAAGAAGTTATACATCCTGAGAGGAAGCCACGGACAAAGAGAGGGTAACCACCTCAGAGTAGTGCCCAATTTGTCTGCTGAGGTCCGGATGAGACGGAAGGATATTTCAATCAATCAATCAATCAATCACATTTTATTTATATAGCACTTTTCATACATAAAAATGCAACTCAAAGTGCTTTAAAACATTCAAAGCAAAACATAGAATTATCTTCAATCAAAAGAAAAGATAAATTATTTAAAAGTTGTTGAAAGCCAAACTAAAAAGGTGTGTCTTGAGCTTCCTCTTAAAAATATCAACAGTCTCTGCAGACCTGACATCCTCTGGCAGGCTATTCCAAAGGTGAGGACCAAAACGGCTGAATGCAGCCTCGCCATGCATTTTGGTCCTCACCCTTGAAATAAATAAAAGGCCGGCGCCAGAGGACCTCAGGATCCGCGAGGGCTGGTATGATAAAAGCAAATCAGATAAATAAGATGGCCCAAGACCATTAACACATTTATAAACTAATAAAAGTACTTTAAAATCGATCCTGAAACACACAGGGAGCCAATGCAGCAATTTCAAAACTTGCGTAATGTGCTCCCGCCCTCTGGTTCTCGTCAGCACCCGAGCGGCTGAATTCTGCAGTAGTTGCAGGGGTGAAATGCTCTTTTTCGGGAGGCCAGAGAGCAGGGCATTACAGTAATCTAAACGACAGGAAATAAAGGCATGCATCAGCACTTCCGTGTTAGCCTGAGAGAGAAACGGGCGGACTCTGGCGATATTCTTAAGGTGATAAAAACCAATCTTGGTTACATTTTTAATATGAGGAATAAAACTGAGCTCAGAGTCAAAAATGACGCCAAGGTTCTTCACACAGTGTGAGGGATTAAAAATGTGTAGTTTTGGTAAAAGCTTCTCTCTCTGACCTTCGGGACCGATAACTAAAACCTCAGTCTTGTCCTGATTGAGCTGTAGGAAATTATCTGCCATCCATGACTTGATATCTAAAATGCTATTTAAAAGGGTATCAATGGGTCCTGTGTCATCAGGAGACACGGCAATATACAGCTGCGTGTCATCAGCATAGCTGTGAAAGCTGATGCCGTGTCCCCTGATGACATCCCTGAGGGGAAGCATATAAAGATTAAAAAGTAGGGGGCCTAAAATCGAACCTTGAGGAACCCCACATTTAATTTCATGAGTTTTAGAGGAACAAGTATCCATACTTACAAAGAAATATCGGTCTGTGAGATAGGAATAAAACAAGTCAAAAACAGTACCAGAGATGCCCACTAGATTTTTAAGTCTATTTAATAAAATTTGGTGATCTACTGTATCAAAAGCAGCGCTTAGATCCAGTAGCACCAAGACTGTGAGTTTTCTCACGTCTGCAGTGCACCTAATATCATTTAAAATCCTTAAAAGAGCAGTCTCCGTACTGTGGTTAATCCTAAAACCAGATTGATATTTCTCCAAAATATTATTTGTATTTAAAAAATGATTTAACTGGATGAAAACCAGTTTTTCTAAAATCTTACTTAAAAACGGTAAGTTGGATACGGGTCTGTAATTATTAAAAACGCTCGGGTCAGAACCGCTCTTCTTCAGAAGGGGCTTCACCACCGCCGTTTTAAAGGCAGCGGGGAAGACGCCTGTCTGAAGAGAGCAATTGACTATATTTAAAATTTGTTCTTCAAAAAATCCATAAAATGTCTTAAAAAGAAATGTGGGAATTGGATCCAAAAGGCAGGTTGTTGGGTTTACCTGGGAGAAAACTCGAACAAGTGTCCTTGCATCAACCAGGGCAAAATTTTCCAGTGTTTCCTCATGTAAATATGATTGTCCGGGTTTATTAAAACTTGTGTTTTGACGGGCTAAAAGACTGGATCTTATGTCATCGATTTTACTTCTGAAGTGGTCTGCAAAGTCCTCACAGAGAGCATCTGTTGGGACTTATTAAAATCAGAACTAGTTAAAAGTTCAAAGGTGGAGAAGAGAACCCTGGGGTTGTTTTTATTGACTGTAATGAGGTTTGAGAAATAGGAAGATCTTGCCAGTTTTACTGTTTTATTGTAGGATTTCAGTTGTTCGCATAAAATTTCATAGTGTACTGTAAGTTTACTTTTTCTCCACCTCCTCTCTGCACTCCTGCATTTTCTCTTTGATATTTTGATAGCATTGTTTCTCCACGGGGGTACAGTCTTTGTTTTTGTTGTTTGAATTAAAAGTGGAGCTACTGAATCTAATGATGATTTAAGATGTAGGTTAAAATTGTCAACAATAAGATCACAGGGTGCAGGTAAAATGTCAGCAGGAGTGCTTATTAAGATCTCGATAAAATTTGCAGCCACCTCAGAAGATAGGTAGCGTTTCTTCACTGTTCTGACCGGGACTGCTAGATGGTTAAAACTGGCGATGTTAAAATAGACACAGTAGTGGTCTGACACTGCCAAGTCAACAACAGAGGACACACCAGCAGACAAGCCATAGGTTATAACCAAATCCAGGGTGTGTCCTCTGTTGTGAGTTGGCTGCAAGACGTGCTGTTTAAAATCCAAGCAGTTTAAAAGGTTTGAAAAATCTCTGGATAGTGGGTCCGAGATGTTGTCCATGTGTATATTAAAATCGCCAGTTATTAATATCCTGTTATAACTGGAATATAAAATGGATAAGAATTCTGAAAATTCTGTAGTAAAAGAAGTGGAATGATGGGGAGGTCTATAGACAGTAATGCAGAGAATAGGGGGACTGCTAAAAACAAAGGCATGGTGTTCAAACGATAAATAGCTGCTAAAAATGAGCTCCTTTGATAAAAGAGTATTAATAAAAATTGATGCAGTCCCGCCTCCTCTTTTGCCATCCCTTGTAGAAAATAAAAAGTTAAAATTCGGTGGGCAAGCCTCGTTGAGAGCAACTGGAGCATCTGTACCAAGCCATGTCTCAGACAAAAGTATACCATGTAAATTATTGTCTAAAATCAGGTCGTTTATGATAAAAGTTTTGTTTAAAAGGGAGCGAACGTTCAGCACGGCCAGATTAATTATTGTGCTGGACGTGCGCTCATGGTGGTACGAATGAGCAGTATTAACATATACTAGATTACCACTGTTAAAACCACGTTGTTTGTGTGTGCAAGGGAAGCGTCTGCCGGTGATGGTTTCAATGGGAAAGTTGTCCGATAGTGGTAATGATAATGAGGGCCTGCAGGGGGAGCTAGTGAGGGCGGTGGTACTGTGAGCAGCTGGTATTGGCCTGTAAGTGATGGTAGTGACATTGTCCTTGCAGCGTTTATGAGTAGAAGAAGAAATATGATTGGTAAACAAGAGTCAGCTGGGAGTGGAATTGGTTACGACATGGTGGATGTTAGCGGCTAAAATCTTGCTACCAAGAGAGTTCGGATGAACACCATCCGGCTGGTAAAAAGACGGGCGATTCCAGAATAGGTTAAAATTGTCAATAAAAGCAAAGTCAAGGTGGCCACAAGTGCGTAGGAGCCACGTGTTCAAGCTTAAAAGGCGGCTGAAGCGCTCGGCTCCGCGAGACAATGCCGGCAAAATGCCACTCACCCAGACCGACAGACCGCAGGTTCTTAACAAGGCAAAGAGGGCGTGAAAGTCTCTCTTCGTCTGCTCAGACTGTCGGCGTATTGTCTCGTTTGTCCCAACGTGAACGATGAGCCGGGTAATGGATGATGGCAGAGAGTCAAGAACACCCGGCAGGATGTTAACTATGTCCATGACTTTCGCTCCGGGAAAACAGCGGGTGACGCAGCCGGGATAGTGAGTACGTCTAATGGTGCTGTCGCCAATTATAACGGTGGTCGGTGGGTGACGTGAGGAGGGAACGCCAAGGGACTCACCACCGGCGGGAGATTCACGACCCCACTGTCCAGGATGGCTCCGCCGAGGCCGAGTGAAGACGGTGGATGACACCGATGAGTGTCGCCGATGATGCTGGTGATGACGACCACCCTTGTACCGGGACACCGCGTCCCGGAGCAGCCCGACGCGTGAGTGGACGGCCGTGTCACCGGCGGACCCGCCCAACATGGGGTTCCCGGCCGAGGTCGTCGCCGTGGGTGGCGGGGAATCCGAGGGAGCCCCTGGAAGCACAGCCCCAGCGTCGGACGCAGCAGTCGGTGTCTCCGACTGCTGTAGTGCAGTGATGGGAACAGGAGACTCACTCGCCAGGGCGGCGAACCGATTCCCCAGGACCAGTTGGGGGCGGTGGGGTGGCTCCCCGGCCCTCCGGCCGCGGGACACCACCTTGACCCAGGTGTCACTCTGCAGCGGTGTCGAGCAGGATGGCCCCGGGCAGGCAATTGGATCCCACTTCGCCGTGTCCGAGAGGCCAGCCGCCTCAGCCGTCATTGTCGCCGACAGGATTTCACGAGCGCGCCTCCTCATGACCACCGCGGAGAGTTCGGGGAAACGGGTCGCGAAGCAAGAGATGACCGATTCCTTCTCATGGAGCTCCTCTGAGAGACAACGAATATCCCTTCTTAGGTCAGAGATTGTCTTATTTGCCTTCTCCAGCAGGCCATTGTGTTCGTCGCTGTCGTCTGAAGGCATTTTAATACACTAGCTCCAAGCTAGCCCCAAGCTACCCCGTTTCCGTCTCAAGCTAGCTGTATGCTAGTCCGCGAGATCAAGCGACCCAGAGATTAACAAAAATTTAAATAAATAAATAATAATAAAAAATAAGATAAAAATAGTCTCCAAAAATTAAAAAGAGTAAAAACGCAACGCGCAGGTGAGGTAGATTCGAAGGCGAAAGTGCAGAAGTGCAATCGATCTTTGATATTTGGTCTTTGAGAGAGCAGTTGCATCAAAATAACATTCAAACATTTTTGAGATATCCACCGACGCTGCATGTTGTGGATGGAGGACAAGTGACAATTTTCATCTCACTGGAGAAAGATAAACTGGAATTAAGAAAGAAGTATACATGGATCAAATGACATGAATTAGTTAAATTGTAACATCTCAAAAGCTGCCTGTGGAAAATAAGATTTAACGCCTAGCTATAGATTTCGATGGTAAATTAATTGTACAGACTGATGGGAAAATGGTGATCATTATTATAATCATCATGATTTATTAGGATTTTTTTGTTTGGTTTTTTTTGTTTGTTTTTGTTGTTTTTTTTGTCCGTTGTGAAATGGCTTATATGCTTTTATTTTAGAGATAAAATAGCGAGTACGTTATCATTATTACTATTATTTTTAAGATTATATATATATCCATCCATCCATTATCAATACCGCTTATCCTCACAAGGGTCGCGGGGTGTGCTGGAGCCTATCCCAGCTGTCTTCGGGCAGTAGGCGGGGGACACCCTGAATTGGTTGCCAGCCAATCGCAGGGCACATAGAGACAAACAAACATCCGCACTCACAGTCACACCTAGGGGCAATTTAGAGTGTCCAATCAACTTACCATGCATGTTTTTGGAATGTGGGAGGAAACCGGAGTACCCGGAGGAAACCCACGCAGGCAGAGCATGCAAACTCCACACAGGGAGGCCGGAGCCGGGATCGAACTCACGATCTCTGAACTGTGAGGCGGACGTGCTAACCAGTCGACCATCATGCCCCCTTATGAATCCATATCTTTATTAATGATGCAATTCATGTGTAGACCAGGGGTCACCAACTCTGGTCTTCGAGGGCATCTGTCTTGCAGGTTTTCAATCTCTCCCTGCTGTAACACACCTGTTAAAATGATCAGGGTCGTTATCAGGCTTCTCAAGAGCTTGCTGATAGCTAGTATTGTTAATACGCAGACACTCAGATACATGTTGTAGAACACATACACACCTGAGAGAACATTGTCTGCCTGTATTTTAAGGAGACACGCAGCACAAGCAAAGGTGGGGTGGGAGTGGGGGGACGTTTGTTGAAACATTATAATGAGAAGTACAAAAATAAGAGCCCTTCTATGAGGCTTGCTTAACTTCCCAATCAGTGTTGCCTTATTGTAAACTAACCTGATGATTGTATAGGAAATGTGTTAACAAGTTCTATTAAAAAAAAACATGGAGTGCTATTCTCATTTAATCCCATTCTATTACGTCATTTAAAAAACGTAACCGAGCATGCACATGATTGCACAGTTGTAGTTCAGGTGTTTCATAGGTACATGTGTAGATGACGTGGTATTGCGCTTAGATAAGTTCAATCAAGTGGGCACTTCACAATTGTATGGGAAACGTCCTAACAAGGTTTATTTAAAAAATAAGGGTTGCTCTTCTCAGATATTAAAAAAAACAAAAACATAACCAACCATGCAAAATGGTGTACATGTGTAGTTCTGCTGTTTCATAGTCAAATGTGAAGATGATGTGGTATTACTCCAATGACTCAGTGGGCAGGTGTTGTCTTCTTTCCAAATAAATCTTTGAATTTTGATGAGTGTTTGATCCACAGCCTTTATGAATAGAAATGCATGTTCTCTCAATCATGATACCTTCAGGAAGACCTGTTTGAGGCTTTTGCTGCAGTTCATACATCTAGATGTAGAGGAGTTGGAATATTGATAATAAGAGAATATCTTTTAGGTTAATATCGCAACATTCAGATCAATATGGTCGATATCTTTTAATAAAATGCAATATTTCTGGGAATTTGTATACTCACTTGAACAGGCCTCCTACATTCAATACGGCATTTTTAAGTGACATTCAAAGTAGATTGGATAATTCTTCAATTGGTCTAATAATTATGGGAGGGGGTTTGAATAATATTTTCAGTATTCATGATAGTACAACAAAAAGCAGGAAGATCAGTGTCCCTAAAAATTTTACAAAATTTCTCAATGTAGATGCTCTTCAAGATACCTGTATATGGAGAACAATGCATCCAAATTCAAAGTATTAAGAGAAGATAAGAAGGCCTTTATTGATCCCACAGTGGGGAAATTTTCAGTGTTACAGCAGGAAAGATATAGGTCATGCAGGGGCGGCGGCATAATGTAGCCATTAATGTATAACATTAACGGCAAACATTCAGGATCAAACCTATCTAAATATACGCAGTAACATGTATATAAACATGTATATACACACCAACATACATCTACATAAAAAGTATGAGGAACACTCATTTTGGCCTGTACATAGTACAGAGGAAAAATACTCTAAGTGACAGTGCTGCAGTGCTGTAGTGAAATCTAAGGAACAGCATTGGATAAAAATAAAACTAGACTAACAGTAGTGGGGAATGTTGAGTATCGCACGGTATTACAGTAGTGGGGAATGTTGGGTATTGCACGATATGAGCTCAAATGCAGGACTGCACAAATGCACGAATGTCCGCCAGTTTGTAGAGACTACACAATGTTCTTGTTAAAGAGTCTGACAGCAGCAGGCAAGAAGGAGCGGCGGAATCTCTCCTTTGCACAGCGAGGTTGTAACAGTCTGTCACTGAAGGAGCTGTGGAGTGCTGTTAGGGTGCCGTGGAGGGGGTGGTCCAGGTTATCCAGCATTGATGACAGCTTGGCCAACATCCTCCTGTCCCCCACCAAGTCCACAGAGTCCAGGGAGCAGAGCCGGCCCTCCCGACCAGTTTGTCCAGCCGCTTCTTGTCCCGGGCCGAGACGCCGCCTGCCCAGGTGACCACTCCCTGGAAGATGACCGATGCAACCACCGAGTCATAAAAGTTCCTGAGGAGTGTCCCCTGAACCCCAAAAGACCTCAGTCTCCTGAGTAGGAAGGGTCTGCTCTGACTCTTCCTATAGAGGGCGTCTGTGTTGTCGCTCCAGTCCAGTTTATTGTTCAGATGAACACCCAGGTACTTGTAAGTTGAGACTCTCTCAACATCTGTTCCCCGGATATTCACCGGTGCAGGTGAAGAGTGCTGGCGCCTACCGAAATCCACCACCATTTCTTTGGATTTCCCCGCATTGATCAGGAGGCGGTTCTGCTGGCACCAGTCCACAAAGCCCTGAGTAAGTTCTCTGTACTCCCGATCATCTCCGCCTGTGATGAGGCCGACAATCGCAGAGTCGTCAGAGAACTTCTGCAGGTGACAGGTCGGGGTGCTGTTGTTGAAGTCCGAGGTGTAGAGGGTGAACAGGAAGGGAGCCAAGACAGTTCCCTGTGGGGCCCCCGTGCTACAGAGGAGCACGTCAGACACACAGTCCTGTGTCCTCACATACTGTGGCCGGTTTGTGAGGTAGTCCTGGATCCATGTGGTGAGGTGGTGGGCCACCCCCGCCCGCTCCAGCTTGTCTCCCAATAGGGTGGGCTGGATGGTGTTGAAAGCACTGGAGAAATCAAAGAACATGATTCTCACAGTGCTCCCCGCCTTCTCCAGGTGGGAGAGTGAAGTGTGGAGGAGGTAGATGATGGCATCATCCGCACTGATGCCAGGCTGATACTTATTCATATTCTCAAAAGAGTTATAGTAGATTGGATTATCTTTTTGTGTCTCAAGGGGAAATTAATTATTAGTCTATCATGTGAAATTAACAACATTATAATACCATGCTCCTGTCTCTTGTACTATGTCTCCAATAGAAAATACTGTATACGGGTAAATAGACCCTGGAGAATGAATAGAAAATATTTAACGGAAAAGAAATTCATAGGTTATATAAGAGAACAAATTAATATTTTCATGCTGACTAACGTGCAGCAAGTTGACCCTCAAGATAAACCAGACATTTGTATTATATGGGATTCTTTTAAAGCTTAAAAGGGGTAGTGATAGCCTTTGCAGCAAAAAGGAAGCGTAGATTGGACCGAGATTTGGCTAAAGTAAAACAAGAAATAAGTGAACTAGAAATAAGACATAAAAATGGGGACTAAATACTAACAACTAAATTACAAGAGAAGAAAATGGAAATGTCCATCCATCCATCCATTATCTCCCGCTTAGCCAAAGTCGGGTCGCGGAGGCAGCAGCTTCAGCAGGGAAGCCCAGACTTACCTCTCCCCAGCAACATCTTCCAGCTCTTCCGGAAGGATCCCAAGGCGTTCCCGGGCAAGCCGGGAGACACAGTCTCTACGGCGTGTTCTGGGTCGTCCTCGGGGTCTCCTGCCGGTGGGAGATGCCCGGAACACCTCACCAGGGAGGCGCCCAGGAGGCATCCTAATCAGATGCCCGAGCCACCTCAACTGGCTCCTCTCAACGCGGAGGAGCAGCGGCCCGACTCTGAGTCCCTCCCGGATGGTCGAACTTCTCACCCTATCTCTAAGGGGGAGCCCGGACACCCTGCGAAGGAAACCCATTTCGGCCGCTTGTATCCGAGTTCTTGTTCTTTCGGTCATGACCCACAGCTCATGACCACCGATCCGCCTGTCGATCTCCCGTTCCATCTTACCCTCACTCGTGAACAAGACCCCAAGATACTTGAACTCCTCCACTTGGGGCAGAATCCCATCCCCGACCCGGAGAGGGCACGCCACCCTTTTCCGACTGAGGACCATGGTCTCAGATTTGGAGGTGCTGATCTTCATTCCGACCGTTTCACACTCGGCTGCGAACCGCTCCAGCGAGAGTTGGAGATCGCGGCTTGAAGAAGCCAACAGTACCACATCATCTGCAATAAGCATAGATGCAATACTGAGGCCACCAAACCGGACCCCCTTGACACCTCGGCTGCGCCTAGAAATTCTGTCCATAAAGGTTATGAATAGAATCGGTGACAAAGGGCAGCCTTGGCGAGTCCAACCCCCACAGGAAACAAATCCGACTTACTGCCGGCAATTCGGACCAAACTCTGACATCGGTGGTACAGGGACCGGACAGCCCTTATCAGGGGGCTCGGTACCCCGTACTCCCGAAGCACGCCCCACAGAACTCTCCGAGGGACACGGTCGAACGCCTTCTCCAAGTCCACAAAACACATGTAGACTGGTTGGGCGAACTCCCATGCACCCTCGAGGACCCTGCTGAGGGTGTAGAGCTGGTCCACTGTTCCACGGCCAGGACGAAAACCACATTGCTCCTCCTGAATCCGGGATTCGACCTTCCGACGGACCCTCCTCTCCAGCACCCCTGAATAGACCTTGCCTCGGAGGCTGAGGAGTGTGATCCCTCTGTAATTGGAGCACCCGTTGTCCACGCGATGTTGTAGAGACGTGTCAACCATGACAGCCCCTCAACATCCAGAGCCTTTATGAACTCCGGGCGGATCTCATCCACCCCCGGGGCTTTGCCACCGAGGAGCTTTTTGACTACCTCGGTTACTTCAACCCCAGAGATAGGAGAGCCCACCTCAGAGTCTCCAGGATCTACTTCCTCAGTGGAAGGCGTGTCGGTGGAATTGAGGAGGTCTTCGAAGTACTCTCCCCACCGACCCACAACGTCCCGAGTTGAGGTCAGCAGCACCCCATCTCCACTATAAACAGTGTTAATGGTGCACTGCTTCCCCCACCTGAGACGTCAGATGGTGGACCAGAATTTCCTCGAAGCCGTCCGGAAGTCATTTTCCATGGCCTCCCCGAACTCCTCCCACACCCGGGTTTTTGCCTCAGCAACCGCCAGAGCTGCATTCCGCTTGGCCAGCCGGTACCTGTCAGCTGCCTCCGGAGTCCTGCAGGCCAAAAGGCCCGATAGGACTCCTGCTTAAACTGGACAGCATCCCTTACCGCTGGTGTCCACCAGCGGGTTCGGGGATTGCCGCCAAGACAGGCACCGACCACCTTGCGGCCACAGCTCTGATCGGCTGAAATGGAAATGTATATTATGATGTTGGAAAAAGTTAAAAGATATTCAATATAATTCTAATAAACTTAATTATATTTCAGCTAGGCGGCACGGTGGACGACTGGTTAGCACGTCCGCCTCACAGCTCAGAGGTCGTGGGTTCGAGTTTGCATGTTCTCCCCGTGCCTGCGTGGGTTTTCTCCGGGCACTCCGGTTTCCTCCCACATTCCAAAAACATGCATGGTAAGTTGATTGGATACTCTAAAATTGCCCCTTGGTGTGATTGTGAGTGCGGATGTTTGTCTCTGTGTGCCCTGCGATTGGCTGGCAACCAGTTCAGGGTGTCCCCCGCCTACTGCCCAAAGACAGCTGGGATAGGCTCCAGCACGCCCTGCGACCCTTGTGAGGAGAAGCGGTACAGATAATGGATGGATGGATATTTCAGCTAATAAATCATGAAAGCACCTGGCTCCAATTGTCAAAAAGGTTACAAAAACTCAGTCTATATTTTTAAAAAAGGAAGAATCAGATTATTTTCAAACCAACAATGAAATAAATAATACAATATTTAAGGAGTTTTATAAACATTTGTATACATCAGAAGTTAAAGGTGAGGACCCAGGACAGTTTCTTGAGTCTGTTAATCTAAAATGCTTATCAGAAAAGAAGATATGAGCAAAGTTATTACAAGTGAGGAGGTTGAAACTGCAATTAGGGCATTTCCACTAAAGAAGGCCCCTGGAATGGATGGACTTCCTATTGAGTTATTAAACATTTTGGCCAAATAGTTCTCTCTTCCTGGAAGTAGTTAATGGAAAAAAGCTGCCAGAAACTATGTACATTTCGACTATTTCAGTGATTCCAAAATCAGGTTGCGAACGCAATAAACTTTCTGATTTCCGAACAATCAGTTTAATTAACTGTGACAAGAAAATCATTACAAAAGTAATGAATAACAGATTGGCCTTAATTTTACCCAGTATTATCCATTAAAATCAAACAGGATTTATTCTTAATAGAGATCTCAAAAATAATAAGAATTTGCATATCATTAATACAGTATGTGAAGAAAAACAATTTCGATTTTACCTTGATGGCGTTAGACACCAAAAAGGCTTTTGATTGTCTTGAATGGTCCTATCTGTACAAAGTATTAGAAAAGTTTGAATTTCCTGACGAATTTATTAATATGTTAAGAACTTTATATAGAGCTCCGAAGGCACAATTGTATACTAATGGAGTTTTATCTGAAACATTTTCGTTTGGCCGAGGCACTGCTCAAGGATGCCCGTTGTTTTCCTTTATTGTTTGTGATGGCAATAGAACCTTTGGAGGAGAAAATAAGACAGACGGATAACATAACTTGAATTAACCTTGGTAAAAGTGATCATAAATTAAGTCTATTTGCTGATGATTTGTTGTTGTACCTAACTAATGTAGATAGGTCAATACCTAGTTTGATCAATATAATAAATGAATTTTCCAAAATGTTGGGTTATAAAATGTCACTAAAACTCAAATCTTGGCTTTTGGTCAAAGTCGGAGAAAGCTGGATACATTTAAACAATTTAAGATACAAAGTAGCAAAATAAAGTATCTTGGTTGCTACATTAGTGGAAATAAAGAACAGTTGTATAAGGATAATTTTGTAACATTGAAGAATGACTTTAAACATAGTCTTAATAATTATAATGACCTTAAGTTAAATTTAATTGGTAGAATAAACTTAATAAAGATGATGTGGCTTTCTAAGTTTATTTATCTGTTCCAGTGTATACCATTAACACCATCAAAATCCTTTTTAAAGGAAATTGATTCAATAATTTTTATTTCTTTATAAATTGTATTTGGGCCGGAAAAACGCCAAGAATAAAACGGAAATGATTATTTTATTCAAAACAAGGAGGAGGGTTAAATCTTCCTAATTTGAAATTTTATCAGATAGCATCACAGATGTTTTATATTGATCGTATTATTAATAATACCAACGAAGATTTATGGCTCGATATCAAGAATTAACAACTACAACCTAACAGTCTGCTATCCATACTGTTTTCTAGGAAAATAAATCAAAATAATTTTGTTATTAACAATACTTTAAGGGTATGGAAATAAATTATGCAGTTACTTGGAGTAGAAATTGGTACCCCAATACACACAAGATTTGGAATAATCCCTCTATTCCAGGGGTCACCAAGTCCGGTCCTCAAGGGCACCTATCCTACATGTTTTCCATCTCTCCCCGTTGCAACACACCTGATTGAAATGATCAGCTCATCAGAAAGCTTTTCAGAAGCCTGATAACGATGCAGATCCTTTGAAACAGGTGTGTTGCAGCAGGGAGAGATGGAAAACATGCAGGATAGGTGCCCTTGAGGACCGGACTTGCTGACCCCTGCTCTGTTCAAATTGAGGGTACTACCTTAATGTGGGAAACTTGGATGAGGGGTGGTATCACGAAGTTATCAGATATCATTTGTTCAAATAAAATATTCTCATTCGACACACTGAAGGATTTATATAAACTCAAATATTCTTTTTTTTCAGAAATTTATTTGAGTAACATAAAAAAAAAACAACAACATTACCAAAAGGAGAAACAACACAAGACGGTACTCAAAGGGGGCAGGTAGAAGTCCATGAACTTGTAACAGTCCTACCCCTTGTTTTACACAGAACAATATCACATTTTGTGTACTAGTTTATGGTTGTACTGTATAAGAATAACTGAAACAAAGTCATAACGTACTCTTGTATGGTCGTACAATATAAGGATAACTGAGAACAATATCACATTTATATTCATATAATTTAAGGATATTGAAACCAAAGGTCATGAGAAAAATGGCAAAAATAGTGTACTCGTTTAAAAGTGAGCAGCACAGTTTGAGTTGTTTCTAATTGTATAAAATAAACACAATCGAACGAAGTAGCGAACACTGTTTTGATTGTTGATGCGCTTTTAATGCAAGCTCTACAATGACGTGAAGTACGTTTAAAAAAAAAAAAAAAAATTATGTTATGCTCAGGTGTTAATAACTATTTTAGTTCCTCTCCATATTTCTTTATATTGTAGCATGTGTATCGCTTTTTTAATTGCCCTGATTCTTACAGGCTTTAATATCATCATCTAGACTATTCCATAAATTTACTCCATACCTGGTAATACACATGTTTTTTGGATTAGTTCTAGAGTATTTTGTTTTTAGATTTGTTTTACCTCTTAGGTTGTACACTCCTTCTCTTGTGCAGAACATTTTCTTTATATGTTCTGGGAGAGTATTTAATTTAACTTTGAGTAAAAGTAAACTTGCCCTAAACTCTATTAAATCCATAAATTACGATAGGTGAGGCAGAATAAGAGCACAGTATATAGTTCACAAAGATGTTTTGTCAAGGAGATGTTTTGATGAATTCATCAAAGCCACAATCTTTGCCAGTTTGGTTTTTATCTTTGAAATTTGTGGTTTCCAGCTAATGTTCTGATCAAGAGTTACTCCGGGAAATGTGTATTCACAGACTCTTTCTATTTCGACATAATCGATTAAAATTGGAATTTGTGGGTTGATATCTCATTTTCCAAAGAACATAATTTTTGTTTTTTGGATGTTTAGGGATAATTTTGTTCTCTACAAACCAGTCTTTCAACTTACACATCTCAATAGTAATCTCTTCCATCAATATTTCGTAGTTATCATCTGAGCATAGACTTGTTGTATCATCTGCAAAGAGGACAAGTTTTAATTTTTCTGAAACCAAATACAAGTCATTGATGTAAAGAAGGCTTTGGCTTTGGACCCAGAACAGATCCCTGGGGAACTCCACATACTATATTTTCACACATGGACCTGTGCTGTCCCAACTGGACATAGTGTTTCCTGTTTGACAGATAAGACTCTATCCAGTTAAAAGCGGCACCTCTGATCCCATATTTTTGTATCTTTTTTAGTAGAATATCACGATCCATAGTATCGAAGACTTCCTTTAAGTTGATAAAAATTCCAACTGAAAACCTTTTCCTATCAATATTGTCGGTGATTTCCTCTATGAGTTCCATTAGGGCAATTACAGGTGATCTGTTTTTCCTAAACCCATGTTGGCTATTATTTAGTATGTTATGTGCTTCAAGAGCTGTATGGAGTTATACATGTTGGTCGTAATATTTTTGGATATAGCGAAAAGGCCATATAATGTATTCAAAAAAGTTTCTGACGGTTTATGCCTATTTGATTTCAACAGATCAATGTTTAAGTCACCACTAGGGGTGGGCGGATCGATCCAAATATCGATATTATCGATACTAAGCAAGTACTTGGATCAAATCGATACTATTGTCCTGAAAACAATACTTCGCTCAAAGCGCCGCCTCCCCAAACCCCCTCTCTCTCGCCCAGCCCCTCCTGCTACTGGTTTGTTGGTATGCTTTTATTTTGAAGGCCGGGAAGGAGGGAAAGTGTGGAAAATAAATAAGTAACTTGACTACGACTTCTGGCTGGCTGTTGGTCCTAAATAATTATACAATACGACAAATCCAGCCCGGGTTCAGTTACTTCCAAAAGGGATTTCCAGTTGTGGTTTTCTAGACTTCTCCTTTGAGCATTTATTGATTCATTATTTATTCTTCTTTTAAGTCTGATGTCATGCTCATTTGGAACCTCAGTTTTCCTTTTCGAGTTTAGGTTATAGAGAACAAATACGGGCAAGTAATCACTTACATTTGTTACCAGGATTCCACTTGGATAGCTTCCTCCAAAGTGTTGTTGAATATGTTATCAATTAATGAAGGGCTGTATGGAGTTATACGGGTTCTAAAAGGTTTCTGACGGCTTATGCCTATTTGATTTCAATAGATCAATGTTAAAGTCACCACTAGGGGTGGGCGGATCGATCCAAATATCGATATTATCGATACAAAGCAAGTACCTAGATCGAATCGATACTATTGTCCTGGGATCTATATTTTGCTCATAGCGCCGCTTCCCCCCCACCCCCTCTCTCTCGCCAAGCCCCTCCTGCTACTCTCTGGGTCTCTGCCTGAGTGAGTGACTCACAGTCACACTTTTAACCCCTCCCTGGAAGAGAGGGCGACAGGAGAGTGAGAGAGGCCGGAATCTAAAGCAATGGCAGAGCCAAACAAGAAGCGGAGTGTGGTGTGGACTTTTTTTTACAACAACGGAAAAGGACAGTGCCAAGTGTGATTTGTGTAATAAAGTGCTCCGCTACTCTGGTAACACCACAAATTTACACAAACATGTGAAAAAGGCTCATCCTACAGAGTTGTTCTTTACATATAAAGCAACCCCCCCTCCACTTTTGTGGTTTCTATTTTGTTTGAACATTTCATTACCTTCAATATCAAAGTCATCGGGCCTATCGTTCTTTATTCATGTTTCTGAGATTGCAATTATGTCAAAAGGGGTTTTGAAATTCGAAAGAAAGTCTCTTATCTTCTCATAGTTTGCATACAGACTCCGACTATTGAAGTGGATTATCGATAATGTGTGTGATAATTTGATTTACAGGAATTTGGTAATTCTGATAATATTCACACCTGTTATAAATTTCACCATAGAAATTAATATCAGGGTCAACAAAATCTAACACATTTGGCATGTCTGCTTCGGGATGCATACAGGTAGCAAGTTCATAAGCATTACAGTTCACATCATTTACACCATTTGATTCACTGTCTGATGAGGCCAAATCCTTCAATGTAATGTCAGTCATTGTGAGTAGCTAAGGATGTCATAGTGTGACATACTACCTTGTCTCTTCACTGGTCTTGTCCAAGTCAGGTGCGTTTCTGATCCACAAAACCTTGGCCTCTTTTGGAGTGCCATTTAGTTTTATGAATACTTTACAATTTGATGTCCACGTGGATTGAATTTTCTTCTGTTTTTTTCAAGACACGCGCCTGTCTGGCAATATCCGAGTTCCTCTTCGTCAGGTGCTGATTCATGTACACATCCGTTCCTTTTAATGTTTTTCCTTGCTTGAGAACATTAGGGGTTTTTTTCTGTTTACAAATATTACAATCACAACTTGTGGGCGGTTGTCCCTCCTCGGTAGAAAGTGACATGCTTCTATGTCCTTTGTGTTGATGTTGATGCCTTTGTTGCTTCGAAATGTCACCACTTGCTGCTCCACCGACTGCAAATCATTCTCCGTGGGCTCGTCTCCCGTCTTCACTGCCACCGCATATGGTCTCGGTTTCACCGCCAATCCAGTGATTATTAGGTCGTTTATTCTGCTGTACTGTTTAAGATCATCAATACGTCATTCCAAATCATTAATCCTTTTATCCTTCTCGTCATTTTGCATTTTTAAGACTTTGATTTCCTCCATGAGGTCCATAATAGTTCTTTGCTGTTTAGCTATTCTGTCCGTTTGTTCCAGCACTTTGCACAGAGATTTTTTTTTAATCTCCTCCAATTCCTCCTCCAGTCCTCCTCCATTGTTGAATGTGGCTCCTTAGGACCCGGCATCTTGGGTCTCTGTCACACACGGGTGTCTCATACAAGACAAAACGGAACTCACCGGGCACCCAGCGCCGTCCACCAGCTCGCTCTGCGCCGTCAAACACTGCACGAAGAGCTGGTTAGCTTCTATGCTAACGGCTAGCAGTTGCGCGGTTGTATCGCTAGTTGCAGCAGCAGCAGTGGTCCGTCAAGTACCCGGTTATGTTTGTCAGGTCTCCGGAATCTCCGGTCACCGGCCACTTCTGAAAGGTTTAAATATATGCAAATAAGAAATTGGATCAAAGAGAATTGTGATATGAGGAACGAAGTCCCAGCAACAATAAAATGTCTTTTGGAACAAAGTAAGAAGAAAGAGGGATTTATAAGTGTTCTTTATAATTCGTTTCTTAATGCCAAAAGTAATACAGAATTATTAAGTAAAATCAATGATGGTTGGGATAGGGATTTGAAATCAAAATGAGATGGAAAGAATGTTTACAGCTTACTTACACAGCCACAACTAATGAAAATGTACGATCAATTCAGTATATATTAATGACAAGAATTTACTATAGTTGGGACAAAATTCCTAAGTTTGATCCATCTTCCTTTCCTGCTTGTTTGAAATGCAGTAAGGGTGACAACCTCATTCATTCCTTTGGTATTGTGAAAAAATACAGAAAACCTGGTCCGATATTGAGAGATGGCTCTGAAATATTAGTAAGCAGCTGTTTGTATTTACACCAGAGATTTGTTTACTACAATATGTGAAACAAATAAAATACCCTATGGGATGGCAATATTTTCTTCATTAGGTTATAAGAAGTTATTGTTACAAAATCAGAAAAATACAAATACTGTAGTAATAAATAAATGGAAATTATTCATGAAATATTATTTGAATATTGAGAGAATTATATCAGCAGACAAAAATAAACAAAAACAGTTTGATTTCATTTGGAAGCAAATATTTGATGCCCTTTAATTAGTTAACATTAAGTTAAATTGATGTATTTGTATATATATATATATATATATAACATATTTGTTTTTCTTAGAGCCCATGTTTAAGGACACAGCAGGAATACGTCTATGTATGTGTATGTGTGTCGGTGTGTGTGAGAGTGAGTGAGTGTTTCTAGGCTAGAGGATGGGTTTCTGCTAGTCTGTTTTGTTTGTTTTTTTATTCTTTGGCGCTTAAATTAGAAGGGAAAAAAGTGATGGGGGAGAAAAAATGGGGGGGGGGAATGTTAAAATGTATGTGCCTAATAATGTTTTGGATTTGGTTAATTGTTTTTATAGGAGACCCTCTTTGTTTCGTTTATTGATTTGCGTGTATGTGCATATATGTTTGCATTTATGCAGATATTGTTTTTTCTTTTTGTAAAATAAAACCAATTGGGAAAAAAAATTAACAACCAAATATTGGGCTAGGACCACCTCAACTGTGAGAAAATAGTCGAACAGTTTAAGGACAATATTCCTCACTGTGGTAGTAATTATTCGTATAATAATCACAATCGTTTGGTAAATCATACATTTGCTGCTCATGATGCTTTCATAAACTAACTGCAAGGAGGTCAGGAGAAGTCAAGCTAACATTTGCTAATATAAAGGAAAATGTCAACACTTCTTACCACACATGTACTGTGTAATTTTCCACCCACATGCATACACATAGACAGACACGATCATGATGTTCCAACTAACCTTTCTATTACCCCATCCCTTAGACTCGGAACGCCCATGTTATAGGGACGTGAATCAATAAAAAGAAAGGAACGGGAGACCTTTTTTTTAGAACGCTCTCGAGAGTTGTATTGTACAAGCTCTCCCGTTCTCCTTGCAAGCGTTAAATCGAACAGTGAGTTGTCTTCATCTCCTTATATGTGTGAGCAGTTATTGAGTGTTTGCCAAATGAACCTGACATTTAAATTGGTCCTTCGAGCTGGATCCCAAGAGACCTGAGGCTTCCAGGAGTCGAAATCCAGGTAAAGACCGTTGCCATGGCCAGACCCGTCTCATTTTGAACAGGTTTTTGAGTGGCAACTGTCTGAGGAAGTAGAGGCAATAATTCTCCGCCACTCGTGGTAGGAGCGTGAGAATGACCTCAGACAGAAAGTTAATTGCCGCACTGTTCAAGGGAAAAGAAAGAAAAAGGGGTCAGTATAGTCACACAAGGTGTCCCACTGACCCCACCATGGGCACAGCAAGCAGTAAATGTGCTGACCCAAGTGATCCAAAACAGGGATTGGCGTGCAAAGATTGGAAATTTGTTGAGGTACAATGCGCGTCAAAGATAAAACATTTAAATCTATGGATAACAAAATACAATTTTGCTGGCCAGTTTAACACCCCAAAATTGAGTAGCCTGCGGGATGAAATTGCGGCAAAACCTAGGTGCAACAAAAAGGAGATGTATATCGATGGCTATGAGTTTTGGCTTCAAATGGCTCGGATGAAAGAGAAAGTACGGAGAAAAAAAAGGAGGAAGTTGTGGTGGCCGGTAAGGATGAGTGTGATGCTAAGTTGTTTCATAGGAAAGAGGATGATGAGACGGGGCCAGTGGGGGTTCTGGCAGGGGCGAAAAAGGTCGAAGAGAAGGTGACGACACCCACGGCTCCTCTAGGGGAAGCACTGTACGCACCTCTGCCCCCATCTCCTTTTCCCCCCTCTCCACCACCCTTGTATGGCGAAGGCCATACAATGGCCACAAGGGGAAAAGGTAATCTGGGAGTGGAATTTTCAAAAGGATGGGGAAATGTATTCTCCCCAGTCACAAATGAGCCCATCCCTTCGGGGTCGCGCATCCAGAATTAATTTCCTATGGTCAAGGTGGCTAACCCAAATATAAATGAAAATTTGCCCATTATACTGGTACATAGAACTTGGAACCAAGAAGACGTAAAGAAGGCCGTAGAAGGCTTACGTCTCACAAAGTAGATGTAAATGAGTTCTTGCAGCAGATAGAGGACCTGAGGCAATCATACCATTTAAATGGTATAGAGGTCCAGCAGGTCTGGATGATCGCCCTAAAAGGGGATTGGCATAGTATAAGGGGCGATTGGGAGAGCCAAAGATGTTTATTCTGCTTTGAGATACGACAGCAAGGAGCTTGCACACCGAGTTCGTGGGTTAATGGAGCACACAAAAGATAAGTTCAAGCAAAGGGCGAACTATACAGCAATCGGAAGAGCAGAGCAAAAAGAAAATGAAGCATTTGAAGATTATAGACTGCTTGTTTCAGGGCTAACAGTGGCATTCCCGAGAGTGATGACCATCAGGGAATTTATCAGGAGCAGTTAAAAAATGCCCTGCATGCTCCATCCATCCATCCATTATCTCCCGCTTATCCGAAGTCGGGTCGCGGAGGCAGCAGCTTCAGCAGGGAAGCCCAGACTTCCCTCTCCCCAGCAACATCTTCCAGCTCTTCCGGAAGGATCCCAAGGCGTTCCCAGGCAAGCCGGGAGACATAGTCTCTCCAGCGTGTTCTGGGTCGTCCTCGGGGTCTCCTGCCGGTGGGACATGCCCGGAACACCTCACCAGGGAGGTGTCCAGGAGGCATCCTAATCAGATGCCCGAGCCACCTCAACTGGCTCCTCTCAACGCGGAGGAGCAGCGGCTCCACTCTGAGTCCCTCCCGGATGGCCGAACTTCTCACCCTATCTCTAAGAGAGAGCCCGGACACCCTGCGAAGGAAACCAATTTCGGCCGCTTGTATCTGAGATCTTGTTCTTTCGGTCATGACCCACAGCTCATGACCATAGGTGAGAGTAGGAACGTGATCGACCGGTAAATTGAGAGCCTCGCCTTTCGGCTGAGCTCCTTCTTCACCACGACAGACCGATACAGGGTCCGCATCACAGCAGACGCTGCACCGATCCGCCTGTCGATCTCCCGTTCCATCTTACCCTCACTCCTGAACAAGACCCCAAGATACTTGAACTCCTCCACTTGGGGCAGAATCCCATCCCCGACCCGGAGAGGGCTCGCCACCTTTTTCCAACTGAGGACCATGGTCTCAGATTTGGAGGTGCTGATCTTCATTCCGATCGTTTCACACTCGGCTGCGAACCGCTCCAGCGAGAGTTGGAGATCGCGGCTTGAAGAAGCCAACAATACCACATCATCTGCAAAAAACAAAGATGCAATACTGAGGCCACCAAACCGGATCCCCTCGACACCTCGGCTGCGCCTAGAAATTCTGTCCATAAAGGTTATGAACAGAATCGGTGACAAAGGGCAGCCTTGGCGGAGTCCAATCCCCACAGGAAACGAATCCGACTTACTGCCGGCCATTCGGACCAAACTCTGGCATCGGTGGTACAGGAACCGGACAGCCCTTATCAGGGGGCTCGGTACCCCGTACTCCCGAAGCACCCCCCACAGAACTCCCCGAGGGACACAGTCGAACGCCTTCTCCAAGTCCACAAAACACATGTAGACTGGTTGGGCGAACTCCCATGCACCCTCGAGGACCCTGCTGAGGGTGTAGAGCTGGTCCACTGTTCCACGGCCAGGACGAAAACCACATTGCTCCTCCTGAATCCGGGATTCGACCTTCCGACGGACCCTCCTCTCCAGCACCCCTGAATAGACCTTGCCGGGGAGGCTGAGGAGTGTGATCCCTCTGTAATTGGAGCACACCCTCCGGTCCCCCTTCTTAAAAAGGGGGACCACCACCCCGGTCTGCCAATCCAGAGGCACTGTCCCCGATGTCCACGCGATGTTGTAGAGACGTGTCAACCATGACAGCCCCTCAACATCCAGAGCCTTTATGAACTCCGGGCGGATCTCATCCACCCCCGGGGCTTTGCCACCGAGGAGCTTTTTGACTACCTCGGTTACTTCAGCCCCAGAGATAGGAAAGCCCACCTCAGAGTCTCCAGGCTCTGCTTCCTCAGTGGAAGGCGTGTCGGTGGAATTGAGGAGGTCTTCGAAGTACTCTCCCCACCGACCCACAATGTCCCGAGTTGAGGTCAGCAGCACCCCATCTCCACTATAAACAGTGTTAATGGTGCACTGCTTCCCCCTCCTGAGACGTCGGATGGTGGACCAGAATTTCCTCGAAGCCGTCCATGGCCTCCCCGAACTCCTCCCACACCCGGGTTTTTGCCTCAGCAACCGCCAGAGCTGCATTCCGCTTGGCCAGCCGGTACCCCTCAGCTGCCTCCGGGGTCCTGCAGGCCAAAAAGGCCCGATAGGACTCCTTCTTCAGCTGGACAGCATCCCTTACCGAGGATTGCCGCCACGACAGGCACCGACCACCTTGCGGCCACAGCTCCGATCGGCCGCCTCAACAATGGAGGCACGAAACATGGTCCACTCGGACTCGATGTCCCCCGCCTCCCCCGGGATGTGGGAAAAGTTCTGCCGGAGGTGGGAGTTGAAACTCCTTCTGACAGGGGATTCTGCCAGACATTCCCAGCAAACCCTCACAATACGTTTGGGTCTGCCAGGTCGGACCGGCATCTTCCCCCACCATCGGAGCCAACTCACCACCAGATGGTGATCAGTTGACAGCTCCGCCCCTCTCTTCACCCGAGTGTCCAAAACATGCGGCCGCAAGTCCGACGATACGACTACAAAGTCGATCATCGAACTGCGGCCTAGGGTATCCTGGTGCCAAGTGCACATATAGACACCCATATGTTTGAACATGGTGTTCGTTATGGACAATCCGTGATGAGCACAGAAGTCCAGTAACCGAACACCGCTCGGGTTCAGATCGGGGGGGCCGTTCCTCCCAATCACACCTCTCCAGGTCTCACTGTCATTGCCCACGTGAGCATTGAAGTCCCCCAGTAGAACGATGGAGTCCCCAGGTGGAGCGCCCTCCAGCACACCCTCCAAGTACTCCAAAAAGGGTGGGTACTCTGCGCTGCCGTTTGGTGCATAAGCACAAACAACAGTCAGGACCCGTCCCCCCACCCTCAGGCGGAGGGAGGCTACCCTCTCGTCCACTGGGGTAAACCCCAATGTACAGGCGCCAAGCCGGGGGGCAATAAGTATGCCCGCACCTGCTCGGCGCCTCTCACCCTGGGCAACTCCAGAGTGGAAAGAGTGTCCAACCCCTCTCGAGAGGAGTGGGACCAGAACCCAAGCTGTGCATGGAGGTGAGCCCGACTATATCTAGTCGGAACCTCTCAGCCTCACACACCAGCTCAGGCTCCTTCCCTGCCAGAGAGGTAACATTCCATGTCCCAAGAGCTATTTTTTGTTGCCGGGGATCGGACCGCCAAGGTCCCTGTCTTCTGCCCTGCATGCTTATTCATCTAATGCTATAAGGCACTGGGTAGACAAACATTGGGTTGATAAAGCCACTGGTAGTCTTGAGCAATATGTAAACCAGGCACTGCATGCCAAAAGGGTGCTGCAGAATAAAAAAAAGAAGGCAGGTTTTTGTCTCGGAAAATAGTGGCGTAGGCTACCAAGAGCAAGGTTGGGGGTTTGTTTAGCAATAGGAAGCCTAGAGGAAGGGGAAGAGCGTAATGTGGTTGGAAGAGGCGGTATGGTGCGGAAAGGACGTGGCGCAAATTTTGGTAAGGTAACTTGTTGGTGCTGTGGTGAAATAGGTCACATGTCGCGTGAGTGCCCCACAAAGCGTGGGCTGGTTCCAAAGTCAGCATGACTAGTCCAGCCCTTTTCCCAACAATTGGCAACCTATGAGGAAACCTGCAAGGAAGAAGAATGTGCAGAGTTGAATTTACAGGGATTATTAGCTATTGATGAAATGAAACCCGAAATTGAGCTACTGGTAAATGGCAAAAAGATGACATTTTTATGCGATACAGGAGCTTGTAGAACTGCGTGCATAGAAGACATTCCTGGGTCCAGTTAAACTGGAACCAACGTGTCTGTCAGAACGGCCCAAGGCCGACTCTCTGCGGCCCCTGTTACAAAGCTTGTGTGGATAAGAGATCCACTGGGCCAGGCGTGCAGATTACCGGTCTTGATGGTGCCAGATTGTCCTGTAAATTTGTTGGGGGGATGGTTTGCAGTTGCTAGGTCTAGCACTGGTTCCTTAGCTGGAAGGAAATAAAGTTGTCAAACGTCGAGGAGAGCTGCGGCAAACATTACATTATTAGTCACACACCTGCCTTTTATTATTATACTGTGGATTTGACGGCGAACGTTGATCTGCTGTGTGTGACTAGTGTTGGGTCATTCGCGAACGATTTGTGCAAAAAGAATGAATCTTTTCAGTGAACGTGAGTGAATGGATCACTTCCTGAAGTGATTCGTACTTTTCTCAGTTCATTTGAGCTCAGCCACGTGCATGTTGTCAATCTTCGCAATCGACCAATTAGCAGCCAACGTCAGATCTAAGCGGGATTTATTGAACATACTGCCACGCTATTGGCCTTCACGAAGGAATGAGTGATGTAATTTCCCATTCACTAATGATTAGGTGAGTGAACGGGTCGCTGCGGGAATCAGTGATGTCATTTCCCGTTCATCAACGATTCAGTGAGTGAACGTGTTGCTGCAGGAATCAGTGATGTCATTTCCCGTTCACCAATGATTCGGTTAGTGAACGTATCGCTGCAGGAATCAGTGATGTCATTTCCCGTTCACCAATGATTCGGTTAGTGAACGTATCGCTGCGGGAATCAGTGATGTCATTTCCCATTCACCAACGATTCGGTGAGTGAACGTGTCGCTGCGGGGATCAGTGATATAATTTCCCGTTCACCAACGATTCAGTGAGTGAACGTGTCGCTGCCATTTCTCGTTCACGCAAGCTCAGAACTCCATGCAGTCAGTGAGTGAACTGAGTTTTGCTATGAATGATTCGCGATTTGCCAAGGAAAGAACCACTCACCAACACCACTCACTCCTTTCGTGCTCGCGAGGACAAGCTTTCTTTGGCATCCGTTTCTCCAAGCTAACAGCTAATGTTAGTGAACGTGTTGCTGCAGGAATCAGTGATGTCATTTCCCGTTCACCAATGATTCGGTTAGTGAACGTATCGCTGCGGGAATCAGTGATGTCATTTCCCATTCACCAACGATTCGGTGAGTGAACGTGTCGCTGCGGGGATCAGTGATATAATTTCCCGTTCACCAACGATTCAGTGAGTGAACGTGTCGCTGCCATTTCTCGTTCAAGCAAGCTCAGAACTCCATGCAGTCAGTGAGTGAACTGAGTTTTGCTATGAATGATTCGCGATTTGCCAAGGAAGGAACCACTCACCAACACCACTCACTCCTTTCGTGCTCGCGAGGACAAGCTTTCTTTGGCATCCGTTTCTCCAAGCTAACAGCTAATGTTAAGACCATCCAAGTACCGGGGGCAAGCGCATGAAAACAAATAAGAGCTCTGAGAAACTTAAAGTCCCTCGCCAGATCGTGTTGAGGCGCCCCACTCTGCAGCAGCTGGGAGATGACGTTGGACATGGGACAACTTTATTTGAAAACATTTATTATAATATTACACATATGTGCACTTAAATATTACTATCCTCTCTGTCTACTGCAACTATAATGTGGTGCGATCATCATAATGTTGGTTTGCTATTAATGATGATTTGGTGAACGATTCTTTTGAAGAATTTTTTTGAACGATTCTTTTTGATTAATTCTAATGATTCAGTTCACTTAAAAGAACTGTTATGCCCATCACTATGTGTGACACTTTGCTGGAAAAGGGCCTAGAAATGATTAAGCAACAACAAAGTAAAGAGGATGTTGATGCTCTACATGTAACCATGTGGTATAAGCGAACTGAAGGTCCTGACAAGCAATATGAGTCCAAATTAGCTCATGCCACTCGAGCGGAAGTGACTATTGACTATCTGTATTCAGATGATGTTGCAACAGCAGCAGCGGGAGTGAAATTGACTGGAAAGCTCCAGCCGCTTTACAGAGAGTGGTTTGTTCCTCATGTGTCTCTATTTAAGAGCTTTGGATCACGTTTTCCCTCGCCCGGACGTGGTGTGATTGGGAGGAACGGCCCCCCCGTTCTGAACCCGAGCGGTGTTCGGTGACTGGACTTCTGTGCTCATCACGGATTGTCCATAACGAACACCATGTTCAAACATAAGGGTGTCCATATGTGCACTTGGCACCAGGATACCCTAGGTCGCAGTTCGATGATCGACTTTGTAGTCGCATCATCGGATTTGCGGCCGCATGTTTTGGACACTCGGGTGAAGAGAGGGGCGGAGCTATCAACTGATCACCATCTGGTGGTAAGTTGGATCCGATGGTGGGGGAAGATGCCGGTCCGACCTGGCAGACCCAAACGTATTGTGAGGGTTTGCTGGGAACGTCTGGCAGAATCCCCTGTCAGAAGGAGTTTCAACTCCCACCTCCGGCAGAACTTTTCCCACGTCCCGGTGGAGGCGGGGGACATCGAGTCCGAGTGGACCATGTTTCGTGCCTCCATTGTTGAGGCGGCCGATTGGAGCTGTAGCCGCAAGGTGGTCGGTGCCTGTCGTGGTGGCAATCCCCTAACCCGCTGGTGTCCACCAGCGGTAAGGGATGCTGTCCAGCTGAAGAAGGAGTCCTATCGGGCCTTTTTGGCCTGCGAGACCCTGGAGGCAGCTGACAGGTACCGGCTGGCCAAGCGGATGCAGCTCTGGCGGTTGTGTGAGGCAAAAACTCAGGTATGGGAGGAGTTCGGGGAGGCCATGGAAAATGACTTCCGGACGGCTTCGAGGACATTCTGGTCCACCATCTGGTGTCTCAGGAGAGGGAAGCAGTGCTTCATTAACACCGTTTATAGTGGAGATGGGGTGCTGCTGACCGCAACTTGGGACGTTGTGGGTCGGTGGGGAGAATACTTCGAAGACCTCCTCAATTCCACCGACGCGCCTTCCACTGAGGAAGCAGAGCCTGGAGACTCTGAGGTGGGCTCTCCTATCTCTGGGGTTGAAGTAACCGAGATAGTCAAAAAGCTTCTCGGTGGCAATGCCCCGGGGGTGGATGAGATCCGCCCGAAGTTCATAAAGGCTCTGGATGTTGAGGGGCTGTCATGGTTGACACATCTCTACAACATTGCGTGGACATCGGGGACAGTGCCTCTGGATTGGCAGACCGGGGTGGTGGTCTTCCTTTTTAAGAAGGGGGACCGGAGGGTCGAAGGGTTGAGGCGAAGCTCTCAATTTACCGGTCGACGTTCCTACGCTCACCTATGGTCATCAGCTATCGGTCATGACCGAAAGAACAAGATCTCGGATACAAGCGGCCGAAAGGGGTTTCCTTCGCAGGGTGCCCGGTCTCTCCCTTAGAGATAGGGTGAGAAGTTCGGCCATCCGGGAGGGACTCAGAGTGGAGCCGCTGCTCCTCCGCGTTGAGAGGAGCCAGTTGAGGTGGCTCGGGCATCTGATTAGGATGCCTCCTGGACACCTCCCTGGTGAGGTGTTCCGGGCATGTCCCACCGGCAGGAGACCCCGAGGACGACCCAGAACACGCTGGAGAGACTATATTTCCCGGCTTGCCTGGGAACGCCTTGGGATCCCTCCGGAAGAGAAGCCTGGAAAAATCAGGGCCTGAATATTTCCCTCACTGAGCACAATATTCCTGTCCCGACACGTCATATATTCAAATAAAATGACAAACTGAGTAATATGAAGTTCAGATCTTCCTTAGACAACCACAATCATGCCATTCTTAATATTCAATACAATAAAAAAACAACGAAACACAAATTCAAAAATAATTTCATAATAGATTACAAAAAATTTCAAAGCATATTTTTTTTCATGAATCTCACTGGGTAGGCAGTCTGTCAATCTGGGTGGGCCTGTGCATGTCTGAGTACCGCTAATCTGGCAGGTAACGGTTGCATTTACAAAAGAAAAATGGCCAATTGTAGGCTGTTGAGTTGTTTGTTCAAAATCCCACAGCCTTTTGGCTGTGCTCTGGACTTTAGAGGGGGGTAAGAAAACCTCAGTCTTTCTAATGTTAAAGGCATCGCTAGAATGCGGGCTGTTTGAAATCAGATTCAGAAATAAGGGCTACACCCCCACCTTTCTTATGAGGGTGTGCAACATGTGAACTAGCAAAGTTTGGGGGCGAGTAAAAAATGATCAGGTTTTAACCAGGTCTCGCAAAGCCCAATCATGTTAACATTATGGTCTCTTATGAGGTCATTAACTAACAGGGCTTTCGAAGAGAGTGATCTAATATTAAACAGACCGAGTTTCAGTAAAATAGGTTTATCCGGACAATTGCCCATAACAGGATTCCTAATCATAACATTAATAAGATTGCGTTCCCTGGGTTCTGTACTGTACCACGAACAACTATAATCGCGGCCGGAGGGTACGACTGTCGGAATATGGTAGTTATTTATTGGCTCTCGAGTACTCTTATCATCATATTGCACCACCTCAGTAGAAACAATATCGCTATGTGATGCAGAAATATGTGGTGTGTACAGCTCTAATCAAAATAAAAATCTATGTGTGTTGTCAGAGTCTAGCATAGCGCTAGTTAACTCTAGCCTTACAGACTCCATACCCGTTCTTACACGCTCGCTGATCGCTCTGATGTGAACTGTCATGGAAGGCTCAAACAGTAATCTATATTTCTAGAAAGAGTGATGGCGCCTTCCCAGTTAGGGTCCCAGATAGCTATGTTCTTCTTTGTGATCTCTGATACTCATCCTAGTATCATTGGAGCCGACGTCCGTCACTATGTCGGAGTACCTAGTGTTGTTTGCCCTGTGCTTTTGTCTAGCCCTTTTGCGAGTCAGCGCCCTAAGATTAGCTTCAATGTGCTCTGGCCCCAGGAATATACATTATGGTGGCTGGATTTTTAAGCTTAATGTTACTGGTAATGGAGTCACCTATTACTAAAGTGCGGGAGCCAGTAGACCGAGGTGGAATGGGACTAGCTAACGGTCTGAATCTGTTATGCGTCTGAACAGGCTCACCGCGATTAGCAGGCCACTTAGAGCTAGTGCCCTAACCGGACTAGCAGGTTGGCTACAACCCATACCAAGAGTTGTGTCCGTTCTGCCCTAGCTGATGGAGACGTCCCTCTAGCAGGGAGAGCCTTTCAATGACACGAGTGAAAGTGGTGCACAAAGACTAGGATTGTTTTAATACAGAACAATTAATTTGGAAAAGTCATTAGTTTTGGCTAAGGCGAGTGCTTCTGAGATCACACGCCATTTGTGCTCTAGCTTCCCACATGATTGTTTAAGTGAGCGGGTTTCCTCAGTAAACCACGGAGTAGGCCGTTTAGGACGAGTTTTAGGTCTTAATGTTGCTACGGAGTCAAGCGCATTTAACAGCGCAGCATTAAAATCATTTGTGAGATTGTCAATCGAACCAATATAGCTCGGAAACGAAGCAGTTGCCATATCAGCAAAGACTGCAAGAGGCGCTTGACCTGTGAGATCTGCCAACAACTGCACCCTACAATCCTACATATAAACGTTTGAGACAAAAGGTGAGACGACTAGAGCCGAGGTTGAGAAGACTGTGTCAAAAGGAGAAACAAAAGTGGAAAGGACAACACTCAGCATTGCTCTAGTCGGGGCTAGTGGCAAACATTGCACCCTTTCCATAGTACCAGTGCAGGTTAAACATCATAGCTCAGACAGAATCATCTTGACTTACGCCTTTCTCGATCCAGGTAGTCCAGCTACCTTCTGCACAGAATCACTGAGGAAGCATCTGAAGGCTATTGGTAAGAAAACAGCCTTAATGCTGAAAACTCCAGGACAAGAGAAGAAAGTAACAAGCTATGGCCTTGACGTGTGTAGCCTGGAAAACAACTTCGTTCGACTGCCTGCGAAGCGTACACCCAAGAGTAAATTCCTGTTTCGAAGGAGCACATACCCACACAAAGGGACATAGAGAAGTGGCCATATTTGAAGGTGAAGGAATAATTATGAAATAGTTATCACACATTTGCTGATTATGCTAAATGAACATATGTTTGAGTGATTTAGTTTACAATATATGTGTATTGTAAACTACATATAAGAACAATGTGATATTTGCCTGCAAAGAAGAATATTGCTTCCGCTCTTGTATGTGCTCGCAATGAAGAAATTGCTCCTGACTTCATATCTATCAATAGCAGACTTGTTGACACCATCTGATAAGGTTTAGAAGGTTGTGGATGTGACTGAATGATTTTGCAATGTAATACTTTGGCGTAATTATGACACATGGACAGTTATCTTTCACTCACTTACACACAAAAAGAGAAACAAGTCCAAGTGTTTCAAGGGGCCCTTAGGTTGGAAACACCCATGTAACCAGGGACTCCTGAAAGTTAATAAAGAGAGGTTACGGAGAGATATGCTTAGAAAGTATGGGGCGTTCTCCTCACGAGGACAGCGGGAAGCAGAAATGGTGCGATCTCTCCGCTCTCCTCATGAGCTGGTAAAAAGAAACTGAGTGTCTTCCTCTTCATTGGTGTTGTGTTATGAAATGTCTAATTGATGAACCTGACAGAAGGAGATCCAACTGTCACAGATAAATGCAGAAATAGGACTCCTAATTGGAAACAATGCGTCCAAGTTCATGGAGCCATGGAAGGTTCTTGGTGCTTCACGATGACTGTATTTGTGAGGACTCAGACATGGCATTGTGTCTGCTTGCCAAACACATATCAGAATCAACACTGGACAACCTGCTCCTTCAGCAATATAATCATGATTTCCCTGAAAAGAATTATGAAGAAAAGACTGAAATGTCAATTGAAGACAAACGGTTCATGGACATGATGGATAGCTCAGTTAAGCTAAAGGATGGACGCTATTATCTGCCACTTCCATTCAAAACTGACTATTGCAAGATGCCAGATGACAGGGAAATGGTAGAACAGTGTGCCAAATCTTTGAGAAGAAAATTCAACAAGGACCCCAAAATTTGTGATGACTCCACTGCATTGATCAATTCCATGATTGAAAAGAATATGCAGAACCAGTCCCACAAACGGAACGTTATCAGTCATGGAAAAGTGTGGTACATAGCACACCATGGAGTCTACCACCCCAGGAAATGGAAGTTACGTGTGGTATTTAACTGCTCAATATCCTTCCAAGGTGTTTCATTGAACAGACAACTCATCCAAGGTCCAAATATGACTAGCTCTTTAATTGGTGTTCTTCACTTTCGTTTGGAACCAGTAGCTTTCACGACCGACATTGAGGGAATGTTTCACAGAGTCAAGGTCAATACATCAGATGTGGACTACCTACAATTTCTTTGGTGGCCACAAGGGGATGTCAGCCAAGAGCTGAAGCACAAGTGTCGAACTCCGGTCCTCGAGGGCCGCTGTCCTGCCCGTTTTCCATCCCTTCCTGCTGCAACACACCTGTTTCAAATGATTGGCTCATCAGAATCTTCTGCAGGGGCCTGATCCTGATCCCGATCGTTTGAATCAGGTGTGTTGCAGGAGTAAACCTCGAAGACATGCAGGAGGGCGGCCCCCCCGAGGAATAAACAGAAGATGGAGAAGGCTCTTTTTCAAGATGGTATTAAGTGGACATTTAACCCCCCTGCTGCCCCTCACCATGGAGATGTGTGGGAGCGGTTGATTCAAATTGTAAAGAGGAACCCTTTGTCTGTCACTACACAACAAACTCTGGATGATGAAAGATTACACAATGTTATGTGTGAAGTTGAATCCATTCTCAATGGACGTCCCTTAACCACTGTCCCTAGTGACCTGAATGACTTGGAGGCTTTAACTCCTAACAATCTCCTCCCTTTGAAGAACCAACCCAGCTTTCCTCCAGCGTTGTTCAGCAAGAATGACGTACATCAAATGCAGCTAGAAACAAGTACAGTACATCGCTGATCTGTTTTGAAAAAGATGGATCAAGGAGTATGTTCCTTTGCTCCAAGAGCGGTCAAAGTGGAACTGACAGAGACAACATTTTGTGAAAGGAGATATTGTGCTTGTTGTAGAACCCACAGCACCACGTGGATCATGGCTAAAGGTCAGAGTAATAGAGACATATCTAAACTCTAAAGGTCTAGTCCGAAACGTTCGTCTGTAAATCAAGACGTGTAAAATAGAGCGACCAATAAGCAGGCAATGCCTATTTCATAGAGGCCTCTGACTGAAAGACCAGATGGTGTAAACATTTCCACTGCTCGTTTATTGATTTGCTTATATATATATATATATATATATATATATATATATATATATATATATATATATATATAATGTGTGTAATATATATATATATATATATATATATATATATATATATAATGTGTGTAATATATATATATATATATATATATATATATATATATATATAATGTGTGTAATATATATATATATATATATATATAATGTGTGTAATATATATATATATATATATATATATATATAATGTGTGTAATATATATATATATATATATATATATATGTGTGTGTAATATATAAAAACAGGGGGGATGTAAGAATAATAATGTATTTTATTATTCATGTGTTGGATTCTTGTAGACAAGGCCTGTTAGCTTTATTAGCTTGTGGGTTTAGCTTTAACTTTTTCCAAATCTACACCCAACTTGCTTGATGTACTTTACTTCCACATAGGCATGCTAATGGCTCACACACACACAAACACACACACCCACACACACATAGACAAAACAAGTTCATAGTGTTCTAGCTGCTTACGCTCCCCTTTACCCTTAGAGCTGGAACACCTTTGTAATCAGGGAAATAAAAAGAGAGGAGGCGCAGGAGCCAGGCAGAGGGTTTTAGGAACTGTAATCGTACACTTCCCTGCGCTCTCCTTGCAAGTAAAAAGACAATATTGTTGTCAAGTGTCTTCTCTCCTCATTGTGTGCATTGTATACTAATGTCTCACTTGGTGTGAACCTGACATTTAGTGAGCATTTATATGCTCACTATACTCACAATGCACTTCGCACATTTGTGTTGTTGGCTATTGCTTAGCAATAATTTGGTTATCTACCAAATATCTAATGCTAGTACTTCTGAGTTTGTTGGTTGAGTTTAAGTATAAAGAAGTATTGCTTTGTTGGCTCCAGGTTGATTTTTAGTTTTAGTATTGTTTGACTTACGCCGGTACCAATATGGGGCCGGTGTGTAGGAGCAACTTTCTCTGAAAGTGTCTGACAGCAGCAGGCAAGAAGGAACGGCGGAATCTCTCCTTTGCACAGCGAGGGTGTAACAGTCTGTCACTGAAGGAGCTGTGGAGTGCTGTTAGGGTGCCCTGGAGGGGGTGGTCTGGGTTGTCCAGCATTGATGACAGCTTGGCCAACATCCTCCTGTCCCCCACCGAGTCCACAGAGTCCAGGGAGCAGCCCAGGACAGAGCCGGTCCTCCTGACCAGTTTGCCCAGCCGCTTCTTGTCCCGGGCCGAGACGCCACCTGCCCAGGTGACCACTCCCTGGAAGATGACCGATGCAACCACCGAGTCATAAAAGTTCCTGAGGAGTGTCCCCTGAACCCCAAAAGACCTCAGTCTCCTGAGTAGGAAGAGTCTGCTCTGACTCTTCCTATAGAGGGCGTCTGTGTTGTCGCACCAGTCCAGTTTATTGTTCAGATGAACACCCAGGTACTTGTAAGTTGAGACTCTCTCAACATCTGTTCCCCGGATATTCACTGGTGCAGGTGAAGAGTGTTGGCGCCTACCGAAATCCACCACCATTTCTTTGGATTTCCCCGCATTGATCAGGAGGCGGTTCTGCTGGCACCAGTCCACAAAACCCTGAGTAAGTTCTCTGTACTCCCGATCATCTCCGCCTGTGATGAGGCCGACAATCGCAGAGTCGTCAGAGAACTTCTGCAGGTGACAGGTAGGGGTGTTGTAGTTGAAGTCCGAGGTGTAGAGGGTGAACAGGAAGGGAGCCAAGACAGTTCCCTGTGGGGCCCCCGTGCTGCAGAGGAGCACGTCAGACACACAGTCCTGTGTCCTCACATACTGTGGCCGGTTTGTGAGGTAGTCCTGGATCCATTAAAGCATGATTTTTGTAATCACCATCTAATTTTTAATCTCTAACTTTACTGTTTCTGTATGATGATGGCGGCGCGGTGGTCGACTGGTTTGCACGTCCGCCACACAGTTCAGAGGTCGTGGCTTCGATCCAGGCCCCAGCCTCCCTGTGTGGAGTTTGCATGTTCTCCCCGTGCCTGCGTGGGTTTTGTCCGGGTACTCCGGTTTCCTCCCACATTCCAAAAACATACATGGTAAGTTGATTGGACTCTCTAAATTGCCCGTAGGTGTGATTGTGAGTGCGGATGTTTGTCTTTGTGTGCCCTACGATTGGCTGGCAACCAATTCAGGCTGTCCCCCGCCTACTGCCCGAAGACTGCTGGGATAGGCTCCAGCACGCCCCGTGACCCTTGTGAGGATAAGCGGTATAGATAATGGATGGATGTATGATGATGAGATCCATTTTGATGTGTGGGGCTTGTGCTTGAGTTGTTGGGGGAGTTAAAAACAATGGTCAATGTCACAACCTGAAGTGGACACTGATTGGCTGTCATTGTGTTTGGCAGAACTTGGTAGGCTCCTATTGTAGGTGGGAACGCAAGTTCAGGAGCAGAGAGAAGACGTGAAAATGGAGGAGTATATGAGAGTTGTTGGTCTGGAAAATAGTAAATTTTAAAAAATGCTGTTATGGCACTGTTGATTAAGGCAGAGTGATATGCCTTCTTTGTAAGAAAGATTTTCCTGACCAACGAAGCAGCTCAGGCCTACCACATAAATGCAAAGTAACCAGCCGTGACTAAAGCCACAGCAAATGATAGCAACGAAAATGCTAATGTAGCGAGCCATTGCAAACCTTTTCGCCAAACTAAACTTGAGAACAGCCCGCGTATGAGCAAGTCTGCGGCCGACAAGCTGACGAATGTTGTTGCAACAGCGTCCAATGACCCATCATACAAATCGCAGGACCGCAGTGATGACTAAAATCAGCAAGATGATGGGGGATTCGAACAAATGTATTGCTATAACCGCAGATAACTTGACCTCGCAACCACGGTTATTTTGGGGTGACTAGGCACTTGATGGTGAGTGGAACTTCAACACATTTTGCACTGATCGTCGAAAACAGAAACCACGGACTTGGCTGATAAATGAGCCAAACAGTTCCTCAAGGTGGCAAATGACTGGGTTATTGAAAAAAAGATACTCACCATAAATCCAGATACATGCATACAGACAATGAGGGGCTTTGGGTTTTTTCTCAGCAATTTTTAAGTGAGATTAAAAAATAGATTAATTAGATCAATGAATTACAGATCATGATTAATTAATCCATCAATTTTTAAAATCTCTTGACAGTCCTATGTATATATACTGTATATAGTATATACATATATGTATATATTGCATATATTGTCAGATTCCGCTTTCCCGCAGGATTATTGGGAAAAATCCTGACCAACTTCGCCGTTTAATGGGTTAACTCTCGCCTTAACCCTTGCCCGTTCCAACACAGTCACGCAAGGGGACGGGAGCAACTTGAAATCCAAGTATATTTGTAATGTCATTCCATATCTCAGCAAGGACACCAATCGTCCCAATAGAGACTGTCCGAAAATGTAGTGATGCGGCTCATGGAACCGTTCCTGGACACGATCGACATCGCAGCACTGAATGCACGTGTTTTGCATCAGGCATGCACCGGGAAGAAGGAGAGACGGGCAAGCTTCCAATCGAAAATGAGTTGGCTCACCGTTATATACAGTATGTGCGAAGTGGGCAGAAATGCTTCGCCGACAGCCAGCAACACCGAGCCCTAGGAAAAAAACAACGTGCCAGGTCAAAAAGAACTGCACCAGCAATTATGCCACGAAGGAATGTGTGCACTGTCAAAAATACATGTGTGTAACATGCAGAAGACAAATGCCATGGGCATGCATACATTGCCCTGCCCTGTCATTCTCTAACACACACACACATGCATGCACACGCACACACACACACATACGCACACAAAACCCAGCACAAAAGGAGCATGCACACGCCCGACTACTGGGAAGCTTACAAAATGTAGGATTCTCTTCCAAACAAATAGTCAATGAGGTGGTGGGAGGGGGGTGGGGATTGCATTGCAAAGCAGGTGGTGGCTTCTGGGGCTAATATACTTTAACATAACAATAGCTCGGCTAATCCCCCGACACACATCCCTTTCCTGGTAGAAAAAAAAAAAACAGGCATGGAAGCCCTAGGAGTGCTGGTCAAAAAAACAGGCTATGGAAGTTCTAGTGTTAAGCCGGTGTCGAGATGAATTTGCCTAAGTTACTAACTGCCTTTAGATTTGCGTAGCCAATCCGATCCTCCGTCATTTATTCGTCCTCAATGAGTAAGCACACAGAATGAAGAATTAATAATACGACTACTACGCTTTTACAGCAGCCTCATCTCTATGAATCGTTTGCAACTTGTCACTCACCTAGGAATTGAATAGTCCTTATTAGAATTGTACGCATTTGTTTATATTCAGCCAGAGTAAAGTATTTAATTAATTTCACAAATGGTAACAATACCTTTGAACCGTAAGGTCTTAGCCGTTTATTCAGTAAAGAGGTTGTGTGGTAAAAATGAATTAAATCATAAGAATGACCAAAATAGATTTAATTAAATTTAAAGAAATGGTTTTAATAATAATTAAGACGCAAATAATAATCGCTGATCAACAGTACAATTCACCAGGCATGAAATACATTCAATAATTATGAAAATCATAGAATCATTGCTTTAATTATATTGCATAGAACAAAGTTTTTAATAATTGTAATAATAAAAATGTATTAATAATAGAAAAGACAAAAGCGAAAAAGGAATAAAATGTTAAAACCATGTATGATAACATTTAAAATAATAAAACAGGAAATAATAGTAAAATGAAGAAAACTGATTAAATGCGATTAAATAATTGTCTAATTTAGGTGGTCAGTTCTTAAAATGCCTCAAAATCTGATTAGAGATAAGATATTTTAGGGGAGCAATGAAATTCACAGAGCTGGGCAAGTCCGTCCCTGGGCCGAACCGGCAGGGCTTTTTGGGGCGGAGGGGTGGGGGCTGACAAATTTTTAAAAATGGCTGGACTAAGCAGGGCCGGAAGTGGATTTTAGTCCGGCCCACTAATCGGCCCTCATGCGTGTGACGTGCTCGCGAGGCGGCCAAATTTTATCTCAGCCTACTCGGTGAAAGACTTCTTTTTAGGCTTGTTTCAAAACAACGTGTGTCCGCAAGTATATTCAAGCTGCGCGCAGCACTCAAGTATGACACTGGTACATCATGCACTTTTCTACTTCCAGAAATACGCTGTAGCAAAACTGCTGTATAGTGGTTTGCTGGTATGCTTTTATTTTGAAGGCCGGGAAGTGTGAAGAAGGGGAAGTATTGAAAATAAATAACTTGTTGAATGTTTGCAGACTTGTCGTCTGTTGGACCCAAATAATTATACAATACAACAAAACCAACCCCAGGGCTCGCAATGGAAGTAAGTACAGTACACGCAGCTGGGTAAGTACGTGAGTAAGTGGCGCGTTTGAAGCGTGTCCACAGCGGGTTTGAATGGTAAGTTAGCCAGCTAATTGTCTTTAAATAAACCTCTTCCGTTAGCATCTCTCCCGCGGGAGCATCATGCATGTTTTTTTATTTTTATTTTTAGGGTATTGGAACGGGGCAGGGGCCGACAATGTTTATGAATATTGCCGGGGGGTCGCAGCCGGAAGGGTACCCAGGACAAGGGTGGAGGGTCTCGGCCGGACGGACAAAAAGGGTCACGTGCCCATCTCTGGAAATTCAGACGCTCGACTGGCTTCTATGCGCGATAAGTCATTTAATTTAATTTCCTTATCGAAGTGATAATTTGTATGTATGTTGAGGAAAAATCAATTTTTCAGGGATGAAAAATCCTAAGTAAAAAAATGCAAAATTGTTCCTCCGTTGATGCATCTCCTTGGAATCGGCAAAAGAAAAAAGCGTGGAGCCCCTGTGGCTCTGCCTTTTATAGCCTCTGTTTTTCTAGAGGCTTCTATACTGCCTGCGCATGTACCAAAGTTGTTGTTCTACTGTGGACACTAACGCACGTCTTAGTATTTTTCCACTGTGGGAGAGCTCCTCTCTCTCAGTTTGGGCATTGGCTGAACTTGTCGTTAACAAGTTAACTGCGCATGTCAGTAACGTTCACTTGAGGCCAGTGGCCAGTAAATTTCCATTGTCCCCCCCTCAGTTTGGGCATGGGCGTTGGCTGATCATTCTTGTAAACAAGTCCCTTTAGCTCACCAGTTATAGTCTTCAACAAATGCACAATCATTTAGGCAAACAATATAATTGTTTGTTTGTAACAAACTCAATATTAGAACAATCATGCTGTTGTGCTCGTAGGAAACATTATCATGATTGTCCGAAAGGCACATGATATCAAGTAAAAATGAACATAATATTAAAACAATCTCAATGCTTAATATTATATATCTAAGCAGCATAATACAGTGAATAACAGGTAGATACATTTTATTGCTACATTCTCTCTCTCATGCAGACAATAGGTCTATTTTTGTTCATTTCTTCACATTGTGTGTGGCATTTCTTGAGAGCAGTAAATGCACACGGTTCACTTAATACACAAAGCAGTTTCAAAGCATTGTCTACTGTAACAGATTATTCTTTCATTTACTCCACACTGTTGTTTCATTGCAAGACTCAAAGGAAATAAAAGCAATAATCATTTTAAAATGAAAAGCACCGGTTACATCGTTATTAACACACAGTTGTTTATCTTCACTTCGTAATAGTGTATGACCAAATTCCATCTTTGGGTTTTACTCTGAGCATTATATGCTTCATTATCATCGAGCATAACATGCTTTTTTGACATCATTGTGACCTTTGCAAAGGCATTTGAAGGGGCGTGAGCCATCTGCAGAAGGCATCTGCAAAGTCAGTGTAAGGGCTTTGTGTACGCATTTGCAGAGGCGTAAAGCACCTGCAAAGGCATTATAAGGACATTGTGGAAGCATTGACTTTGCTATGTGTTTGTTACTTGCCGTAGGGAATTGTTTGAGCTGGTGAGTTCATAGTAATCAAATTAGTTATGTTGACATCTAGTGTCCAATGTTTGAAATTGCACTTTAAGGCATTTTGTTGTCTATGGTTCTAGGGCATAAGCCATATGTCTTACATTATTTGTACCACCACTTCACTTGATATGGCACACCACATGACATCCCCTCCTTGGCTTCAAGAACTAGGAACGAACAATCCACCCACCATCGAGAAGCACGTGTTCAACAACTCCCGGTGAGGCGAGTGAGGGAATCCCCGATACGGCCTCCAACAGCAGATCCAACACCTCAGAAGTCTCTGTTTCAGGCGCAGCGGGTTGAGGGGACAGGGAGGTCGAAGACAAACAGGAGTCAGGCACCACGGGCGAAAAGTCCAAGGAGTTGGGGAAAGGGGTCACGGAGCCAAAGTCGGAGATCGGAGACCAACAGCCCTCCAGTTCCAAAGAGGCAATGTCCACACCACCTTTGTCTCCCTCATGTCTATTCACATCCGTAGCCACTCTCACCACCTCCACAACGACCTCAGGAGATGGCAGCCTCATTGACGGGGAAACAACGCTGACAATAGGAGTCCGTCAAGTGGCACTGGGAGCGGAGGTCCCTGGCTCAGAAGCCCAATCCAAATAGCCTTCAGCAGTCGCAACAGTGTGTGCAATCTGTTCCAAAGGTGATGGCCCCATTTTAGGGCTTACAGAGATGCAAGAGCCACAGGAGGAACCGTCAAGTAGGCGCCAGGTCATGCGAAGCAATGGATGTACCTGGCCTAAAAGTTGGCCAACTACATTATGTATTTTAAAGGGTACCTGAGGTTTATATTCAGTTGCTTGTACCAAGGAACTACTACTCGCCAGGTCAGTAAAGCCCTGCCACAGCCATTCTTGCTTAAATAAAGGAAATTCAGTGTGTTTTACATAAAGTCCCTCGGGAAAAAGCCACATTTCGTTCATCCAGCTAAGTGGTGAAGGGACGCATCAGAGCCCCATAAACCTAGGGTGCATGCATGCTACCGTGTGTTTTGAGCTATAGTATGTTTTACCATGCCTGCGCTCAATAATACGGTGCGCCTTATGTGTATGTGTTAACTACAGAAATAGTACCCGTAACTGAGACTGTGCCTTTTAATACGGTGCGCCTTTTGGTCGTGAAAATACGGTACATAAATACTGTACATACAAATACATCATATGGTAACATAGACTGCTTTGATTAGAAAGACTTTCCTTGCTTTCCTTAAAATGCAGCGTTGTGTTTGTCATATTTGATGTCCAAGCAAGACAAGGTTAGCCAATCAATTGGTGTTCAGTAGCATGCTTTCGGTAACAGCTGCATTGTTGTATTGTCTTGAACTTCTCAAAAATAAAGCTCTTGTGAAAAATAATACGAAATAATAATACAAAAAAAGGTATTAAAATAAATATACTGGTTAAAAAACAGCCCTTTGAGTAATCCATGGTAAAGTTCACAAATAGTAAAAAGTTCATGAAATTGAAGAACAGAGAAGTTCATGTGATTTGTCCAAAAATAATTAATTTTGTTGTTAAGAATCGGAATCGAGAATCGTTAGGAACCGGAATCGAATCATAGAACCGGAATCTTAACCGGAATCGTCCAAATTCAAACGATGCCCAACCCTATATATTAATGAACAATGGAAGCCAGCGGCAACATGCTCGTCAGTGAGATTGAGTCAGAAGGAGGAGCTCGGAGTTCAAGACACAATAAAGGGATCATGCCTGACAAATTCAATGAGACCAAGTCAGAAGTAGGTGCAATATCCCTTTCAAGCCGCAAGGGGGAGCTCACGCCTAACAAAGTAAAAGAAAAAATAGAAGACCGTACTGATGCACAGACAGAAAAGCTGAGACCGTTAACAAGGAAATCTTATAAAATAAGACTGGCAATACACAATGAAGAGGAAAACGTGCCTGATATAAAGGTCGTACAAAAGAAACTAAAAGAATACGAAAAACTGTTTGCCGAATTCAATCAAATTATCTATGAATTCCATTCATGTTTCAAATCTTGCGAATAAAAGAAGACCAAGAAAGCTGGATTAAAAATAAGGAAACGGCATGTCGCGAATTTACAAGTATAATGGAATCATGGATTCAGACTGCAAAATTCTATGATGAAGTGACTGCTGAAGATAGTGTGTCAAACACTGGCCTATCAAAGGCGATATCGAGAATATCAAAGGCTTCTGCCACTGCATCCTAAGCACGAATGAAAGAACAAGCCAAACGAGCCGCATTGATAGCACAAGCAGAAGCTCTTAAAGAAAGACAAGCATTAGAAATAGAAGAAGCAAATCTGACAGCTGAACGAGAACAAGAAAAGGCACGCCTGAAAGCTAAATGGGAACAATTGAATATGAAAGCAGCTTTAGCTGCTTCCAATGCAAAACTCAAGGTGTATCAAGAGTATGAAGAGCATAATAAAAAGTCTGTCGTAAGCATGCTTATCCATGCAAAAGATGAAGCATTAAGTGAACATGCATACAATCCATATATTGAGCGAGAAAGAAAAATGTCCACGTGTCACTGTGAAAATAGCTTGGCCATGCCATCTGGTGCTATCCCCAAGCAAAGAGATACAATTCAGATACCAAGACCCAAAATAGAACCAATTAATGAACAATAAATACAATATCATAGTCCACAATGTAATAGTAGTGGAGCAGATGCGTGTCATCTCATTCAATAACAGACAGACATGACTAAAATACTCGTTAAGAACCAGGAACTGTCTCGCTTGCCACAAAGGGAAGTGCCAGTGTTCAGTGGAGAACCATTAGAGTTCAGATCCTGTGAAAGCTTTTAATTATGCTATTGATGCTCAAACAGACAGCAACACAGACAAACTGTACTTATAGCAGTATACCAGAGGTGAACCTCGGGACCTTGTGAAGAGCTGCCAACATATGACCGATGCGAGCCGTTATGAAGAGGCGGTGAGGCTGCTCCACGACAATTATGGAAACCCGATAAAAATCGCCACAGCTTTAATAAACAAGGCTTCTAATTGGCCAATAATAAAAGCAGAGGATGGGAAGGCCTTGACCGTGTTCTCAAGATATTTGGTGAGCTGTCGCAACGCCATGAAAGATGCAGATTATATGGAGCAAATGGACAATCCAATGACAATGAGAGCACTTACTGCTATTAAGAGAGCGGGGAAGAATCCACGCATATGATTTAGAAGAACGCTGTGGTACACGACCCAAATTTACAGATCTAGTATGCTTCATCAAGCGGCAAGCTAAGATCATGTCTAATCTACAAAATTGTTGAGGGGTACGCATTCTTTGATTTAGGCAGCAGTGCAACGCTTTGTACAGAGGCACTGGCAGAGCGGCTAAATGTCAGAGGAAGAAGGACTGAACTACTTTTAAGCACCATTAACTCAAAGAAGCGAGTGAAAAGATATATTCTAACTGATTTGGAAATGAGTGGGTTGGAAGACCTGGAGGTGGGGCTCGACGGCGAGCGCCTGGTGGCCGGGCCTGCACCCATGGTGCCCGGCCGGGCTCAGCCCGAAAAGGATACGTGGGTCCCCCTTCCCATGGGCTCACCACTGGTGGGAGGGGCCAAAGGGGTCGGGTGCCGTGTGAGCTGGGCGGCGGCGGAAGACGGGGACCTTGGCGGTCCGATCCCCGGCAGCAAAAACTAGCTCTTGGGACATGGAATGTCACCTCTCTGGCAGGGAAGGAGCCTGAGCTGGTGTGTGAGGCTGAGAGGTTCCGATTAGATATAGTCGGGCTCACCTCCACGCACAGCTTGGGTTCTGGTCCCAGTCCTCTCGAGAGGGGTTGGACACTCTTCCACTCTGGAGTTGCCCAGGGTGAGAGGCGCCGAGCAGGTGTGGGCATACTTATTGCCCCCCGGCTTGGCGCCTGTACATTGGGGTTTACCCCGGTGGACGAGAGGGTAGCCTCCCTCCGCCTGAGGGTGGGGGGACGGGTCCTGACTGTTGTTTGTGCTTATGCACCAAACGGCAGCGCAGAGTACCCACCCTTTTTGGAGTCCTTGGAGGGTGTGCTGGAGGGCGCTCCACCTGGGGACTCCATCGTTCTGCTGGGGGACTTCAATGCTCACGTGGGCAATGACAGTGAGACCTGGAGAGGTGTGATTGGGAGGAACGGCCCCCCCGATCTGAACCCGAGCGGTGTTCGGTTACTGGACTTCTGTGCTCATCACGGATTGTCCATAACGAACACCATCTTCAAGCATAAGGGTGTCCATATGTGCACTTGGCACCAGGATACCCTAGGCCGCAGTTCGATGATCGACTTTGTAGTCGTATCATCGGACTTGCGGCCGCATGTTTTGGACACTCGGGTGAAGAGAGGGGCGGAGCTGTCAACTGATCACCATCTGGTGGTGAGTTGGCTCCGATGGTGGGGGAAGATGCCGGTCCGACCTGGCAGACCCAAACGTATTGTGAGGGTTTGCTGGGAACGTCTGGCAGAATCCCCTGTCAGAAGGAGTTTCAACTCCCACCTCCGGCAGAACTTTTCCCACGTCCCGGGGGAGGCGGGGGACATCGAGTCCGAGTGGACCATGTTTCGTGCCTCCATTGTTGAGGCGGCCGATCGGAGCTGCGGCCGCAAGGTGGTCGTGCCTGTCGTGGCGGCAATCCCCGAACCCGCTGGTGGACACCAGCGGTAAGGGATGCTGTCCAGCTGAAGAAGGAGTCCTATCGGGCCTTTTTGGCCTGCGGGACCCCGGAGGCAGCTGACGGGTACCGGCTGGCCAAGCGGAATGCGGCTCTGGCGGTTGCTGAGGCAAAAACCCGGGTGTGGGAGGAGTTCGGGGAGGCCATGGAAAATGACTTCCGGACGGCTTCGAGGAAATTCTGGTCCACCATCCGGCGTCTCAGGAGGGGGAAGCAGTGCACCATTAACACTGTTTATAGTGGAGATGGGGTGCTGCTGACCTCAACTCGGGACGTTGTGGGTCGGTGGGGAGAGTACTTCGAAGACCTCCTCAATTCCACCGACACGCCTTCCACTGAGGAAGCAGAGCCTGGAGACTCTGAGGTGGGCTCTCCTATCTCTGGGGTTGAAGTCACCGAGGTAGTCAAAAAGCTCCTCGGTGGCAAAGCCCCGGGGGTGGATGAGATCCGCCCGGAGTTCATAAAGGCTCTGGATGTTGAGGGGCTGTCATGGTTGACACGTCTCTTCAACATCGCGTGGACATCGGGGACAGTGCCTCTGGATTGGCAGACCGGGGTGGTGGTCCCCCTTTTTAAGAAGGGGGACCGGAGGGTGTGCTCCAATTACAGAGGGATCACACTCCTCAGCCTCCCCGGCAAGGTCTATTCAGGGGTGCTGGAGAGGAGGGTCCGTCGGAAGGTCGAATCCCGGATTCAGGAGGAGCAATGTGGTTTTCGTCCTGGCCGTGGAACAGTGGACCAGCTCTACACCCTCAGCAGGGTCCTCGAGGGTGCATGGGAGTTTGCCCAACCGGTCTACATGTGTTTTGTGGACTTGGAGAAGGCGTTCGACCGTGTCCCTCGGGGAGTTCTGTGGGGGGTGCTTCGGGAGTACGGGGTACCGAGCCCCCTGATAAGGGCTGTCCGGTCCCTGTACCACCGATGCCAGAGTTTGGTCCGAATTGCCGGCAGTATGTCGGATTCGTTTCCTGTGGGGGTTGGACTCCGCCAAGGCTGCCCTTTGTCACCGATTCTGTTCATAACCTTTATGGACAGAATTTCTAGGCGCAGCCGAGGTGTCGAGGGGGTCCGGTTTGGTGGCCTCAGTATTGCATCTCTGCTTTTTGCAGATGATGTAGTACTGTTGGCTTCTTCAAGCCGCGATCTCCAACTCTCGCTGGAGCGGTTCGCAGCCGAGTGTGACACGGTCGGAATGAAGATCAGCACCTCCAAATCTGAGACCATGGTCCTCAGTCGGAAAAGGGTGGCGTGCCCTCTCCAGGTCGGGGATGAGATTCTGCCCCAAGTGGAGGAGTTCAAGTATCTTGGGGTCTTGTTCACGAGTGAGGGTAAGATGGAACGGGAGATCGACAGGCGGATCGGTGCAGCGTCTGCTGTGATGCGGACCCTGTATCGGTCTGTCGTGGTGAAGAAGGAGCTTAGCCGAAAGGCGAAGCTCTCAATTTACCGGTCGATCTACGTTCCTACTCTCACCTATGGTCATGAGCTGTGGGTCATGACCGAAAGAACAAGATCTCGGATACAAGCGGCCGAAATGGGTTTCCTTCGCAGGGTGTCTGGGCTCTCCCTTAGAGATAGGGTGAGAAGTTCGGCCATCCGGGAGGGACTCAGAGTCGAGCCGCTGCTCCTCCGCGTCGAGAGGAGCCAGTTGAGGTGGCTCGGGCATCTGATTAGGATGCCTCCTGGACGCCTCCCTGGTGAGGTGTTCCGGGCATGTCCCACCGGCAGGAGACCCCGAGGACGACCCAGAACACGCTGGAGAGACTATGTCTCCCGGCTTGCCTGGGAACGCCTTGGGATCCTTCCGGAAGAGCTGGAGGATGTTGCTGGGGAGAGGGAAGTCTGGGCTTCCCTGCTGAAGCTGCTGCCTCCGCGACCCGACTTCGGATAAGCGGGAGATAATGGATGGATGGATGGATGGATGGGTTGGAAGAGAATAACTTCATAGAACTGTCCAAAGTGTTCACACAGAGGAGCATCCCAGCAAAGAATGTCCCACAACAAAAGCACATTGACAAATGGCCATAACTAAGCGAAATCAAAATGCCCCATATTAACGCCGAAGTAGAACTCCTTATTTGAATAAGAGAACACAAGCTACAGGAGCCATGGAAAGTAATCCATAGCCAAGCCAATGGACTATACGCTATAAAAACTTCAATTGGTTGGATTCTAAACGATCCACTGGAGAAGCTTACCAACACTACAGCAGACGGAAATGAATATTCAATTAACAGAATTGCTGTGGACCAGAAAAATATACGACTGCTTATTCAGCAATATAACCATGACTTTCCTGAGCGGAAAAGCGACGACAAATTAGAGATGTCACAAGAGGATTGTCGTTTTATGGAATTTGTGTCAAACTCTGCTTGTCACATGGATGGACATTACTACATACACCTACCGATGAAGAAAGCAAACGTCCAAATGCCAAATAATCGGAGTGTTGTCTTGCAACGAGCATGGTATCTTAAAACTAAATTAAAGAAAGGTCCTCTACTTCACGCTGAGTACACCAGCTTCATGAGAGAAATGGTGAACGCCGGTTATGCAGTAAAAGTACTACAAAGACAGCTGTGCCGTCAAGACAGCCGAGTATGATACCTTCCTCACCATGGAGTACTCCACCCACAGAAGAAAAAGCTCCGAGTTGTTTTTGACGGCGCAGCCAGCTATCAAGGAGTCTCATTGAACAGTGAGTTTACAAGGCCCAGACCGAACACGCTTGTCGGAGTATTGACTCGCCTCAGACACGAACCAATTGCCATGATGGCGGACATCGAAAAGATATAGTACCAAGTGCATGTTCCTGAAGAAGACACCGATTTCATGCGCTTCCTGTGGTGGGCTGAAGGAGACCTCACTCAGGATGTTGCAGAGTACAAAATGACTGTACACAGCACATGAAAACCGGAGATAAGCTCAGCCTGAGGTTGTAGATACAGTCCTCAAAAAGTTTACATAGACGACTGTTTAAAGTCAGTTGCCACCGAAGCTCAAGCCATCGAACTGAGAGAAGCGTTGTGTGCCGACAGAGGTTTTCGCTTGACAAAATGGGTGAGTAACAGTTGTAAACTGCTTGCATCTGTTCCAGACAGCGAGAGAGCTAGTGGATTGAAAGACCTGGATCTGAAACACGATGCCCTAGGAGTGGTGTGGTCCATCGAATCAGATTCATTCAAATTCAGAATTAACGTAAAAGACAAACCCCTCACGAGACGAGAAATCCTCTCAGTCACAAGCTCGATCTCCGATCCACTTGGTTTCATTGCTCCAATTGTCCTCCCAGCCAAGATGATCATGCAACAACTGTGCAAGGAAGGGCTTTTGTGGGACGATGAATTTCCAGAACAGCTATCACAAAAGTGGAATATGTGGCTACAAGAGCTTCACCAACTCTCAAATATGAAATTAGCCAGATATGTACAACCAATGGACCAATGGAAGCTCAACTTCATCGCTTCTCTGATGCGTCCGAAAATGGTTACGGAACAGCCTCGTACCTCAGATTAACTAATGAACATGGACGGGTCCACTGCACATTCATGATGGGAAGATCACGTGTGGCCCCAACAAAGCAAACAACAATTCCACGTATGGAATTGACAGCAGCTGTTGTGTCTGTCAACACAGACAAGATGTTAAGACAAGAGATTCAAATGAATTTGTATGATTCAACATTATGGACTGACAGCATGACGGTGTTGAAATATAGAGAGAATGAAGCCCTTCGTCTCAAGACTTTCGTAGCCAGCCGCGTTGCTAATATCAGAGAATCTACACAGCCGCACCAATGGAGGTATGTCAATACCACAGTAAACCCATCTGAGTGCGCGTCCAGAGGCCTAACTCCCATCAAGTTTCTGAACAACCCGAGCTGGTTTAATGGTCCAACCTTTCTACGAGAACCAGAAAGTTAATGGTAAAACAGAATTTCTGCCATTACACTGGCAGAAATTCAGCATTACTGACACCATTACATTTTTTTCTTCTTCTTTTATTCTTTGGTCTTTTGACGTCCTCTGGAGGTCGATCATCAGGATCAGTGGGGACCGCATTTGATATTATTGAGGCCCACTCCATTTCCACGTCGGCCCCGGGTATGGGTGGCACATACACCCAATCTTCTTCCTCCGAGTCGCTTCCATCTTCTCTATCATCCCCGGAAACTGGCAGGGGTGCCGTGGGTCCGGCCAAATCCCCCGTGTGGCCAGGTGATTGTCTCTGATCCTTGCTTGACCCATGCAAGGGTGTCACTAAGGGTAGTGCTTGGTAAGAGTCAGAAGTCTTGCTCTTTGAATACAGTACAATACAATACAATACAATTTCATTCATATAGCGCATTTCATAACAGCTAGAGCTGTAACAAAGCTCTTTTCCAAAAAACAAAATAGCTATGATACAATAAAATTGAATCAATAAATGAACATAAAACACTATACACAATAGACACCAGAAAAGAGCTGAAAATTTCTGGTCGGATCAAAAGCCAGAGAATTGAAATGTCTTCAACCGGGTTTTAAAAGTGGACAGAGACGGAACTTGCCTAACATCCAATGGGAGGTCATTCTAAGCGGAAGGACCAGCAGCCGAAAAGGCGCAATCCCCTCTGAGGCTCCGCTTAGTCCTCGGCACCTCGAGCGGCATCTGATCCACAAACGTGAGGCTGCGGGAAGGTGCGTAGGAGTGGAGGAGCTTGGAGAGGTACGCCGGGGCCAGGCCATTTAATGACTTATAGACAAATAGGAAAATCTAAAATTGAATCCTAAAATGCTCTGGGAGCCAGTGAAGGGAGGCCATAATTGATGTTATGTGCTCCATCTTCCGAGCTCCAGTTAGTAGGCGGGCAGCAGCATTTTGGACCAACTGGAGGCGTTTGAGAGAGGACTGGCTGACTCCAAAATAAAGTGAATTACAGTAATCTAGCCGAGATGTAACAAAGGCATGGATGACTGTTTCCAAGTGCTGATGGGAAAGGAGGGGTTTTACCTTAGCCAGCTGTCTAAGGTGAAAGAAGCTGGACTTTACAACAGCGCTGGTTTTCTGGTCCAATTTAATATCACTGTCCATTTTAAAAGTTTAAGACTGTCCAGGGGGCCCAGGTCAACAAGGTGGGATGTAGACGAGCCACTGGAACCGAACACCATAACTTTGCTTTTCTTTTCATTGAATTTTAAGAAATTCAGTGACATCCAGTCTTTTATGTCCTCTAGGCAAGACAAAAGAGGTCTTATTGGGAACGTGTCTTTTTTGCTCAGCGGGATATAGATTTGACAGTCGTCCGCATAGCAGTGGAAGGAAATACCATGTTTACAAAGGATGGAACCCAGGGGCAGCAAATACAAAGAGAACAGCAATGGCCCCAAAATAGAACCCTGTGTGGAACACCAGCACACGTGAATATCAAAGTCCCCCATGAACAAGATGCGATCATATAGCAGCAAGATCTCGGCAAGAAGATTTGAAAAGTCATTCAAAAACTCCTTGTTGTATTTTGGAGGATGATAGGTGACAGATGACATGCACAGGGACAGCACTGGCAACTTCAAAGAAAGTGCCCTCAAAGCTGCTGAACGATGTGGCGAATATACACTGTTTACATTTAAATTTGTTTTTAAAACAGTCGCCGTTCCTCCACCACGGCCTGAAGTTCTTGGAGCATCCGAGCAAGAACACGCAGGCGGTAATATTTCAAACATCGCACTGCACTCACCGGCGCCGGTCCAAGTCTCCGTCAGGAAGAGGAAATCCAAGTCACTGAAAAGGAATAAGTCCCTCAGGATAAACAATTTGTTCGTCAACGTGTTCAACAACGCTATCCTTGTGGGAGAGCAGCAGCGTGTCACCTTCGATTGGCGGGCCCTGGAAAGCTCCTTGAGAAGTTGGCGGTTCACACCATGTCCGATGACGCATGGTAGGTGGCGGCACAGCCGAAACTCCTCGGCGCAGCCGACGATGCTGTGGCTCTCAGCGGGGTCCCAAGCAAGCCACAGGGGAGTACATCCGTGCGTCCGGGAGCGAGCAGGAGACGACGCGTGCACCAGCTCCCTTTTCAGCCTCGCTAGCTGGCCACCACATTTGCCTCGGCGCCGCTTCCGCCACGATGGGAGCGCTGGGAGAAGTTTTCAACGAATTGTGAAAATTTACAATTTCTTATCTGGTCTCTCTGGCCATAATGCATTCTTTTTTACACGGAAATTGGGCAAAACACGGACCCAAATGTCTTGTACAAATTCCAAGAGTATGTCCTTTTATGAAGTAGTCCCAAAACCAATATCACAATCTGGCTAGAGCTGTGCATGAGACTGATTGGAATGAGATTCTTTCATGTGACGATATTTCAACAACCAATATTAATTTCTACTCGAAAATAAAAAATGTGATGGCTCTATTTATGAAGACAAACAAAAAAAGACAGTAAAGGTGATTTGCCATGGCTCAATAATCAATGCAGAACTTGAATGAAAACTAGGGACCAATTATTGAAAAAAATCCCTTAAAACTGGTCTTGTCTCTGATAGACAACTCGTGGCCTTGACGGTGCCGCAAAGTCTGATTATACATGACAATAAATGCAGTTTTTAACTTGACTCAGATCATCCAATCGTCTCGAAATTTTTCAGATTTGATGATAGCCAAGGGCTGAAGACATCTACGAACGTATTATTCATCGTAGTGGTAGCGCCACCTAGTGGCTGAAGGAAGGAAGTAAGTTTTATTCTTTGATCTTTTTCTCCTAGCAGGTTAACCGGGTCCACCTCATCTTTGTTCGAAAAAGTGTTTAGGCCTTCCTAATATTACCATACAAAATTTGTGATTTGCGTGAAAAGCCGTTGCCATGGCAACACACAGTTCGTCCAAAAAACAACGCTGATTTTGAGTGTTTGAACATGCACAAAATCTCACGAAACTTTGCACATGCATCAGATCAGGCCTGGCGAAATCATCAATAGTTTTATATTTTTTTGTGCAATTTGTAAAAATGCCTTGCTAGCGCCCACTAGAATTTTTTTAAAAATCAGCCCCGATTGTACTTTTCACCTAGATCAATGAAAATTTGGTGGTATATGTAACAGTTCAAGGCCTACAAAAAAGTCTCTTGGAGCTATATGCTAAACGAAACAGGAAGTCCGCCATTTTTAATTAAGTTCAAAGTATGAATTTGCTCTGCTTACAATAGCTGCTGGAACTTGACTCACATCATAATTTCTTCTAAAAAACTACTGACAGTTGATAAATGTCGAAGCCTGAAGACATCTCTGAACTTATTTTTCATCGTAGTGGTAGCGCCACCTACTGGCTAAGCGAAGCACGTTTTATTCTCTGATCTTTATCTCCTCGCAGGTTAACCAGGTCGACCTCAGAATTGCTCGGAAGACTCTGTAGACCTTCCTGATATTAAAATACGATATTTGTGATTTTTCGTTAAAAGCTGTCGCCATGGCAACGGGCAATTCAAAAATAAAACTACGGTCTAAACATGCATACAATCTCACAAAACCTTGCACACACATCAGGCCTGATGAAATCATTTTTTTCTTTGTTTTAGGTTGCAATTGATTAAAAAATGCCTCGCTACCACCTCCTAGACTTTAAGAGAAAAATCAGCCCCGTTGTATGTTTCACCTATATCTACAAAAATTTGGTGGATTATGTAATAGGTCAAGACCTACAAAAAAGTCACTTGGAGCCATGTGCTAACCCTAACAAGAAGACCGCCATTTTCGATTTACGTTACAATTCGGCATCACATTGACTTTAAAAGCAGCTGTAATGTGATCCACATGATAATATCCTGTCAAAATTTCACACATTTGATGAGAGTCTACACCTGAAGACATCTACGAACTAACTTATCATCGTAGTGGGAGCGCCACCTACTGGCTAAATTAAGTACATGTTTTATTCTTTCATGTTTTTCTCGTGGCAGGTTAGGCAGATCTTCCTCATAATTGCTCGGAGGGGTATTTAGGCCTTCATGATGTTAAAACACGAAGTATGATATTTTGTGCATAAAGCTGTTGCCATGGTAACGCCCAGTTTGCCACTAACACAATGCAGATTTTGAGAATGTAAACATGCATGAAAACTCATGAAACTTTGCACATATAGAAGGCCTGGTAAATTATTCAATAATTAATTATTCAATTGTGCAATCTTTGAAAGATGGCTCGCTACTGCCCCCTAGAACATTTATAAAAAGCGCCCCCAGTTGCGTGCTTTACCTACATCTATGAAAATTTGGTAGTATATGAAACAGGAGGAGACCTACAAAAAAAGCCTCTTGGAGCCATATTCTAAACCTAAGAGAAAGTCTGCCATTTTGAATTTACTTTAAAGTTTGGACTCACCTTGACTACAAAAGCTGCTGTAACTTGATCAACGTGATAATTTCGATTATTCAATTCCGATTTTCGAGCATCCCAACGTGCCGGTGCCCCAACGTTGCCAGGGCTACGAGGGCCCTTTATAGCTGCTTAAAGCTCTAGTTAGGGCCTGAGCAGCGACCGCTGCGAGGTCCCTATTGTTTTTGTAGAAATGATTATTATTACTTTTTGTTATTTTTCAGACAAAATGATCGCATTTTGACCCCCTAAACATGCACGAAAACTCACCAAACTTTGCAGTCTCATCGGGCCTGGCAAACAACTTGATATTTTAATGTCACCGTAAACGACGCAAACAAAATGGCTCTGTAGCGCCACGTAAGTGGCAAAATAAAAACCAATCCCGGCCCATTTTACCTAGGCGTACGAAAATTGGCAGGCATGTGTAGCACCCCAAGATGTACAAAAAAGTCAATTGCAGCCATACTCTAAAGTAAACAGGAAGTTGGTTATGAATTTTTGAATGTCCAATTTTGGCCCATTTTTGCATTTACACGGGGCATACCTTTTCACCCATGTCAAATAGGATTCATCCAATTGACTTCAAACTTCAGATATGCCTTCTTAAGACGTGGGGCAACAACTGGGAACAAAAATCTTGAGAAACTGTATGACGGGGGCGGGGCATCAAATTTTGCGTAAAGTTTTTCCTTTGTCATACAGGAGAAAAAGCTCAAAAACTCCCCTGCACATGCTCCAAAAAATTAAAAACTTCACTTTTACATAAATAGTTGTGATCTAAAGACATCTATATAATGATAATATTCTAATATTCTGTTATAGATGTAGCGATGACCAAAATTATAATTCTTTACATTTGTATTTACTGCACGGAGCCCGTTGAACGAATTCAACTGAAAATTTGCCAGAAAAGCTTCAAGCCGTTGGTGTTGCTCTATGGCGAATATTGTGACTTTTTGGGAAAGGGCGTTGATGACGGTGCTGCGAAATCTGATTATTGACCGTTACAATAAATGCACTTTTATCTTGACTCAGATCATCCAATCTTCTGTAAATGTTTCATATTTGATGCTAGCCAAGGGCTGAAGACATCTACGTACTTATTTTTCATCGTACTCGTAGCGCCATCTAGTGGCTGAAGGAAATACAAGTTTTTTCTTCGATATTTTTATCCTAGCAGGTTAACCAGGTCCGCCTCATCTTTGTTTCATGTTTAGGCTAATTTGTGATTTTTCATGAAAGGTTGTTGCCATGGCAACATGCAGTTTGCCAATAAAACAACGCTGATTTTGAGGGTCTGAACATGCACGGAATCTCACGAAACTTTGCACACACGTCAGGCTGGCTAAATCATCAATAATTTTTTTTTATTGTGCAATTTGTAAAAAAATACTTGATCAAAATTGCTTTTAATCTGATGTACTACATTTTCAAAATATTCCAATGCGCAAGCATCCTAACGTTCCCCAACGTTGCGTGTGCGTGTGTGACTGTGTGTTAACATTTAATTTGTTCATTTTACTGCCTTCATTTTGCTTAGATTTACTACTTTAACCTGCCTTTGTTTGTTAAATAGTTTTTATCCCATGTAAAAAAATAGAACATGCTTGAATCCCCCCAAACCTTTCTGGAATCCGTATCTTTTACTGTTAAGTCATGAGTGAATTTTGTTCATGGTGTGTGCACTCTGATAGATCCAGTTAAAAACCATAGTAACACACAGGTGCCTCAAATTAACAGCTGCCTTCAGTGGTGGTGATAGCCTTTGATCCTCAGGATGACAAGGATGCCCATGGGTGGTGTCAGATTCACACCAAGTGAGACATTAGTAAACAACGCACACAATGAGGAGAGAAGACACAATATTGTCTTTTTTACATGTAAGGAGAGCGCAGGGAAGTGTAATATTACAGTTCCTAAAACTCTCTGCCCGGCTCCTGTGCCTCCTCTCTTTTTATTTTCTTCGAAGTCCCTGATCACAAAGGTGTTCCAGCTCTAAGAGAAAGGGGAGCGAAAGCAGCTGGAACACTCTGAACTTATTTTGTCCATGTGTGTGTGTGCGTGTGGGGGTGTGTGTGCGTGTGTGTGCGGGTGTGTGGGTGTGTGTGTGTGTGTGTGTGTGAGAGCCATTATCATACATATTATGTGGAAGCAAAGCACACCAAGCAAGTTGGGCCTAGATATGGAAAAAGCTCAAGCTAAACCCACAAGCTAATAAAGCTAACAAGCCTAATAAAAAAAAAAAAAAAACTAACACATGAATTATGATATACATTATTATTCATACAGGTGGCCAGGGCTATCTCAAAAATGTAAATTTGGGGCTTTTTACTTCTAATTTTAACATTTTTTGACCAAGTCTGTGTTCTAAACATATGTGTCTAACCAAACACATTCCAACTTTTAAACTGCTCAAATCCCAACCACAATTTTTCAACATTTTACAGTAAAATTTCACCTGTACTGTAATTTCCAAATCACTTTGTAGATTCAAAACATTCTTACATAAATTGTTCAACACATGCGACTTTCCACCTCAGAGTAAAAAAAGTTAGGTGTATTTTGCTGTCTAATCTAAGAGATCCATATCCATATCCAAACGATAAAAGAAAAAAACAACAGGAAAAATGTATTGCAAAAAATTCCATAAAGCAGAAAAAAAAAAATATTCAGAAAACTAAGACTAAAAACTAAAAAAAAAAAAAAAAAAACAACACTGAAAAATCATGTTGGTTTTTTTCCCCAAGTGAATGCAATACGCTTCTGTAAGCAGGACATTAATAAATGGTAGAAAGAAGCTCCTTATGTTTAGTTGAAATTTTCCATCATCAAAATTCTACATTCAGCCACCAAGGTAATCCAAATTGATCAAAGTAAAGTGAATTTTCAGTGGCTTGTGTGCTTTTACATAACACATACATACATTATAATACATGTGCTTTTACATAATATATAATGTAATGTTGTATATGCGTTGTTTGAATTGTTTCAGTTATCTGCTTCACCAAATCAAGAGATGTGACATTGGTGTTTTGATTTTGTTGTATTTCAGACAGGAAGCCAACCCCTATTTGGAAAAGCATGCACATCATCATTCTCAGTGTTGACACGGAAACAGTATTGCTGTCATTTTCAAAACCCCCTGTATAAAATTACACTTTCTTAAGCCACTGAGAGTTAAAAACGATCTTGTGTCAATGGCCTGCGGTAATAAAATCCCAGTTTAATTTAGAGTTACTTTTGATTGAAATAATTTCAAGAAAGCTCTGGAAAAAAAAAATTAAGGTAATGAAGTGAATCCTGGATGCTCTCAGTTACTGTAATGAAGGTTGCAAGTGGAAGACCAGTACACAGCAACTTCTGTGATCCAAAAATGTGTCAGGGGTTGTTCTTTATCAAATACTCCGCCTGAAATTATACAGAACAAAAATAGATCAGCATTCCAAGGCAAAAAATACAGGAAATCTCATTATTTCTTTTTCACTACATTACCAGGAAGTCTATTGGGTCCTCTGGCCATGCTGAACCACATGCAATCAAGCCCTGAGACAGAGTGGTTATGATGTGCTCCATCAAGTAGGTCTTCATTGGCACTGACAGACCCTCCAATTGCTGCACTTCCCATTGCCTCTTCTCCTCTAAAGTCTTAGTCTTTCACACACAAATAATATATTGTAAAAAATTCCAGACCAAACAAAAAGTCACAATCATGGATTAGCTTCTATCCAACTATCAATTCCCTGTCGTGTTGTGGGTATGCTGGAGCCTATTCTGGTTGACTCTGGTGAGAGGTGGGTACACCCTGAAATTGTTGCTGGTCACAGGCAGTGTTATTTTCGTCAATGATGACGATGATGAAATTATTTCGTTAACGCCCCTTTTTTTCATGACGATAACGAGATGATGACGAGCTAAACGTGGCTCTTTGATGCCTAAAATATACGTGACGTATGGGAAGAGACCGGACCAAATTGTTAGCACATGGTTTTGATTCCTCGTTAGCCGTGCGGAAGAAGCACAAATGTGAGCGCACAGCGCGCAACATCAGTCAGCCCCTTCGCTCGCTCAAGCCGGGAAGCGTGGGCCGCGGCGGTGGCAACTTAAAAGACGTTTGCCGGGCCCTTCCCATGGATCTCCACAGCTGCGGTGGCCACTGAAACCCCGCGGCGGCAGCAGTTGCCCTTTGTGGGGTCGGTGATCCTGCCCGGCGAGCTCATTCGGTCGACGCCTAGACAAAGAACCGATGCGATGCGAATCGATTAAATACGTTTGGCCAATAAGTTCAATACACAAATGCACATATCCAGCTAATATTTATCTTATAGCATATACAGCTGCATCATATACTTATATGCACATAAATACATACATACATACATATATACTGTAACATACATACAGTACATTATATATACATACAGCATAGGGTTCCATTGACAGCTTAGATTAGATAATTTTTTCTTGCTTGCTCTTAAAATGCACCGTTGTGTTTGTCATATATATTTTTTCTTTGTAAAGAAAGACATTAGGTTAGCCCAGGGGTTGGCAACTTTTACACCGAAAGAGCCATTTCGACCCGGTTTCCAGGGAAAAGAAAACACTGAGACGCAAACACTTTTTGACATATTGTACAATAGTGTTACTTATGAAATCCATGCAGTGAAAATGTTATTTTATTTAGTAAATGAACACATTTTGAACTCTCACAAAAAAAGCGCAGAGTTGAAGGTCTCTTTCAAATGAATTAAAAACCTGAACTTAAATTATCTATCGAGCAAAAAAATGCCTGATTTTAAAAATACAATGGAAAAGAGAGCACTATTTCACAAAACAATAAAAATAAATATTTGCAAAATAACTGCCTGAATATTTATTTTACCTGGTTAATGGGACTGCTTTCTCCTGAACCTTTACGCACATGCAGCGTCTGTCCATTTTATGTTCATGTTTCAAGGGTGATTAAATTAAAGTCAAATATAAAGTCAACACTGCTACTCAAAACAACTGCAGAGTCGCTGTCAGCACTGATCCTTGCGCCCGCGCGGAGCGCATTTGGGCTCCTGAGGGCAATGTTAGATGTATGCGACCTGGAGGTTGAGACTGCGATCGGATTACAAAAAAAAGTCTGATCGGTATCCAATATAGGACCACATATGAAAGTGTCCAACAACTTTGACTGACTAAGAAGACATGATGCAAGTTTTTGAGACAAATAACATGCACTCCAATCGGACACTTATCATTTATTTTCCCAAGCCACGCTGAGCTGCAACATATGGATAAAAGAGCCGTATGCCGCTCCAGAGCCGCTGGTTGCCGACCCTTGGGTTAGCCCATCAATTGGTGTTCAATACGATGCTTTCAGTAACAGCTGCATTATTGTATTGTCTTGAGTTTCTCAAAAATAAGTTTATTGTGAAAAATAATAAAAAAATAAATATGCTGGTTAAACACAACCCTTTGAGTAATTCATAGTAAAGTTCAAAAACAGTAAAAAGTTCTTGAAATTAAAGAACAGAGAAGTTCATGGGTTTTGTCCAAAAATAAATACCTTTATTTTTTGTTTAGAATCAGAATCAAGAATCATTAGGAACCGGAATCAAATCAAAGAACCGGAATCGGAACCATAATCTTCAGAATAACACGATGCATTGTAGACAGCGGTAATGGTAAATGTGGCCACAAACGAGGTGGAAATCAACAGAGCTGGGCAGTCCGTCCCAGGGTCGGAACGGTCCGTCCATCTGTCCCGAACGGATGGCCATTTTTGGGACGGGGGGCGACAAGTTTCAAAAAAGGGACAGATTAAACAAGGGCGGAGGTGGATTTTGGTCTGGCCCACTAATCATCCCTCATGCGTGTGACATGGTCGCGAGGTGGCCAAAGTTCATCTCAACCGATTCAGCAAAATGGGCAATGACAAAAATTTCCTCCGAACACTTCAAACGCAGCACTAGTTACCCAACTGCGCAGGAGATTTTTCAACAGCAGATACAGCACAAGTTCTACGAGTACCACAAGTGATAAGACCCAGTAGCGCGAGCAGCATCAGAGCTAGCACACCGGCGAGTGATGCCAGTATATCGCTTGACTGTTAGCTGCTGGATGAGTACGTAGATTTAGTTGTGCTAAAGCAAATACAAAAAACTATTGCCGTCTTGGTAAAGTTCAACAGCTATAAAAAACTAAAGAAAGTAAAACATACCAGGTATAACAAGCTCCTCGCTCAAGGTTCTCCAAGCCTGGTCTCTTTTTTTCTTGTCCCGGTACTGGTAGCTGGCTATGTCATATAGCTCAGGATGTCCACAAACCACATCGATAATGTTTTCCTTAATTTTGCGCCCTCCACACAAGACCCGCCAAGTATACAAGATGCTGTGTGTGAAGTAGTACTCGAAGAGGGAAAAAAGTTTTCAGTGCTTCGCACACAAGTGCACACATGTAGAAGCACCAAAACTGGTGGAGGAAAACCAGTGAGCCAATCAGCAACCTGAAGGGTTGACCAATGGAAGCGCTCCCTAGATCGGGCGTCTCCGCCCATCCATTCAGAGACTGACTTCCCTCCTGTCCGCTGCATTGACATATAAACAATGCCCGCTGTTAGATAAAGCGGTCAAAAAAAGTTACATTACAACTCTCGACTCGCTCACTTACACACATACGTGTGCTGGCAAGCGGTTCGTCAAACCATTAGTCCAGAAGTGGGTGCCCATAAGGTAAGCGGATTTGAATAGTAAATTAGCCAGCTAATGAGCTTTAAACAATCGTCTGTAGTTAGGCATCTGTCCTGCAGCGTCATGAACGGATGCTGTTTTTTTTTAACGTAAAGGACGGAACCGCTTTAAAAGGACGAGGATGGACGGGGTCGGAGGTCGCTGATTTTTATGAAGGTCGGAGGGATGAGGCTGGAAGGGCATACCCAGGTCGCGGACAGTGGACGGAACGGCAAAAAAGGGTCAAGTGCCCAGCTCTGGAAATAAAGCCACAACAATTGCCAAAGAAAACATTTTGCTCCTCGGCTTATTTTGGAGTAATGTGCATTGATTCCACTGTTACCAATTTATCTGTGTGTAATGCATAATCCTGAGTAGATCAGAAAGTCTTTGCTATTGGGTGGAAACGTTGTATTTCTGTTTTTAAATAAAATTGGGATTGACTTAAATAAAATTGACTAAAACTAAAACTAAACTATTTTTGAGTATTTGTTGACTAAAGCTAGAATTAAATATACTTGAGTTTTTGTTGACCCAAAGTAGACTAAAATTATCACGAATAGGAATGACTCAAATGTGACCAAAAATAATACGCATTTTTTCCCAAAAGACTAAGACTAAATCTAAAATGCCAAAAACAACACTGGTCACAGGGCAATAATAGACAAAAAAAACAAATAAAATCACATACAGACCTATGGACAATTTAGAGCACGGATGTTCAAAATTTTCCTTCGAGGGCCCGATAAAGAAAAATGGAAGGGAGGAAGGGCCAGTTTGAATTATTTTTTTAAAAACGTATTAAATACTGTAAAATCAATGTTTCAATCAATCAAGAAAGTACACATTGTTTATATAATGTTATTTTGAAAAAAAATTCTGTCACAATAGTTTCAGTTTTCCCTGCATCGGTAGAATAGAATAAATCCGGTAGAATAGAATAAATCCGCACCTCCAATAAGCAGCAGCTGAATCCCATCTCCAGTTTAAGTACCAAACCAAGAGCAATCTGGAGTAAACTGACCATAGTTGAGGATCATTAAGGTGATATGTTCACAAATTGTACCTTGACACAAAGATGAAAGTGGAGAAAAACTCTGATCTTTATTCTACAGACATTGTATAACTATTTTAGCTGTAAATGGATTTGTGTCAAGCAAAGCTGTCACGTGAGAAGCGGAATTTGGACCCAGGAGCAGACATGGCACGAAACTTGAAAAGTAAAAGTCTTTACCAAAAAAAACTGAGCTGGGCATTGCCTAACCGCCACCGCGTTCCGTCATGCGTATTTAATGGTCCCACATGGTCCCAGTCCATCCCTCATCTGCGACAGCCAATCTACCCTGAGAACGTAATCGTCACGTCACATGCAGGCGTCACACGAGCAGACACATCGCCAAACACAGAAAAAATATCAATATCAACAAAAACAACTGACACACACACACGCACAGTGTGGTGATCAGTGAAATAAAAACAATATGGGGCAGATGTCATTGCTTCTGTGGGACCACAATGTCAAACAAATTAAACACTTGTAAAAAATGTTCCTTACTCGGCTGCGTGTTAGGAGTGTGGCACCTGCGTGTGACGTGGTACAGGTTAAGTCCGTTCTTGGCTGTTTGGCTGACTCGGATCGACTGGGACCACGTTTGTCATTTCAATATGTAGATGGGAACTCGGTGGCGGTTAGGCGATAACCACTGTGCAAAAAAAATAGTAATTACAGAGAGCAGGGCCAGATGCAAAAGACATGGAAGGAGGCTCACATTCTGACTCGAACAAAGCTTGACGTACTGACGTCTCACTGAGTAATTCTGTAAAACATCAGGCCTATATGGCAGAATAAGGGTGACGAAATAAAAGAACCACAGCAACTGCACAGCAAGGAACAACCACTGGAATTACCTTCCATTAACTGTTCGGCAAGCCCCCTCTCTGTCCATTTTTAAAACCCGTTTGAAGACACATTTCTATTCGTTGGGTTTTGATCCGACATGAGACTGACAGTTTGCTGCTGTTTTCCAGTGTTTACTGTATATAGTAATTTATTTTTTCATTTATTAATGCTTTCATGTGTTACATTATTGGTATTTTGTTCTTGTAAAGTGCTTTGTTACAGCTGTAGCTATCATGAAATGCGCTATATAAATAAAGTTGTATTGTATTTTAATGAATATCTACCCGTGAATTATTTAGAATGTATGTTATTTTTTCAATTTAACTTTTTTAGGGGTGACACATTGTTAATCAGATTTTAAATCTACATTTGTTGTTTATGGTGCCAATCTGTTACCCAAATCTAGTTATTGTGTGTAAATGGGTGAATGAAATGCATTAACTTTGTGAACTTTGTGGGTTGTCACTTTTTCAAGTTGACGTGCATTAGCTCAGAGGGGTGGTGCAACATGAAATATGGCAGATGCGCTCACGAACAGAAAAGTACTCTGCATGGACTCTATTTAAAGACTCTATGGTCTCACTGTACGTATCGTTGTCTAAGCTTAAATAATGACCACTGTTTTAAACGGTATAGTTTCAAGTGTTCCTGGTGCCTAATGTATGGCTTTATTGGCTTCTGACTGAAATGCAGAACCAACATGAAGTATTTGACCAACGATCGGTGAACTAAACTGTCGCGCTCACTAGCTATCTTAGGATCACAGAGCTATCTTATATACGTTAGACAGATGAAACAAAACTTGTAGATGTTGTCTCTCATCTTCAAGCACAAAACATGGATGTTGCTTATTGTCTTTTTCCCATTTTCATCAAAACGATTGTAATGGTTTAAATGTTGCTCTGTTATATTTGTATTGAGTTATGATGAGTTTTAGCACCCTCCAGTGGTGAAATGTGTGATGTGCATTACATTGATTTGAGTTGACGTCGTCATGTCATATTCAATGATATGCCCGACACTTACCCGATGGTGTCTTGACCCACGTAAGGCTGTAGTGACCATTTGTTATAAAATGCCTAAATTTCACAAGCAGTAGAGTGTTAACAAGTAAATTCAAATGTTTTTACAAGCCCGATGTTGCTACATACGTGTCATTTACGTCGTTAGCATTTGTTAGCATGCTATGCTAGCGGACTTTAGTTTGCTAACTAGGCTAACTATGTTAGCGTATCTGCCATGTTCACACCAAGTGAGACATTAGTAAACAATGCACACAATGAGGAGAGAAGACACAATATTGTCTTTTTACTTGCAAGGAGAGCGCAGGAAAGTGCACGATTACAGTTCCTAAAACCCTCTTCCCGGCTCCCGCGCCTCCACTCTTTTTATTTTCTTCGGAATCCCTGATTACAAAGGTGTTCCAGCGCTAAGGGAAAGGGGAGTAAAAGTAGCTGGAACACTATGAACTTGTTTTGTCTATATGTGTGTGTGTGGGGTGTGTGTGTGTGTGTGGGGGTGTGTGCGCGTGTGTGTGTGTGCCTCTCTCTTTTCACTGTTCTGTATGCTCATGAATCATACAAAAACATAACTTTTTCTTGCTACTTTAAAAATAATTCCAGGTTTCGTCCTTGGACTTAGATAAACCTCTACTGCTTGCATGTCTTGTTCTAATTGGTTTTTATCATTTTATTTTTATTATTATTTGTCTGTCACTAACACAGTCAATGTTTACAATTTGTCTGTTTTCAAACTTACCTAGTCTTGTTGAACTTTCTATAGGCCTATTTCCTTTCTGAGGACAGTTTCTTGCCTAATTCGTTCTTTGTCACAGTTCCAGCAACCTCCTGCAATTAGTTTTGAAGAACCTCCTCTTAATCGTCCTCTGCTTCCTCTGTTTCTAGAATAATACACTTTCTTTTCTTTCATTACACCATCCATTCTTTCCTCCCTGTATTCTTATTCATTCATTCATTCATTCATTATTGCACCCTCAGCATATCTACCCTGATTCATGAGCTCATCCAAGTTTTGAGTGGCCAGGTTTACATCATGTTTCTTAATCTACTCTTGTTCATGTCTTCTGTAAGGTGTTAAACTTTTCACTGCTTTTATACACTCTCATTTTGACCAGGGTCTGTAAACAAGAATTGTTCTGTCTTCTCTTTCATTTACCTTCATGTGCAGGATTTGCCACTTCAATCATGGGATTCAAGTCCCCTTCAATATTGTAATTTGGGAGTTTAGTCTGGATTTAATACTCCACCCATAATTTTACTCCAGTAATCTGCACCATCAGTTTCACTTCTTGTTTTTACAAGAGCATGATTTACATATTCTTCCAAGGTGCATGTGGACAGGTCAATCTAATGCTTGTTAAACCAACTGCTAATTGCGTCTTTTGAACTTGCATGGAGAGCATTATTCAACTGCTGTTGAAATGGCCCATTTATATCTCCATCTTCCTGCAGGACGCTATGGTTCTCAAATACAGTCGTCATTCTCACTCTATACAGTAAATATTTCCACCTACAGACCTCTGTCAAACGGAAATTCCCTCACCCGGAAAAAAAACATTAAATTTTCTACTACTATATGACATTAACGATCGATTCCTTACAATGTAGATCCGGTACTGTACCCGGAACCCGGAACCCATAGCAAAGCCCACGGTAGTGCAAACTCAAGCAGTTCCCGCCGATACTACGGAAAAGCTTTTGACTGCTCCGCCATCATTGGATCCAAAACGGCGACAGCGTTTTACTGAAATTGCAAAAGATTTCAAATGTATTCATTTACATTTTCGTCTGTATATCATGGCATCCAAACGAAGAAGAACGGTAATGACCGTGGAAGAGAGAGTGAAATGCATCCGATTAAGCGAAGCTGGACACAAAGTAAAAAACATCCAGGAGACACTTGGAGTCGGAAAAATGCATAAAAAATGCGAAAAAGAATCACCAAAAATCAGTAATGATCAACGGGACAGTTACTTGCAATTAGCAACAAAACTGTATGATACGCAGACAAACATTTTCATACTGCAAAGAATGAAGCCAATACAACAACTCAAGATAGACTCATTTTTCCCCCCCAAGTCTGAGAAAAATCAACACTAAAATACAGTACCATTTACTGTAGTTAAGTACAGTATTGTACTGCATTGGTGTTACAGTACAGTATTTACAGTATTTTTTCAACAGTATTTGAACCATGTTTGTTATACTGGACTGTATTTTGTTCATATACCTATACTTTACAGTGCAGTTTTTGTTTAATAAAAATTTGGGGGAAAATGTTTTTGCATTATATTGCTTTTTTGTCACCCATTGTATTTTATTAGCATACTTGCATATTCATACAGGCAATGTACAAGGAAAGATTGAACAATGCAAATATGATTCCTTACTAGGGAATACTAACTGTATTCCTTAAAAGGCTCATCATTTTGTTTTACTCCTCCTATTTCAGTGTAATTTGCTTTCTGTCTAAAGCACTGGGTTGCCCTATTAATTAATTCTTGCACTTGGTGTCCCAATTCACAACTATCATGGGCCTAAATTTCCATTTACATCTCTTGGATTCCATGGTCCTCTAATATTATGCCAATCTGGACCCATGGCTGCCATCAACACTTGTTGGACTTCAATACCATTTAATTTATATGATCACCTTAAATGTTCAATTCCCTCAACAAACTGATTTATGTCTGCTTTATGTGGTGTCAGTCCTTCTCCGGCCTTTTTGACATCATCCATAGCAAAATAATCACACCTTCTTGGGTGTTTGAGTTGGCTAACTGAATCATTGGGTACAGGTCTCCTTGCTCAGGTGATTTATTAGTTATTTGTGGAGCAGTCAGTTTAGGGGATAACAGTTCTCCCAGTCATTTTGACCATTTCAAATCAGTTCCACCTGATCTAGTCATTCTGTGTGACGTTGCCTCATAATGTGGAGGTTGTGGTATTTCAGGGTAAAGGGGTGGCAGTTACGCCCCCCCTTTCGCTTTCTTCAACAACTCTTTCTGTCCCCCTTGACACTGGTCCTGTATCATCATCCTCTGTTCTATGGAACATTAATTGTTATTTTTCCTCTTTTGTTTTGTCTTCATTCTCTTTTTAAAGCTACTTTAATCCAGTATTGTTCCTCAAAACCATTTTTCTTCATCTTTTGGGGGTTTTCTTTGTTTTTTGATTTTTGATGATTAATTCCTGCAATGCAGCTATTTTGTGTGTGTTTAACTGTCCACATTAAAGCCGTGATTAGTTATCCATCTGTTTATGTATTTTATTTGATCAGGATCCTGTTTTTCGACAAACTTTCAATCTTTACGCTGCAGTGTATCACTAGGTTTTATTTTACTACTTCCTATTCCCATTTTAGAGAGTTTGGTCCAGTTTGTGAACATTTAGGGTGTTCTAAAAACTGGTTTCTTATTAATAGGACAGCAATTCAAATTTTCTGTTGTGGTAATTCTCACTTAAACGTTTTCAGGTGGAGAATTCTTGCCTTTGCATCCACACGAGTCTGCTGTTTACAATCCTATGTTATATAGAATCAAATACCTGGTGGTATTTTAATTCCCAATTACACTGTTCATTCACACACTTCACACGGGGTTTTACAAACAATTTACAAATATTTACTTCACACGGAGTTTTATGAACAGTTTACAAACATTTAACACACATTTAACACACGGAAATAAAGTGTACACAGGACTCCGCCATCCTTTCTCTTTCAAGGAATTTCTTGGTCTCGGCCGACCTTTCTCTTTCAAGGAATTTGTTGGACTCCGCCAACCCTCATTTACCTGCCATTGACTAGTATTCACAGGGTTTTATTTAACGCGCAATGACCTGCAGTCATTTACTTCCCCCTTTAAAGAGGTTTATGAAACGCGCAATGACCTCCTCCAGTCATTCACTTCTCCCTTTAAAGAAGTTTATCTCAACACTGTTGTCTTCCATCCATTGGAATGCTGTCAACCATCAGATCCCAGCTGGCGGGTCGAGGTCCAGTCCTGGAAAAGGATCTTAGGCTCACTCTAGGGAACCTGCCGTGGCTACAGTCTTTCTGATGTCCACCACGCCAGCTGGAATCCTTAGGTGTATTGGTATCCGGCTCGAAGGACCAAAATAATGTTAGGTTCCAGGCAACCTAAAACATTTAATAAAACATTACACAAGGAAGGAAGACAAGAGAGTTTAACTTTTTTCTCATGAGGCGAATGAACAGAGATGTACTCAGATGACACTTCTCTGACAGCTCTGAACACACTCTGTCTGTGCTTTTCTTTTTATTCACAAAAAAGTGGTTTCTGGGTTACCTTGACATTTGCTATAACAGTTGGGAAAAATAAATCACAGATTGGAATGCTTGTTTTTAAAATAACAAACACAAAATGTTATAACAGACCACCGCAATAAAGTAACTTACAGACAGGAAAGCTTTGTTGAGATAAAGGCACAATTTCTCATCCGTAGCTGATATTTGTACAAAGTTTCATGAGTTTTCGTGCATGTTTACATCCTCAAAATTAGCATTGTTTTATTGGCAAACTGGGCATTACCATCAGATTTTTTGTGAAAAATCACAAACTTCATATTTTAACATCATGAAGGCCTAAACACTTTTCCAAGCAAATATTAGGCAACGGTCCCCAAACGTTTTCGTTCCACTGACCATTTTCATTTGGAGACACAGTTTCAAAGACCGACATAGAAACAAAAAAAAACACAGGCATTGGAAATTAGAATTAGGTATAAATGCTGTGATGCTGTGCATTGGAGATTATTTTTCATTCAACTATGTTGTAGCATCTGTCCCTATTCAAATAAACATGAAATGAAACAAATTATTTACAATATTACTCACCATTATCTACCCTTCAACAAAGCGGCGTATTCACAACTATTAAAGACACAGGTACCATAAAGTGTCATAGTGATTTTTATTCTATGATGGATTCAGTTTTTGTCAGTTGTTGTCTGAGCATAATTGAACATAATATAGCGATGACGTTTCACATTGTGTCGTTGCCCTTGTTCCTCGTGTCGGATATAAGGCTAGCAGTGATCACAGTTCGCCTCAAATCGTTAGCTTTCCACTAACGTCGGACTCGTCTGATGACTTCCAACTGTTTCTGCGTCATCACTATGTCACTGGAGCCTCCAGCCGTAACGACGCCGTGTCTGTCGCTGCACATTGTCAAACATACTTTGCAATTAGCTGTCAACTCTTTTTGCTCGTTTTCAACCTATTTGCGTAATTATGTGACCCAGGATCTTTGAAAATATCCATAGCAATCAGCGTTATGGACGTAATGAGTTTGCGTTCAGTGATTTCCTTAACAAAATATGGACAACCTGTTGAGCCTGGTTGTTCCTTGATGTATCAGTTGCTATGCAGTTGCTATTGTCCTTTTATGATTTGTCCTTTATTACGTTATATAGGCCTGATGTATGCTTTGTCCTTTATTATGTCATATAGGCCTGATGTCTTACAGTTTACAAGATGGAGTGACTTAGTGACACGTCAGTACATCAAACTTTTTTGCAAGCTTTCTCCCAATTAGAATTCCTCCAGTCAAGCTCTCTGTACTTACTTTATATTTTCATTGATAAAGACTTTTTACTTCTCAACTTTTCAACTCCGTGTCACGTCTGCTATTGAGTCCAAATCCCGCTCCTCATGTGACGCAATTCATAACAATTGGCAGCTCTGATATTGTGATATTAATTCCCAGGGGGTTGTGTCTGTTACAAACCAAACCAAACTAAACAGGTCTTAAACCTAAATCATATGCAATAGTAAAATAAAATAATCAAGCTAATTTTATTTGTTTTGATCTTTCTCTCAAAAAAGAAAGGGCTTCCCAGGCCCACAGCTGACAAAGATTGGTTACATCCCAGAAATGTTGTAGTTTTTGTCCCCAACTGAAAATTTGTTTTATTTCAACAAAATAGTACTGTACATTACCATATTATAAAATGTTCTTTTGCTGTTTTTATTTTATTTTTCTTACTTATTTAAAAAAAAAAAATCCATTTAAGAGCAGGCGGCATGGTGGTCGACTGGTTAGCTAGTCCGCCTCACAGTTCAGAGGTCGTGGGTTTGATCCCGGCTCTGGCCTCCCTGTGCGGAGTTTGCATGTTCTCCCCGTGCCTGCGTGGGTTTCCTCCGGGTACTCCGGTTTCCTCCCACATTCCAAAAAACATGCATGGTAAGTTGATTGGACACTCTAAATTGCCCCTAGGTGTGATTGTGAGTGCGGATGTTTGTCTCTGTGTGCCCTGCGATTGGCTGGCAACCAATTCAAGGTGTCCCCCGCCTAATGCCCGAAGACAGCTGGGATAGGCTCCAGCACGCCCGCGACCCTTGTAAGGTTAAGCGGTATCGATAATGAATGAATGAATTTAAGAGCAACAACTAATCTACTAATTAATACCACATTCACAGTGGTGGACTGTATTCAAACACAAATCATCTCCACAGTGAATTCCACATCCAAATGTAAAGGAAAGCCTCATACCCACATCTCCCAATGTGCAGATCTCTGCCTGGCTTCCTCCAACTCCCTCTGCTCCGTATTTGCCTTCTCAACGGTCTCTGTCGGCTTACTCCCCCCTTCCTGTACCTCCGGGTTGCTCTGGCCATAGTTTCTGGGTTTTCCGATTCTTTCGTAGATTGTATGCATCAACAATTGGTTGCCAGGTGTATTGAGACTGGTAATCTCTGTAAAGATTAACAAAGCCACATGACAGTCTGCCATTAGTCTATTTTTCGCGGTGAGGCTTCGATGGTCGCGACGAGCGTGGGGAGGAAATTAGTGTGTTGTTGTTGCTTGGGGGACAGACTTTAGTGAGTGACCAGACTGTGAAGAGGCTTCCAAAGCCAGTGAGTCACTATTTCTGTTCAAACATTGTCCAGTTGATCCAAATTAGAGGCATATATGTGTATGTGGTATCGGCAGAAAGCTCCACTTCTCTGCTTTCAGAATCCCTTAGAATTATATTGCTACCTTAAACGGTTCATGGGTTACAGTGATTTGAAAAACATGTGTCATCTCCTATCGGAGACGACAGGTTCGCATCTAGAGGGATTTTTAGAACTAGCTTGCTCCCAATTCTCCAAGCCTGCTGCACCTCTGTCATGATATATTGTTGTTTCACATTGTTTTTTTATTTCACCACAACTTGTGTGTGTGTGTTTTTTAATTTTATTTGGCTGTGTGTGCTTATTACAAATGCACACTGTGGTGTAAACGAAATAATACTACACTGAGAGTCAATTATCTTGTTGGTAACTGAGAATCTTTGGTCATGGACCTGACGTGAGGCATTGTTGATGTGCGTTTTTGCCCCCAAAGCTTTATTAACATCGGAATTGTAGATGCTGTCAAGTGTTGTGATGATTTGGTGATGTAGCAAGAGCACAGAGGGTGTAGTGACTACGTTTTGATCCTATTTGTGCGGGACTCTTGAGTTTTGCTGGGCAAATTACTTCAGACGCTTGAAAAGATGAATGTCCACATGAGTGTTGAGATTAGAATACATTGGCTTGAATGTGCTGTTGTATGCCATCAAACTAATAAAGAAAATTAAAGTCAAAAACCTCTAGTTGAAAACAACAAAACAGCCACGCGTCAAACAATTCCAATAGTGTTCCAAATTAATACAAATTGTCAAATCTAGTCAAGTCAAGTCAAGGTCTAAAGATTGTGTGCTTCCCAGCCAAAAAACACCCGCTAATAGGGTGGGTACTACCTTTTAAAGGTAAAGGACCTCCTCACTTATAGAGGGAGCACACTAAACAGAAATTATTACACAAAACAAATGAGAACTTTGTCAAACAAAATACATAGAAATTGGCTCCTAGAGAGGGTGTAACAGTTGGGTCACAAAAGGCAATGTGGTTTGATTCTAATTGATAGGTTAAGTCCCAGGCAGAATGTGCCACACATTGCAAAACCAAATTACGTAAATTGTAATTCTAAATTGGCCCACCAGAGTTCGCCAAATCGTACTCGAATTGGACATGAACTATTGAGCTCCACACAACCTTAAACTCCAGCTGAAGTCTGCTTACTTCTAATCAATAAGTCAAGTATTGATGCTCAAAATATATTCAGCAACAGCTTTATATATTATTCTTTTTAAATAGCGTGAACCTATGATCATACACTCACAATGTTATGCATGTGATTAGAACTGAAAAGTGAGAATGAATCTACTGACGTGAATAGACATTGTGTTATGACCAATGAACAATGTGATACTTTGTAAGGTAATCAGTCACAGGTGGAATGTTGGTCAGCTTGACTGACAATAACGATGCTAAACGTCCTTTTCAGCAAAGACAACGTTGATGAGTACCATATGACCATGGAACTTCCCCAAACAAATGTTATTTCAAGAATTGACTGTGCAGCAGTTCCTGAAAAGTCCGATGTCATTCTGGGGAAATAACCATTAATCATTTCCAAGAAAAGCCAACGAAGCAACGTAGCGGGGATAATTTGGTAACTTAAGTTCCAGTAAAGTTTGGCAATCATTGCCAGTAAAATACCCTTTTCTCAGCTATATAAACTGCCATAAAGTAGGGCAGTGGCCCTTCTTCTGTTGAGATCTCCCAATGTGGCAATACTTTGACTAAAGGCAGATTCAACTTTTTTTAGTTTTGTGTCAGACGAAAGGCAAAAAGATTTATCTGACTTTTATTGGAGATATCCAAACTCTTAAAACAATTCACTACTCAAAGCTGACAGGAAAAAAAGGCTTGCTAATGGCTGTAGTGAGTCACCCGCGGGTGACTACACCAGAAGGGAAGCTGGAGAATGGCTGAAATGGTGGATTGGAATGATGGAAAAACACATCGTGGAATGCCTAATCAGTACAGGTCATGACTGGGACCCCAGAGTGAAAATGTTAGCTACTGAGTCAAGAGTAGCATACAGAATAGAAAACCCCGGTGACACTAGGGCAGCGCCTCATTACACTGAGTATCAGGAACCCGTCAACAAAGTAAAGGGCATTTTACTGAAGAAGGAGCAGGAGACACCACCTGCAGTGAAGAAGGAAGAAGAAAACTCAGATATGGAATTAACATCAGCTGAGACAAGCATGGGATATTACGTTGGTAGGATAGAACCAACAACACATGAAGGGCAAGGCCGAGAGCAGATGAGAACAAACACAAGTAAACCCTCTGTTCAGGACGAAACCTCTGGCACCTTTACCGAAGGAGCAAACCAAGAGGATAAACGTGAGGAATGGCATTAGTATGTGCCACTACTCAGGAAGCCTCCAAGACACAGAAGCAGATGCCCTCATCATCCTCACTGACAGAAACTATAGACCCCACAGTAAAATGTTTCGTGCCAGCTTGTTGGCCATAGTTGGAACAGACTATGAAGAGGAACTGCACAATCCTGCCTCTGGTTACAAGTGCCTCCACCAGATGAAGAAGAGGAGGATGAGGAAGCAAGCGCCCAGGAGGATGACGATTTGGACCTACAAGGGGCTGTTTCTGTTACTAGACTTCTGTGCTCGTCATGGATTGTCCATAGCGAACACCATGTGCAAACATGAGGTTGTCCATATATATGTGCACTTCGCACCAGGACATCCTGGGCCGCAGTTCGATGATCAACTTTGTAGTCATATCATTGGACTTGTGGGTGCATGTTTTAGACACTCGGCTGAAGAGCGAGGTGGAGTTGTCATAATGGTCTTGGGCCATCTTATTTATCTGATTTGCTTTTATCATACCAGCCCTCGCGGATCCTGAGGTCCTCTGGCGCCGGCCTTTTATTTATTCCAAGGGTGAGGACCAAAATGCATGGCGAGGCTGCATTCAGCCATTTTGGTCCTCACCTTTGGAATAGCCTGCCAGAGGATGTCAGGTCTGCAGAGACTGTTGATATTTTTAAGAGGAAGCTCAAGACACACCTTTTTAGTTTGGCTTTCAACAACTTTTAAATAATTTATCTTTTCTTTTGATTGAAGATAATTCTATGTTTTGCTTTGAATGTTTTAAAGCACTTTGAGTTGCATTTTTATGTATGAAAAGTGCTATATAAATAAAATGTGATTGATTGATTGATTGAACTGATCATGCCCTGGTGGTGTGTTGGCCCCGATGGTGGGAGAAGATGGCGGTCCAATCTGGCAGACCCAAACATATTGTAAGGGTCTGCTGGCAACGTCTGGCAGAATCCCCTGTCAGAAGCTACGGCAGAACTTTGCTCACGTCTGTGGGAGGCAGGGGACATGACGTCAGAGTGGACCAGGTTTGATGACCCATTGTTGAGGCAGACGATTGGAGCTGTGGCTGTAAGGTGTTGTCGTGGCACCAATCCCCAAACCCGGTGTGTACACTGGTGATAAGTGATGCTGTCAAGCTGAAGAAAGAGTCCTATCAGGCCTTTTTGGCCTGTGGGACTCCGGAGGCAGCTAACAGATACTGGCTGCCCAAGCGGAATGCAGCTTGAGTGTTTGAGAGGCAAAAACTTGGGCGTGGGAGGTGTTTGGTGAATGTGGAATGTGAAAACCGTGGAAAATGACTTCCGGACGGCTTTAGGAAATTCTGGTCCACCATCTCGCATTTCAGGAAAAGGAAGCAATGCACTGTGAGTAGTGGACATGGGGTGCTGCTGACCTCGACTTGGGACATTGTTGATTCGGTGGGGAGAATATTTTAAAAACCCTCTCAATTCCACCGACACACCTTCCATTGAGGAAGCAGAGCCTGGAGACTCCAAGATGGGCTTGCCTATCTCTGGGGTAACCGAGGTGGTTAAAAAGCTCCTCTATGGCAAACCCCTGGGGCTGGATGAGATCCGCCTGGAGTTCCTAAAGGCTCTGGATGTTGTGGGGCTGTCATGGTTGACATGCCTCTACAACATCGCTTGGACATCCGGGACAGTCCCTCTGGATCGACAGACTGGGGAGGAGGGTCCATTGGAGGTTGAATCTCGGATTCAGGAGGAGAAATGTGGTTTTCGTTGCGGTCGTGGAACAGTGAACCATCCCTACACCCTCGATAGGGTCTTCAAGGGTGCATGGGAATTCACCCAACCAGTCTGCATGTGTTTTGTGGCATTGGAGAAGGAGTTTGACCGTGACCCTCTGAGAGTTCTGTTGGCGATGCTTCAGGAGTACGGTGTACAGAGCCCTCTAATATGGGCTATTTGGTCCTTGTACCACCAATGTGTTTGGTCTGCATTGCTGGCAGTAAGTCAAATGTGTTTCCAGTGAAGGTTGGACTTCGCGAGGCTGCCCTTTGTCATCAATTCTGTTAATAGGTTTTATGGACAGAATTTCCAGGCGCAGCTAAGGCATTGAGGGGTCCGGTTTGGTGGCCTCAGTATTGCATCTCTGCTATTTGCAGATGATGTGGTATTGGCTTCTTCAAACTGTGATCTTCAACTCTCACTGGAGCGGTTCCCAGTGAAGTGTGAAGCGGTTGGAATGAAAATCAACACCTCCAAATCTGACACCATGGTCCTCAGTCGGAAAAGGGTGGAGTGCCCTCTCCAGCTCGGGAATGAGATCCTGCCCTATTGGAGGAGTTCAAGTATCTTGGGGTCTTGTTCACAAGTGAGGGGAGGATAGAGCGTGAGCTCACCAGGTGGATGGATGGATGCAGCGTCTGCTGTGATGCAAACCTTGTATCGGTCTATCGTGGTGAAGAAGTTTACCGGTCCATCTGCATTCCTACCTTCACCTAAGGTCACAAGCAGTAGGTCCTGACCGAAAGAACAAGATCCCGGATACAGCGGCCAAAATGGGTCTCCTCTGCAGGGTGTCTGCGCTCTCTTTTAGAGATAGAGTGAGAAGCTCAGTCATCCAGGAGGGATGAGCGGCAGATAGTGGATGGATGGATGGATGGATATATACACCGTATGTATATATGTTTCTTGCAGTTTCTGTTTTCATTTAAAATTAAGTTAATGATTTATATTTTCGGCACGGTAGTTGACTGGTTAGCACATCCGCCTCACAGTTCAGAGATCATGGGCTCAATCCCGGCTCCCTGTGTTGAGTTTGCATGTTCTCCCTGTGCCTGCGTGGGTTTTCTCCGTGTACTCCGGTTTCCTCTTGCATTCCAAAAACATGCATGGTAAGTTGACTGGACACTCTAAATTGCCCCTAGGTGTGATTGTGAGTGTGAATGTTTGTTTGTCTCTGTGTGCCCTGTGATTGGCTGGCAACCAATTCTGGGTGTCCCACGCCTACTGCCCGAAGACAGCTGGGATAGGCTCCAGCACGCCAGAGACCTTGTGAGGATAAGCGGTATAGATAATGGATGGATGGATGGATTTATATTTTGAGAGCAAATACAGTATTTACTATGATCTCAAAAGAAAACACTTTATGTTGATAATTATTTTCATGTGCAATGTGTATTCATGATTAAGTGAATTATTTCTTTCTTTTTCTATTAAATCTCATTATTTCCAAATAGAGAGATACCACTACAAATGTTGTTCCAAATTTTAAAAAAACTGAGGGCATCACTCTGTTTTGAGTATTTTTTTCTTTTGTTTTCATCCAAAAATGCTTTGCACTGGTTGGGCGTGGGGGCGGTACTTGGCTGAAAAAAATATTTCACAGGGGGTACATCATTTACTACATCATATACAATACGATACGATACGATACTATACTATACTGTACTACTCTATATAACACTATACTATACAACTCTATACTGTAATGTCCTGGACTGCACAATACAAAACAATATGATATGATACAATAGGACACAATACGATACTATACTATACTTTACGATACTATACACATAAGCACTGCTTTTGAACTTTATTTTATGATGGCAACTGACAAGCACATGGCAGCTAAACAGTGCCTTGGTAACTACACAAAGCCTCCCAAAAAAATGTGTTAACGGGTGCATGGGTTAAAACGTTTTAGAAAGAATGTTACCAATTAATAACGGGTTGATGTCCAACTCCTCAAAGTAACTGACAACACTTTCTTCTTCCATGTTTTTCTCTCTGTATTTGGCCAAAATTTGCAGGAAGTGCTCTTGCTCATATTTGTGTTCCTGCACCAACTTCTCAGAGAGGTTAATCACACGATCTTTCAGAAAGGAGTCTGATGCATCAAGGCACAGAACAAACTCTGTAAGACAGACACATAAGCACACACATAGGAAAAAATTGCAAATAATTAGTAAACCGAGATATCGATTTTCCATCTACAGTGAATACAAATACAGTATATATGCAGGGGTGCACATATTTTGGCGTGGTTCTCAAATTAGGTTGCTGTTGTTGCTTATTTATATCCCTCAACCTCATGAATCTGGATCATGGATAACCTCTGCCCAATCCACAGTCTCTGAGCAACCGTTACAACTTTTATGAAGTCAAAATAAAATGTAAAGATGCAATGCTTTTACTTTATGTCAATTAAGATGACCGCCGCACTGGGGAGACCTCGGGGTGAGTATCCCCAGTCTCGCTAATGTCCCTTCCCAAGATGGCCGCCGCACTGGGGAGACCTCGGGGAGAGTATCCCCAGTCTAGCTAATATCCCTGTCCAAAATGGCCGCTGAACTGGGGCAATAACACTCATCCACTGGAAATGAATGGTGAAATTGTGTTGGTTTTTTAAGGGTGAATGAGTTGAATGTGTGGGAAGTAGGAATTTTGGGGGTGTTGAAAAGTTGAATGAGTTGAATGACTTGAATTTATGGAAATTGGGATGGTATAAATGTGAAAAGTTGAATGTTCCAATGAAAATGAATGGTGAATCGTTGAATTTTTGTGGGTTTTTTAAGTATGAATGAATTGAATGTGTGGAAAATAGGCATTTTGGGGGTGTTGAATGAGTTGAATGACTTAAATTTGTGGAAATTGGGAAGGTATAAATGTGAAAAGTTGAATGTTCCAATGGAAATGAATGGTGAATAGTTGAACTTTTGTGTGTTTTTTTTAAGTGTGAATGAGTTGAATGTGTGGGAAGTAGGATTTTTGGGGGTGTTGAAAAGCTGAATGTGAGCTGAATGACTTGAATTTGTGGAAAGTGGAATGGTGTAAATGTGAAAAGTTAAATCTGCCAATGCAAATGAATGGTGAAAGTTTAATTTTTGTGTTTTTTTAAAGTGTGAATGAGTTAAATGTGTAGGAAGTCGGAATTTTAGGCAGTTGAAAAGCTGAATGTGAGTTGAATGAGTTGAATGACTTGAATTTGTGGAAATTGGAATGGTGTAAATGTGAAAAGTTAAATATGCCAATTGAAATGAATGGTGAATAGTTGAATTTTTGTGGTTTTTTTAAGGTTGAATGTGTTGAATGTGTGGGAAATAGGAATTTGGGGTGTGTTGAAAAGCATGACCAATATGAGTTGAAAGAGACAAATGTTGTGAATTTCATATTGGAATGATGTAAATGTGAATTGTTGAATATGGCAATGGGAATGAATGGTGAATTTTTGTGGGTTTTCTGAGGGTGAATAAGTTGAATTTTTGGGAAGTAGGAATTGTAGGTGTGTTGAAAAGCTTTATCAATGTGAGTTGAATGAGTTGAATCTTGTGAATTTGAAGTTAGAATGGTGTAAATGTGAAATGTTGAATGTGCCATTGGAAATGAATGTTTTATTTTTGGGTGAAAAACGTGAAATTGTGAAACATTCGAAAATTTGTGAAACAAGAAAAAATACTACCCAAGATGGCATGAATATTCTGAATGTTTCGAAACTTGAATAAAGTGAATCGTTTGAAAAATGTGGAAGGAGATGCATGCCAAAAAAGTGGGGGGAATAACAAGGAATAATAATAATAACTAGAGAATGCAATTCCTGGAGAAATTGCGTGTGAAGGCGAAGGAAGCTGTATGGAAACCTCAGAATGCGTTGGAATGAAGTTGAATGACCTTGAAAAAAATCTGAAGGGAAACAAGAAAAGAGGAAGTAAGGAAACAATGAAGGAAGGAAGTCAGGGGAAAAAAATAAGGAAAACAAAGAATGATGGAATCAAAGGAAGGGAGGAAACAAGGAACGAACCAAGATAGCAAGGAAAACAAGTAAGAAAGAAAACAAAGTAAGAATACAAAGTAATAGGAAGGAAAGGATGAGGCGAAGGAATGAGGAAGAAAGGACACTAGGAAGCAAGGAAGGAAGGAAACAAGAAATCTCGGAAAGGACCGAACCTGCGGATGAGAAATCGGGGTGTCCCAATATTTTTAACAAAATGGCCACTTCATTAGGGACACCTGGGAATGAAAATTCTGGTTGTCCCAATACTTTTGAATAATATGGCTGCTTCATTAGGGACACATGGGGATGAAAAATCAGGGTGTCCAAATACTTTTGAAAAACATGGCCGCTTCATTAGGGAAACCTGGGGATGAAAGTTCTGGGTGTCCCAATACTTTTGAACAACATGGCCGCTTCCTTAGGGACACCCAGAGATGAAAAATCTGGGTGTCCCAATACTTGTGAACAACATGGCCACTTCATTAGGGACACCTGGGGATGAAAATGCTGGGTGTCCCAATACTTTTGAACAACATGGCAGCTACCTTAGGGATACTTGGGGATAACAATTCTTGGTGTCCCAATACTTTTGAACAACATGGCCGCTTCATTAAGGACAACTGGGTAATGAAAAATCGCGGTGTCCTAATACTTTTGAACAACATGCTAGCTAAAGTCCCTGCCCAAGATGGCCACCGCACTTGGAGAGACCTTGGGGTGGGTATCCCCAGTCTAGCTAATGTCACTGCCCAAGATGGCCGCCACACTGGGGAGACCTTGGGGTGAGTATCCCCAATCTAGCAAGTGTCCCTGCCCAAGATGGCCGTCGCACTGGGGAGACCTCGTGGTGTGTATCCCCAGTCTAGCTAATGTCCCTGCCCAAGATGGCCGCCGCACTGGGGAGACCTCGGGGTGAGTATCCCCAGTATAGCTCATGTCCTTGCCCAAGATGGCCGCCTCACTGGGGAGACCTCGGGGTGAGTATCCCCGGTCTAGCTAATGTCCCTGTCCAAGATGGCCGCCTCAATGGGGAGACCTCGGGGTGAGTATCCTCATTCTAGCTAATGTGCCTGCCCAAGATGGCCGCCACACTGGGGAGACCTCAGGGTGAGTATCCCTAGACTAGCTAATGTCCCTGCCCAAGATGGCCACCGCACTGGGGTGAATTCGGGGTGAGCATCCCAAGTCCAGCTAATGTCCCTGCCCAAGATAGCCACCGCACTCGGGAGAACTCGGGGTGAGTATCCCCAGTCTAGCTAATGTCCTTGTCCAAGATGCCCACCGCACTGGGGACACCTCGTGGTGAATATCCCCAGTCAAGCAAATGTCCCTGTCCAAGATGGCCGCCGCACTGGGGACACCTGGGGATGAAAATTCTGTGTGTCCCAATATTTTTGAACAAAATGGCTGCCTATTATGGACACCTGGGAATGACAATTCTCGGTGTCCCAATACTTTTGAAAAAATTGGCCGCTTCATTAGGGACACCTGGGGATGACAATTCTGTGTGTCCCAATACTTTTGAACAACATGGGCGCTTCATTAGGGACACCTGAGGATGGAAATTCTGGGTGTCCCAATACTTTTGAAAAACATGGCAGTTTCATTAGGGACACCTGGGGATGAAAAATCTGGGTGTCCCAATACTTTTGAACAACATGGCCACTTCATTAGGGACACCTGGGGATGAAAAATCTGGGTGTCCCAATACTTTTGATCAATATGGCCGCTTCAATAGGGACACCTGGGGATGAAAAATCGGGGTGTCCCAATACTTTTGAACAACATGGCCGCTTCATTAGGGACAGCCGAGGGTGAAAATTCTGGGTGTCCCAATACTTTTGAACAACATGCCCAAGATGGCCACCGCACTGGGGAGACCTAGTAGTGAGTATCCCCAGTCTAGCTAATGTCCCTGCCCAAGATGGCCGCCGCCTTGGGGAGACCTCGGGGTGAGTATCTCTAATCTACTTAATGTCCTTGCCCAAGACGGACGCCGCACTGGGGAGACCTCAGGGTGAGTATCCCCAGTCTAGCTAATGTCCTTGCCCAAGGTGGCCGCCGCACTTGGAGAGACCTCTGGGTGAGTAGCCCCAGTCCAGCTAATGTCACTGCCCAAGATGGCCGCCGCACTGGGGGGACCTCGGCGTGAGTATCCCCAGTCTAGCTTATGTCCCTGTCCAAGATGGCCGCCGCACTGTGGAGACCTCGGGGTGAGTATCCCCAGTCTAGCTAATGTCCCTGCCCAAGATGGCCGCCACACTGGGGAGACCTCGGGGTGAGCATCCCCAGTCTAGCTAATGTCCCTGTCCAAGATGGCCGCCACACTGGGAAGACCTCGGGGTGAGTATCCCCAGTCCAGCTAATGTCCGTGCCCAAGATGGCCGCCACACGGGAGACCTCGGGGTGAGTATTTCTATCCAGCTAATGTCCCTGCCCAAGATGGCCACCGAACCGGGGAGAACTCGGGGTGAGTATCCCCAGTCTTGCTAATGTCCCTGTCCAAGATGGCCGCCGCACTGGGGACACCTCGGAATGAGTATCCCTAGTCTAGCTAATGTCCGTGTCCAAGATGATCGCCGCACTGGGGAGAACTCGGGGTGAGTATCCTCAGTCCAGCATACTGGTCCAAATCTGTGTGGGTGAACATATTCCAGTCTGTGTTTCTGAACCGGTCCTGAAGCACCTCATCTGCTCCCACTGGCCACACTTTGTCTTCGTAGTGGGTTACACTGAATGAGTGGTGTGTAACGAGGTGTGAAGAACAGGGAGAGATGGTCAGGTTGTCCGATGTGGGGCAGGGGTGTTGCTTTGTATGCGCCAACCAAGTTCACATAAAAATCGTCCAAAATCTTGTCCCCTCTGGTGTTACAGGAGACATATTGGTAGAATCTGGGGAGGACTGTCTCCGGGTTGAAGTGATTAAAATCACCAGCGGCAATAAAAGCAGCCTCGGGGTTGTAGCGATTGTTTAGTATTAAATATTACCACCACGCCCGTTTTGGCGGATGAAAAAGTCCTTGTAATTTAGTCTTAATATTTGAAGGTGCTACATTAAAAATATGTAAGTCCGATTTGCCAGATCAGTGACTGAAACTTTGACTCAAACACACACAATTCACACTAGGTTTCTGTATATGACGATGATTTATTTTCTACAGCTATTGAAATCTAAACGAAACACACTACAATGTTCAGAAGCAGAAATAGAAACGCAATAAAGAATCCTATACTAAGGCAAGTCTAAATAAATGAAGAAAATGAATATCAAAGGTTTAAAAACAAATATCACAGGCTTGTGGGACATTGGGACCGGACGATGTGAGTGTGCGTGTGTTTGCGTGCGCGCGGGTGTGCGTGCGTGTCTAATGAGCAGTGAGCTAGCGTACCAGGCTAAAATCAGCTGATTTCTACAAGCTCTACTTGATTCCCAAGTTAATTATGCACCAATCGTATGGCCCGTAGGAGATTGCAAGCTGCACTCTTGGGTGTTGGTTGTCGTCCCTCAACGGGGAAGGGGAGGAAGCGTTGCTAGAGCCGTGATCGGACCAACAAAAATTTGAATGTCCCCACGTGTGCCGTGGTTTGTCGACGGGTGACTCAAAAGTAACAAAAAAAGAAGCAAATGTTCTGACCCAGGACGGATCAGATGGTGGCTGGTGACAGAGGGGAGTTAGTAAGCTACAAACAAAAGGGTGTTGAAAGTTCACAAGAGTTTCCAAAAAGAGTGAAGTTCAAGACAGCGAGTGTCCTTTTCTTTTCAGGAGAGGGAGCATCTTTTTTTTCCAGGAGAGAGTTTTTCTTTCAGGAGAGAGAGTCCTTTTCCCGAGAGAGAGAGAGAGAGAGAGAGAGAGAGGGGGGGGGGGAGAGGGAGAGGGAGAGGGAGATTCTGCACGGCCTTTTATCAGGGACGTGCGCAAATTTCCTAAATTTGTGAAATAAATATTTTTTAGAGCTTGGCATACGTGAGCAGAAAAGTTAAGATACCTGTTATTGTGTGTGTGTTTTTTTTTTTAACCACTGAACAACAGGTCTGTCACATTCCAGGATTATGGAACACATAATAGATGTGTTTTTTTGTTTTTTTTTCTTGCACTAGTGGTCAGAAATCGAACACAACTACAACTGTAATATAATTCAAACATCATGCATTGGGTGTTGCTATTACTATTCATTCGTTTCTTCACATTGGATTGTTTCATCTACTTATACCTATAGGAACATTGCACAGATTTTTTTGTTTTTTTGTTACTGATTTACATCAAGCAATGCATTCTGACTTGTTTTGCAATCACTGTATTCAACAAAAAACACAAGAATCCCGTTTTTCTCTCAAACTATTACATAATCATCACAAACTATTGTCATGTACACAAAATGACATGATAATACCACAATGTATATACATGATTTTACCCAGTGTAATAAGAGCCTGCCAAGGGTTGGTCATGGCCCCGCCTCCAGGGAAGCGGCTTCAGTCTTCATGATGCCAGAATATGATGACGTGCATTTCCTTTTTAACTGTGATTTTAACTTCTCTGCTGGATACTATATTCGTGTGGATTTAATCGACATTGGATTACAGTACAAAGTGTAATCCAAGTTCGAGAGACTTTTTACTGCAATTTCAACATCCTGGACGAGATAGCAGGACCTGCGTGCATTGTTGTCTGAACTGGCAGCTACCGTAGGCGGCAGTGGATACACTCTGGGTAAAGTGAACAAAAACGGGCGTGCCGAGATGTTCTAACAACAACTTTATTGCACGATTGCGATCCTGGCGAGGAAGGAGTGTGTTGTTATGGACGAGCCGTGCATTTACCTTTTAACTGTGATTTTTAACTTCGCTACTGGATGCTATAATCGTGTGGATTTAATCAACATTGCATTACAGTACAAAGTGTAATCCAAGTTCAAGCGACTTTTTACTGCACTTTCAACATCCCGGATGAGATAGCCGGACCTGCGTGCATTGCCGAGATGTGATAACTACGACAACTGTATTGCGCGCTTCCAACCCTGGTGAGAATAAGTGGTTCAGAAAATGGATGGATTGGTGGATAGCAAACGCTATGACACTGTCGGACTCGTTATTGTCATAATTTATACTTGTTGGAATACAAATGGCCATGGCTCGTTGAAGTGCAGCTATGGTGAGTGATATTTGAATTCATCTATTTTATTTGGTCACATTAAATTGACCATTAACACGTATGTAAATAATATACACTTGTACGAAGTGAGGGCAGATGTGTGGCCCGCTGCTGCTACACACTGACGAAAATGAAATATCTATTATGACGGTGGTCAGCTTCTCTTCCACCAGGCTAAGCGTGTTTTCTTGGGGAAACATTGCAGTTTCCACAGTGGTTTCCAATATATTTTACTCAAATGGTGTTTTTGCGGTTTGCAGTCATCACATTGTTTTTTTTCTTTATACAGTACTTGTGAGTTTGTGTCGTGACTGGTCGTGTCAGTGTGGAATAGCGGACTATCAAGCTGATGGCTATTTATTGCTAGCACGGACTTTGCTAGGCACATTATCAGGCTTTTGCGAAAATAGCAAATACTCAAATAAAGCACAATTTCACGACCGGAGGTGTGTGCACGTGTTCTCCATCTGCTGAATGCAGCCTTTTTTTTTTTTTTTTCTTTTTTTAGATAATAGCAAGTGAAAATAGTATGGTTCGCTGGATAGAGTTAGCTTGTTTAATATGGATTGTAGCGGATATGCCTTCATGTGGACCATACCTCCAGGGCTGGAGACAACATTCAGCTAGGAGATACGCCCAAGTCTGCTCCAGCCTCACTTCAAAACAATTGAATCACCAGGGGACCCCGGCAACTGGATTTGACAAAGACATGCTAGGACTCAAGAAGACACAAACTCCTGATAAGGATCCACTCTTCGTCACCTGGACCCCCTCTACAGACAACGGATGTGGATTTGGACGGCCTTCAAACAGACTTTGTGAAGCTTCCCCCAGCGGGAAGCCAGGAGGTCCCTCTTACGATCAGCAGGGGGCCAGCCCCGATGAACATTGACAGTCCTCGATAAAGACTGACCCACAAGAGGTCAACATGGGAACTGCAGCGTTAATTTTCCTATGTCTTTTGGTCAAACAAAATTACCTTGAAATGAAACATATTCCAATGTATGTGTGTGTATTGTTTACTGTGTGTATCCTGCTAACTTTGCATTGATGAATGTGCTTCTCTATGGTTATAATCATTTTCCTGGTCAGATAACAGTGTAGATATTGGGTTAAACTCATATCTTTGACTCCTAAACTTTAGACGCATTCAGAATGAGATGTTTCCAGCTGAAGTATGACAACTGATGCCAGTTACAAATTACAAAGGTTTCAAAGCAAGGCAATTCAATAGACTCAAATCTAACTTTATTGGCACGAATCGATGCTCACCTGAATCCTAAGCTGGGCGGATGGACATCTCACCCCCTCCCCTTTTTCTTAAGGAGATAAAAAGGCCTGGCCTTTGTCTCACTCTCTCTGCCAAAAAAAACTCTCACCTCTCAGACCAGATCTAACATTTCTCTTTTGACCTTTTTGGCTGCATTTTTGAATGCGCTCGGAAATCACCTGCGGTCGACTTAAAAGAGCTGAGAAGTTGAGTTTCCGAACCTCCGTCACCACACACGTGGCAGACGCGCCGAACTCCGGCCCCCAGGCAGCTACCGCTGAAGCAACACGCCGGTTCTGTCCCATTCGGAACATGAGAACCCAATCAATCTTTTGGTCCCGCTACCAGCAGCCTTCGTCTCCTTTTTATTTTTCCCCTTTTGTTTTTCCATCTGCAAACAAGTGGAGGTCCTTCCCCCCTGCTCATCACATGAGCCGCCGCAAACATAAGTGACCACTTTGTAACTCGCCAAGGCTTTCCAATGGGTGCATACAAAATTGGTAGTGAACGCTAGAAAACTGTGCATTTCATAAAGCCCTCTGACTTGACTCTAGTCGTCCTTATGCTATCTATCAGACATCACATTCTTTCCTTACCTCACACTTAATTTTGCTATTTGTTTTCTTGTTTTTCTTCATTTATTTAGCCTTGCCATATCGTAGTATTTTCTTGTATGTTCCACTAGTTGTAGTTAATAAACATTGTCCATATACAGAAGTCAAGCGTAAATTGTGTGTGTTTGGGTCAAGGTATTAACCACTATTTTATTTCCCTTCACAATTTATGACTGATTTAATGAGGTTTTTCGTCAAATTCCCCTCTAAATAACCTAAAACTTTGACGGGGTGTCCCTAGAGGCGGGCAAGAGTAATGCAGGCCTTGCTCCCGGCCGCTACACACTACTACACTCTTACGAGTGACCCCCGTGTTCGCTACAGGATCGATGAGATGCTTCATTGCAAAACCCCTAAGCCCCGCCATATGTCTCTGTGTTTATGGTGTATCAGTCATTTGCCACCTTGAGGAACTGTTTGCCGCAATTATCAGCCAAGTCCTTGGTTTCTGTTTTGACGACCATCAGTGCAAAATTAGTGTAAGTTCCACTAAAGTGTCCAGTCACCCCAAATAACCGTGGTTGTGAGTTGAAGTCCAGTGATCTGCGGTTATAGCAAATTTGTCCGAATCCCCCACCAAAACATTTAGTTTGCTTTTCTTTTCACCATCATACATCTTGCGGATTTTAGTGATCACTGTACTCCTGCATGGTGGTTTGTATGATGGGTCATTGGACGCTGTTAGCAACACCTCAATGAATCCCTTGTCTTCAACTATGTTGATCGGCCTGCAGTTCATCGTTTTGCAAGAACATTCGTCAGCCTGTCGGTCGCTGACTTGCCTATATGCGGGCTGTTCTCGAGTTTAGTTTGGAGAAGAGTTTTGTAATGGTTCGCTACAGTAGCGTCTTTGTTTCTATCGTTAGCTGTGCCTTTAGTCACGGCTGGTTACTTTGCATTTATGTGGTAAGCCTGAACTGCTTCTTTGGTCAGCAATGTCCTTCTTACAAAGCAGGCATATCTCTCTTCTTTTATCAATAGTGCCGTCAAGGCATTTTTAAATTTACCATTCATCGGACCAACAACTCTCACATGCTCCTCCATGTTCACGTCTTCTCTCTGCTCCTGAACTTGCCCTCCCACATACAATAGGCACCTATCAGGTTATGCAAACGTAATAACAGCCAACCAGTGTCCACTTCAGGGTGCGACACTGACCATTGTTTTTTATACCCCCAACAACTCAAGCACAAGCCCCACACATCTCAACATCATACTGAAACAGTAAAGTTAGAGATTAAAAATTAATGTGATTTAAAAAAATGATGCTTTAACTGTGACTGTAATTAATTGATCGCAACTGATGCACTATTTTGACACCCCTAATTTTAAAGTATGAACTTACATTGTCAGTGTCCTGTTCTCCTCAAAGAATTCTCATCTCTGCGTCTTTACTCAGCTGAGATTTTTTTCTGTGGAAGATCTACTCGAATGTTCATATAGGCACACATGTTGTGCATACAATATTTTTACTCGTTTTGATAAGCTCACCATCTCAGACATCTCTTTCGGTCCTTAATTTGAAGATGTGAAAAGTCAAGGTAATTATGAACAATGTACAGCATTGAAAACATCTTCCTCATTCACCCATATTGCACAGCACACGCACATAAGGGAGGGCTTGCCTATATTCTAGGGAGACATACACACACATGAACAGCTCCTCATCTCATGCAAAGGGGAAACAATTTTTCTGAAGAAATGGAATGAGAAAAAAATGGCCTTTTTATTATGCCAGCCAGACTTTACGGACTAATTGCATGGCAATAGAGCTGGGAACTTTACCCTTTTTTGCCCATCTGGCTGCGACGCTGCACCCTTGACCTGGGTACCCTTACGGCCTCTACCCCCCGCCCTTATTCATAAAAATTACAACCCCCCGCCCCGTTCCGTTCCTGACCTCAAAGCGCGTAAACTGTAAACTTTAATGAGGTCAGCAATATAGTTTGGGGCCAGTCCATTCAAAGCTTTAAAAACAAACAATAAAATCTTAAAATCTATTCGCCAATGCAAAGACGCAAGAATTGGTGTAATATGATCTCGTTTTTTGGCTCCAGTTAAATGGCATGCAGCAGAGTTTTGGGCTAACTGTAAGCGTGAAAGTGCTTTTTGAGAAATTCCATAATAAAGAGCATTACAGTAGTCCAGACGAGATGAAATAAAAGCATGCACAACCCGCTCAAAATGCACAAAAGATAAAAATGGTTTAACTTTAGATAAAAGACGAATATGAAAAAAGCCTGACCGAACGACTGTGTTTATCTGTCTGTGTAATTTAAAATCACTGTCCATATTGACACCAAGGTTTGTGGCAGAGGGCCGAACATAGTCACTTAGGGGGCCCAAGTCCACCAATGGATCAGTTGGGCCAAAGATCACAACCTCAGTTTTGCCCTCATTTAGACATAGGAAGTTTTGGGCCAACCACACCCTGATGTCACTCAGGCAGGCATGTAGGGGTTCCAGGGGGTCTCCAGTTGTTTTGGAAATGGGCAAGTAAATCTGACAGTAATCTGCATAAAAATGGTATGAGATGCTGTGTTTTCTGAAAATTTGACTCAGTGGGAGGAGATAAAGTATAAAAAGAACTGGGCCTAAAACCGAACCCTGAGGGACTCCATAACATAAGGGCGTAGATGCCAAGGAGGAGTCCCCCAGCCCAACAGAGAAGGACTAAGGTATGATCTAAAGCAGTCCTCCTGACCCCTATACAGTCATGCAGGCAATTTGAAAGAATCGCATGGTCAACTGTGTCAAAAGCTGCTGTCAAATCTAAAAGCACTAAAATGGCTGAAGAACCAGAATCAGTTATTAAAAGGAGATGGTTAAAACCCTTTAAAAGTGCAGACTCTGTGCTATGCAAGACTTTAAAACCAGACTGGAACATATCGGAAATACAGTGAGTGTCCAGAAAGAGTTGTAATTGAGACAGAACACACTTTCCCAGCACTTTTGCTATAAAAGGAAGTTTGGAAATTGGCCTGTAATTTGAGATATCCAAAGAATCAAGGCCGGTTCGCTTCAGAAGTGGCTCAATTACAGCATGCTTACAAATCGACGGTACAACTCCAGTGGCAAGACTGCTATTCACAAGATTTAGGCATTAGAGCCAATGCTTGCCCACACATCTTTAAAAAGCCTCGGAGGAATCGGGTCCGTGGGACAAGATGAAGGTTTTAAGTGATTAACTATTTTTGTTAGAAATGGTAATGACACAGCCTCAAAACTGAGAAAACAAAGCTGAGCAAGGGAGATTTATGAAAATATTGACTGTTGGGATTGGCACATTGGCCCTAATGAGAGCAACCTTTTCTCTAAAGAAGGCTAAAAACTTGTCACAGCTTTCCGAGCTGGATTCTAAAAAGTATATTTGGCGGATTTAAAACAGCCCCAATGGTTTTAAACAGAATACGAGGATTATTTTTTTAAAAATTCAACAATGCCTGAAAAGGATTTCACTCTCTCCAGTTTCACCACACGTCCACTGATAGTGTAGTGGTACACACGCCTGAGTTGTGTGCGGGCAGCGTGGGATCAATTCCCGCTCAGTGACAGTGTCTATGTGTGCCCTGCCACTGGCTGGCGACCAGTTCGGGGTGTAGTCTGCCTTTGTCCATTGACGGCTGGGATAGGCTCCAGCAACTCCCCGCGACCCTGTATAGGATAAGCGGTTTGGAAGATGATGACAGTTTCACCACTTTTTGGTAGGATCTCCAGCTGTTACACAAAGTTTGGTAGGACTCCTGCCGACGATCCTTTTTCCATTTCCTCTCAGCTTGCTGCTTCTTGGGCAGCAGGGCCACATGCACCTGGCCTCACGAGTCGTGTCATTGAGCCAAGGTACCAGTTTGGCTCTCGGGCGCATGGGTTTGCGTGGGGCTACTGAGTCCAGAATGCCAGCACATGCAGTAAAAAAAGAACTTGAAACTCTTCTGTGTTCCGCAAATCACTCTCATCCATGTGCGATTGAGCATATGAAATAAAAAGACGGAAGAAAAACACTGCAGTGTCCGGTTTGAGAATGCGAGAATAACGCACCGGGCAATGTGGTTTAACATGATCATTCAAAATGAACTCAAACTCGGACAGTGATCAGAAATGACAGCATCCTGCTCCATCAAATCATCAATAGCCAAATTACAAGAGTACCAAATCCAATGTATGGCCATGTTTATGAGTGGGTCCCGACACATGTTGCACCAAGTTAAAACCATCCAATATATTTTAAAAGTCTGTCACATGGAGTGGAAGGACTGTCGACATGCACATTAAAATCACCTATTAAAACCCGATCATAATCCGTCAACACGGGAACAACAAACTCAGTGAATTCATTGACGAAGACAGTAATATTTCTCTTTTTAGTTGATCTGTAAATCACCACACACAATACAGGATCGTGTTTACCAAGTTCAAAGCAGCTCAGTTCAAATGAACAGGGTGACACTTCTGGCGGAAGCTTATAGCTCATGTTGCTCTCAGGTATTGTGACAATGCCTCCTCCGCGACCCCTGCAGCCAGTGGGTCTGGGCGCACTAATAAAAACACAGTCAGAAGGTAGCAGTTCAGAAAAAGGAGCAAACTCACCGGAGTCAATCCAAGTCTCAGTGAGGAATAGTAAATCCAATGAGCTTGAAGTAAATAAATCCCGAAGAATAAAAGTTTTATTCCTCACTGATTGTGCGTTAAGATGCGCACATTTTAGTGACAACTGGGAATCAGCCACGCACTCGGCTCGGCTCAATGTCCGATGATTCGTGAGGTAAGCACCACCAATCTCGCCGGTCCGGCAAGGGCGCACAACCACCAGATCATCCCTGTTCTCCAACCACGGGCAGCAACCAAGAGGGAGCAACTGGAGCGAGCTTGCGGCGAGCAATAAGGCGATGCAAGCAGTCATGATACTCCCAGGGAATCCTCGCCGGACACTATGTTAGCTCCGGCGAAAGTGCCAACCAGGATTTCAACCTGGTAAGACGGCCGCTTCGCACTCCCCAACGCCTGCGCTTCTTGGGCAGCAGGGCCTTCAGTCGGAGCAGGAAATGTGGGACATCAGCCAGATAAGTTGGGTGCGACTTGTTTGGGTCATCAAAGCGATACTCTGCACATTTTTCCACAAAAGCTTTGATTTTCATTCATTTCTGGCGTTCATACATCAGCAGAGAGCTCGTAGTCCTCATAAAACAAGATAAAAACAATAAACAGACAAACAGAAGTAGAGCTACCAGACACACCGGCGCCATCTTGTCCTGGGTGACATAACACCCATGCAGCTGCCAAACTAGTTTGCTTTGCAGCAGCAATGAGCTGCATGGTGCATCCTCTTCTCTGTGGGAAACTGTATGTCATCGCAACATGTGACATAATGGACCGATCAGAGCAGCAACAATTCCTGATGTGTGCGTGGCATGTGTTGCAGACCTGTCGCCAACAGCACAATGTGTCAGTCATGTGAATCAATGCGGCAGTTGTTTGTGTAAGAAGAGACGTGAGACAGCAGCGTGCGTTCAAGCGTGTCTGTATTTCCTTATTGTCACTGCACGTAACCCGTGCCTCCCACCTGCTACTGGGACATACCATTACAAGGGGGAGGGGCAATACCACAATCCCTATAAGAGCAGTTGTCGCTCGCGCCGACGCGGGAGTAAAAGAAGCCTAAAAAGAAGCCTGTCACCGAGTAGGCTGAGATGAAATTTGGCTACTCAGTCACGTGCATGAGGGCCGATTAGTGGGCAGGACTAAAATCCACTTCCAAAGTTCCAAGCTTAGTCCAGCCCTTTTTTAAAATTTGTCAGCCCCCACCTGCTGCCCCAAAAGTGGGCATCTGGCCGGGCCAGAGGGTCCGACCCGTCCGGCCCCAGGAGGGACTGCCCAGCTCTGCATGGTAATATTGTATAGTAAGTAACTTAATGATTTCAGGTAAACACCTGAAGTGGTCTAAGAAGAGGCCTTATTCTAAGTATTCCCTATTCTGTTGCATAATTTAAAAAAAACAAAGCATGCACATTTGTGTACAAGTGTAGTTCAGCTGTTTCATATGCAAATTTGTAACCCCATGTTCCAGGAGAAAGACCAGTTTAGCATCAACGACTCATGGGTGGCTGCTGCCTCCTTTTTACGAATAAAGATACACGTTTCCTCAATCACCGTCAAGTCGGGACCTGTTTACAATACCCCATAGGTAGTAAGATTATGTTCAGGGGAATTTTTTTTTCATGGGTTACTCACATGAGTACCAGGAGATTGAACTCACTAGTGGTTCAACAGATCAAATAAGTCACGGTTCAGATGGGTCACGGATTTTGAGTCACGGATCGGATTGTGTTTCGGATCAGCAAAAAAAGAGAAAAAAAGATCATTAGAATTTTGACTTCATTTATTTTATAAAACACTTTTGCCCATTTAAAAAAAAAAAAAATCCTCATTCCTAATGGCCATTTAGCATTACGCAATATAAGGCAGGGTACCTTGTTATTCTATACACTGTACCACATATAAAATAAGAATGTTCTTATTTTATATGTGGTACAGTGTAAGAACATTCTTATTTTATATTTGGTACAGGGTATGAAATAACAAAAGTGTTTTTATAAAATAAATGAAGGCAAGGTTTTATTTATTTATTTTTTCATAAATCAAAAAGACCTTGAAGTGCAATTTAAGGCACTTTCCTTTACACATGGACAGCGCATTGCAAAATAATCTCCACTATATTGTAAAAGAAGTTAAAAAAAAACGTAAGCCAAGGAGCTGTTGAACTACCAGCCAGGCACTTGTTGCAAATGATAACAGCTGCTCGCCACTAACGGCGGAAACTTGTGCCGTATCATACAATGACAGCATAATAAACTAGCGGTTTGTTAACGTCCTAAATAAGCGACTGAATATGACTTTGGGATGGTGTTATGTTGATGTAGGTGGCAAGCTGAGACGTCGAAAACGGAAGTCAAGTTAGCTGTTACGCCACCACGGAGATCAACTTCAAAGTAAAAGTCTACTAAGGCTATTGCATTGGCATCAATGGCGTAATGTATTATTTGGTTAGCTTTATTTTGAAGTTAGCCTTTGCGGAGGTGGTGTGTTCGTTGAGTATGTTTGCAAAGCGCTCCCATCTTCGACTTATGTGAGCCATGAGGGTTTTCAACTTTCAACTTAATGTGAACGCGCACAGTTTTTATTCACCAAACATTCTGCAGATCGCGCCCGGCCCAAACCGTGTTGCTTGATCCGTACCGCTCATGGATCAAAGATGATCTGTTGCACCACTGTGTACAGGTACGCAAAGGCGCCTCGTGACTCACATGACATTACGCATCAGTGATTTCTGTTGCCCATGCGTACCAGTTATGTGCACCCCTGATTATGTTGTATTGTGCTAATATGTTTTATTCAAATGTATGTAAGTGGGTAGGGTACTAAACCACAGAAGAGGGAGGGCTTTGTATTTTCCAGAAAAAGGCTTGGAGTTGTACCAAATGCGTGGGTATATTCTCATGTAATGTCCTAGGTAGACCAAATATGGGCAGGGGGAGGGACTGGCTGTATGACATTGTCCTGAACATATCTGGACTTGTTCCTTTGTTGCATCAGACGGGTGGAAGGGTTTCGTCATCAAATGCCCAAATATGGGCAGGGGAGGGACCAGAAACAACAAGGAAGAAGGAAAACTGAAGTCTACCAATGAATTATCCAGCGGACCACCGGATGTCTCTCAAAAAACAGAGAGAGAGGGAACATACATCCCTTTGTTGTGTTCCAAAAATGTTTGTCATTCCAATTAAATTTTCATTTGGAAGGTGAAACCACAGTTTTTCAATGATGAAGAGCCCTGTGATGGACAGGTGACCGGTCCAGCGTGTATCCTTTTGCCCTAAGTCAGCTGCGATCAACTCCAACCCCCGCAACCCTGAGTACAGCACAAAGCACCAGAAAATGACAAAATAAATGTTTCATTAGTTATAATACACGTTAAAAGTTCAAATATAGCAAACAAAAATAAAAAGTATTGAATTATCAACCAACAATTTTTGATAATGATTGTTGAAGGGTGTGTTTGTTTTAATTAATCATGACTTTTGAAGGGCGGCACGGTGTTCGACTGGTTAGCACGTCCGCCTCACAGTTCAGAGGTCGTGGGTTCGATCCCGGCTCCGGCCTCCCTGTGTGGAGTTTGCATGTTCTCCCCGTGCCTGCGTGGGTTTTCTCCGGGCACTCCGGTTTCCTCCCACATTCCAAAAACATGCATGGTAAGTTGATTGGATACTCTAAATTGCCCCTAGGTGTGATTGTGAGTGCGGATGTTTGTCTCTGTGTGCCCTGCGATTGGCTGGCAACCAGTTCAGGGTGTCCCCCGCCTACTGCCCAAAGACAGCTGGGATAGGCTCCAGCACGCCCCGCGACCCTTGTGAGGAGAAGCGGTACAGATAATGGATGGATGGATGACTTTTGAAGTCAATATGATCAACTTTCTACATTTTACAATGAAAAATAGCATATAAATTTTGATTTATTTTGGAAAAAGTCATATTAAATTTAAATTATTAAAACTATTAACAATTAAAACTCATGTAATGTGCTCCCGCCCACTGGTTCTCGCCAGCACCCGAGCAGCTGAGTTCTGCAGTAGTTGTAAGGAGGAAATACTCTTTTTGGGAGGCCAGAAAGCAGGGTGTTACAATAATCTAAACAACATGAAATAAAAGCACCTCCGTGTAGTCTGAGAGAGAAATGGGTGGACTCTGGCAATATTCTTAAGAAGATAAAAAACGCATTAAAAATGTTTAATTTGAGGAATAAAACTGAGCTCAGAGTAAAAAATGACGTCCATGGTCTTTACACATTGTGAGGGTTTAAAATCTAGTAGTTTTGGTAAAAGTTTCTGTCTCTGACCTTCAGGGCCGATAACTAAAACTTTGGTTTTGTCCTGATTGAGCTGTAGGAAATTCTCTGCCATCCATGACTTAATATCTAAAATACAATTTAAAAAGGTATCAATAGGTCCTGTGTCATCAGGAGACCTGGCAATGTACAGCTGTGTGTCATCAGCGTAGCTGTGGAAGCTAATGGCGTGTCTTCTGATGATGACTAAAAAGCATTGGACCTAAAATTGAACCTTGGGGAACCCCACATTTAATTTCATGGATTAGTAAGTATCCATACTTTTGAAGAAACTTCTGTCTCTGCGGTAGGAATAAAACCAGTTAAAAATACTACCAGTGATGCCCACCAGGTTTTTAAGTCTGTTTCATAAAATTTGGTGATCTACTGTATCAAAAGCAGCGCTTTAGGTCCAGTAGCACCAAGACTGTGAGTTTTTTCACGTCTGTAAAAGATCTGACATCATTTAAAATACTTCATAGGGCTGTCTATGTACTATGGTTCATCCTAAAACTAGATTGATATTTCTCTAAAATATTGTTTGTATTTAAAAAAATATTTAATTGGTGAAAAAAATGTTGTTTTAAATCTTACTTAAAAACAGAAAGTTGGATACAGGTCTGTAATTATTAAAAACACATCTTCAACATTATTGAGGTTAGCATGTTTGAGTGGCCCTTTTGGGTTTAACTGATCTAAGGGAACAAACCAATTCATGAAGTGATTCCATTCATTGCGTCACCCAAAAAGATTTGTTGGTTTGAACCGGTAGTTCACAAATGAGACAACAACCCTTGAGCCCCATCAAGCTCTCTGACCCCCACACCCCAAAAAATAAGCAAACTGCTTCATGCACAAAAGCTTGATGACAATTTCCAGTACTCTGGCGTATCAGCGCAACACTTATGTGCACCCTTGTATATGTATATTGGCATCAAAAGTGAAGTCTGAGACTTGGGTTATAGGAAATCATATCAAAATCAAATCCCATATCTTTGTGGAAATAGTATGTTTATGTATGTGTTTATTTATCAATTCTGTACTGTATTTTCCCACTTCAATGACTACTTCTTGGTGGTCAAACCTGGCATTATCTTCTTGTTGTATAAGGAAGTCAAAGACGCTCTTTCGTCTGATTCATGCTCATCAACTAAAAAAAAAGAAATACAGTTACATGGATGAGCATGTGTGTGTGTTTGTGCACATGCACGCACCTTATGAACATTTTACTGTATAATATGTGGTAATAATCTTTGATTTTGTTACCATGGAAAAGATCTCTCGCTTGGTCATATGTCTTTGGAAAACCATCCAGTAGAAAGCCCTGGTTTTTGCAGGGGTTGGACATTAGTTTATCAGTCATCACCTTCACCAACACCTGGTCATCCAAAAAACCTAAACGGCAAAGATAAGTTACAAAATAAACAAGAGGTATGACAACTCTGGGGAGCATATTAGTGCAATACCCAAAAGTTAAAATCAAGATTAAAAAAAATGATTTGACTCGCAGTGGACAAAGCTGCGTCCTGCAAGCAGTTGGGGAATTTGAATGCTGTGCTTTAGGGCACCATATATACAGCTGCCCTTGTCTTTAGCCAGTCATAATCATTGCTTGGCCTATTTGAATGTTGTGCTTTAGGGCACCATATATACTGCTACCCCTGTCTTTAGCCAATCATAATCATTGCTTGGCCTATCAGTAAATCTGGTGCTTGGATGTTTTTTTAATGTGTTCTTTGGCAACACCACAATTTTGTTAGTTAATTGTACTAAAAACATTGCCTGCTTAAGGATTATGATGACAACAGTTTGATCCTGGAATTAATTTATTCAGCTAATACAATTTTATTTTAAATCCATTATAGTGGATGCCTGGAACAGTTCAGACCAAAGGTATCTGAAGTATCTACTTCATCTATTCTATTGCTTGCTCTTTCATTGATAATCACTTCAAACAACAAAGTGTATGTAGGGATTGGAAAAAAATGTTGGTTTCTTAATATTGTATCATGAGGGAGTGCTGCAAGGGCCCATATTGCTTTTGTATAAATTATTAAAGCCCGAGCAAAGAATACTGTGAGGATTTCGCGCTCTTGTTGGGCCTGGTGAAAATTTTGATATTTTGAAGTCGTCATAAACAATGAAATCAAATTGGGTCTCCTGCGCCACCTAGGGTAGATAAATAAAATACAACCCCGTCCCGTTTGACCTTGGTCAACGACAATTGGCAGGCACAATCTTCAAGTCAACCGGTGTCACGGAACAAATTTAACGTAGGAATCTCCGCTATATTGCAATACCCTCCTATGTGGTCAACGACGAGAATTGCTGATGCACTACAGTTGTTTTATGACCATGACGATACAAAATTTCCATATCCTCCAAACACAACAACCCCCCCACCCCCCCCCCCGCACGCATACACACATGCACACGCACGCACACACGCATGCACACACGCAGCAAACAACACGCAAAAGTCTGTACTTCTGTTCTGTTCCATATTGTCCTTTAAAATATTCAGCAGTTCCTGGGCTTCTATTGCTGATGTTGAGTCCTCATTCTCTGTGTCTGAAGGGGTGTTCCTCACCATAAATTCCTGGATAATGAGTAATAGGGATGAAAAGGTCAGTACTACAACATTACAAAATGTGACACTGCCAAATAAATATTATGTATTGTATTTTTATATGTATTTTTCCTTGCAGAGACTCGAACCAGGTGTGAGATGGTCTCAAAAATGGTCTCATTCAGCCTGATGTGATGAAGCTTGTAGTGGTCACATATTTGTTGAGAAATTCTACTTTTCCCAACTGCAGGAGGACCCAGAACACACATACGAATGGGCTGGAAGGAGTACAAAATAGGTAGCTTTAAAATAATTGTTTTAACGTCATTTCGGGTATCAAATGATGTTTAAGTGCTTCATACTATTTGTGGTCCACTTAATTTAATATGGATTTAATTAGGTGCAAACACTGAAACCTCCTGTTTCATTAAAATTAAGCAGGGGTTTATTAAAAGATTGTTTATAATTATTATTTTTAAACAAATACTGACTGGCTTAAAATGTTTTTAAAGGAGACATATGCATAATTAAGTTTGTACACAAATAATCTTGCCTGGAATGCCACTCATCAAGTGTGAAATTTACAGAGTAAGTTTTAAAATGAGGCTGTCAGTATCGTTCACGATAGCTAATTAACATAATAATCACCGGGGCCCCTCCATGAGCCGTCAGCTTTCTGTGGTGGAGGTATTTCTCTGTCCCAATGATCCTAGAGGCTGAGTTGTCAGAGGGTTTATGCCCCTGGCAGGGTCACCCATGGCAAACAGGTCCTAGGTGAGGGTCCAGACAAAGCATGGTTCAAAAGACCCCTTATGATGAGTAATATTTATGGACCTCGTTTTCCCTTGCCCTGGTGCAGGTCACCGGGGCCCCCCGTTGGCGAGCGTCTGGTGGTCAGACCTGGCCGAGCTCAGCCCTGGCCGTGCTCAGCCCTGGCCGAGCTCAGCCTGAAAAGGCTACGTGGGTCCCCCTTCCCATGGGCTCACCACCTGTGGGAGGGGCCCAAGGGTTCGGATGCCCTGTGAGCTGGGCGGCGGTAAAAGGCAGGGACCTTGGCGGTCCAATCACTAGCTACAGAAGTTGGCTCTTGGGATATTGAATGTCACCTCCCAGTCAGGGAAGGAGCCCGAGCCGGTGTGTGAAGCTGAGAAGTTCCCATGAGATATTGTCGGGCTCACCTCCACTCACAGCTTGGGCTCTGGTACCAGTCCTCGCGAGAGGGGTTGGACACTCTTCCACTCTGGAGTTGCCCAAGGTGAGAGGCACTGAGCAGATGTGGGCATACTTATTGCCCCCGGCCGGCTTGGCGCCTGTATATTGAACTTAACTCCGGTGCACAAAAGGGTAGCCTCCCTCTGCCTTTGGGTGGGGGGACGGGTCCTGACTGTTGTTTGTGCTTATGTACCAAACAGCAGTGCAGAATACCCTTTTTGGAGTCCTTGGAGGGTGTGCTGCAGAGGGATGCTTTCAAGCTGAAGGAGTCCTATCGGGCCTTTTGGCCTGCAGGACTCCGGAGGCAGCTGACAGATACCAGCTGGCCAAGCGGGATGCAGCTTTGGTGGCTGTTGAGGCAAAAACCTGGGCGTTGGAGGAGTTCGGTGAGGCAATGGAAATAACTTCCGGATGGCTTCGATGAAATTCTGGTCCAACTTCCGGCGTCTCATGAGAGGAAAGCAGTGCACCATTTTGTGTAGTGGAGATGGGGTCAGCTGACTGTGACTCGGGACGTTGTGGGTCGATGGAGGGAATACTTCGAAGACCTCCTCAATTCCACAGACACGCCTTCCACTGAGGAAGCAGAGCTTGGAAGCTCTGAGATGGGCTCTCCTATATATGGGGTTGAAGTAACTGAGGTAGTTAAAAAGCTCCTCGGTGGCAAAGCCCCGGGGGCTGATGAGATCCGCCTGGAGTTACTCAAAGCTCTGGATGTTGTGGGACCTTTTTAAGAATAAGAATAAGAATAAGAATAAGAATGCCTTTATTGATCCCACAGTGGGGAAATTTTCATTGTTACAGTAGCAAAGATATAGGTCACACAGGGGCGGCGGCATAATGTGGCCATTAATGTATAACATTGACGGCAAACATTTAGAATCAAGAAGGGGGCCCCCACCACCCGGTCCGGAGGGTGAGTTTTAATTACAGAGGAATCACACTCCTCAGCCTCCCTGGTAAGGTCAATTAAGGGGTGTGGAGAGGAGGGTCCGTCTGGAGGTCGGATCTCAGAAACAGGAGGGGCAATGTGGTTTTTGTCCCAACTGTGCAACAGTGGACCAGCTCTACAGTCTCAGCAGGGTCCTCGAGGGTGCCTGGGTGTTTGCCCAACCAGTCTACATGTGTTTTGTGGACTTGGAGAAGGTGTTCAACCATGTCCCTCGGGGAGTTCTGTGCGGGGTGCTTCAGGGATATGGGGTGCCGAGCCCCCTGATACGGGCTGTTCAGTCCCTGTACCACCGATGTCAGAGTTTGGTCCGCATTGCCAGCACGAAGTCGGACTTGTTTCCAGTGAGGGTTGGACTCCGCCAAGGCTGCTCTTTGTCACAGATTCTGTTAATAACTTTTCTGGACAGAATTTCTAGGCGCAGCCGAGGTGTTGAGGGGGTCTGGTTTGGAGGTGTCAGTATTGGATCTCTGCCTTTTGCAGATGATGTGGTACTGTTGGCTTCTTCAAGCCTTGATCTCCAACTCTCGCTGGAGCGGTTCGCAGCCGAGTGTGAAGCGGTTGGGATGAAAATCTGCACCGCTAAATCTGAGACCATGCTCCTCAGTCGGAAAAGGGTGGAGTTGTGGATGAAATTCTGCCCCAAGTGGAGGAGTTCAAGTATCCTGGGGTCTTGTTTACGAGTGAGGGTAGGATTGAACGGGAGAGCAACAGGGGGATCGGTGCAGCATCTGCTGTGATGTGGACTCTGATCGCTCTGTCATGAAGAAGGAGCTGAGCTGAAAGGCAAAGCTCTTGATTTACCGGTCGAGAGCTGGAAGATGTGGCTGGGGAGAGGGAAGTCTGGGCTGCTGCCTCCGCGACCCGACCTCGGATAAGCGGCAGATGATGGATGAATGGATGGATCATGCCAATGGGGCAGTGGCCACAGTCAGGCCACAGCGGAGGCATCCACAGTACCACTCCCCCCCCACCCCCCCCCCCCACACACACACACAAACATCATGAAAACGTGTCGCGGATCAGATGACTGCCCATGTTTGAAGAGGCATTGTGCTGAGATAGAGGAAGCATAAACTTCAAGTAAATCTTCTATTTTACCCCGGAATCTCCACTCCTGTCAATGACAGGTTTTGGGGGCATGTCCGCCGCCGCCGATACGGGATGAATATGCATGTTGAAGGTGCATCTGCTTCTGATTAAACAGCCTTCCCTCCTCCAAACCCCAGGTCGACAGATTATTTTTCACAGACATCAAAACCAGCTTTTTGCCCTGGGCATTTTTGTGTGGGTTAGAGACACTAAAAAGCACCAGCATGTCAAGTCAAAACTTATGCAGGGGTGAAGTGTTAGAACATACCCATGTTTGCTAACAGTGTTCCAGCATTAGCTCCTGATAACCAGCACATCTTCGGCAATATCAAGAGACAAACCGCTACAATAATTGACAAGGCTTATTCAACGACTTGGTGGTGAACATCCATCCATCCATTCCCTTCCACTTATCTGAGGTTGTCGTGTGGACAGAAGCTTAAGCAGGGAAACTCAGACTTTCCCCTCCCCAACTACATCGACCAGGGGATGTGGTAACAGGGGATGTGTCTACCAGGGCTCCTCCAAGGGGATCCAGAGGTGTTCCCAAGCCATCTTGGAGACATAATCTCTCCAGCGTGTCCTTAGTCGTACTCTGGGCCTCCTCCCAAAGGGACATGCCAGGAACACCTCACCAGGGAGGTGTCCAGTTGGCATCCTGACGAGATGCCCAAGCGGAGAAACAGCGGCTCGACCTGAGCCCCTCCCGGATGACCAACCTTCTCACCTTATCTCTAAGGGAGATCTCAAACACCCAGCGGAGGAAATTCATTTCTGCAGCTTGTATCGGGGATCTTATTCTTTTGGTGATGACCCACGGCTCATGACCATAGGTGAGGGTAAGAGCATACTGTAGATCAAGAGTTTCACTTTCTTGCCAGGCTCCCTCTTCACCACGATGGACCAATAGAGAGTCCGCATCACTGCAGATCTCTCTGTCGATCTTCCGCTCCATACTCGCCTCACTCACTGAAAAAGACCCCAAGATACTTGAACTCCTCCACTGAGGGCAGGATCTCATCCCTGACCTGGATAGGGCACTCCACCCTTTTCAGACTGAGGACTATGCTCTCAGATTTGGAGGTGCTGATATTCATCCCCACCGCTTCATCCCCACCACTTCACACTCTTTTGCGAACCGCTACAGTGAGAGTTGAAGATCACGGCTTGAGGAAGTCAACAGTACCACATCATCTGCAAAAAGCAGAGGTATCGGACATGATTTTTCTAAGGTTCTTAGATAAGATTTCCCTCTTGCCTCCAGATGACAGAGATGGTTGTCTTTGCGATGGCATGAATAGTCAGTATTTGACAGACTTTT